>NC_092382.1:106009133-106339133 GCF_030028105.1 Mobula birostris
TTGTCCACCCCCACCCCTTATCATGATCGGTTCCATCCCCCTCTCCCCAGAATAACTCCATAACCACCCACTCCCCTCCCCCGGGATCCGACCTCCTTCGTCGTCCCTCTGAACCACATCCTCCCTTCCTCAATCCGCTACCCTCTGTCAACCTCCCACTCCATCCAAATTCCTCCCACCCTGCCCTCCTCTGATCCCTACCCCTCCACCCCACCATCTGCAGCCCTCGAAGGAATCGAGCGCCCTCCCATCCCTACTTCCAACTCCCTACCCTCCATATCCCCTCCCTCCCCCGCCCCCATCCTCATTCCTCCCTCACATGAAAAAAAACCCTCCTCACCCTCACCCCTTGCCCTGATCTCCTCAGGAACTCCTGGAAAAGATTATCACAGACACAGTCTTCCGCTGAATTAAAAAGGGAGGGGTCACAGCGACGTCTGTAGAGGAGGGAGGGAGGGAGGGTGGAGGGTCACAGGGATGTCTGTAGGGGAGGGAGGGGGAGGGTCACCGGGATGTCTGTACGGGAGGAGGATCACAGGGATGTCTGTAGGGGAGGGAGGGAGGGTGGAGGATCACAGGGATGTCTGTAGGGGAGGGAGGGAGGGTGGAGGGTCACAGGGATGTTTGTAGGGGAGGGAGGGTGGAGGGTCACAGGGATGTCTGTAGGGGAGGGAGGGAGGGAGGGTGGAGGGTCACAGGGATGTCTGTAAGGGAGGGAGGGAGGGAGGGTGGAGGGTCACAGGAATGTCTGTAGGGGAGCGAGGGAGGGAGGGTGGAGGGTCACAGGAATGTCTGTAGGGGAGCGAGGGAGGGAGGGTGGAGGGTCACAGGGATGTCTGTAGGGGAGGAGGATCACAGGGATGTTTGTAGGGGAGGGAGGGTGGAGGGTCACAGGGATGTCTGTAGGGGAGGGAGGGAGGGTGGAGGGTCACAGGGATGTTTGTAGGGGAGGGAGGGTGGAGGGTCACAGGGATGACTGTAAGGGAGGTGAGGAGGGAGGGAGGGTGGAGGGTGACAGAGATGTCTGTGGGGGAAGGAGGAAGGGAGGAAGGGTGGAGGGTCACAGGGATGTCTGTAGGGGAGGGAGGAAGGGAGGGAGGGAGGGAGGGTGGAGGGTCACAGGGATGTCTGTAGGGGAATGGAGGGTGGAGGGTCACAGGGATGTCTGTATGGGAGGGAGGGTGGAGGGTCACAGGGATGTTTGTAGGGGAGGGAGGGTGGAGGGTCACAGGGATGACTGTAAGGGAGGGAGGGTGGAGGGTCACAGGGATGTTTGTAGGGGAGGGAGGGTGGAGGGTCACAGGGATGACTGTAAGGGAGGTGAGGAGGGAGGGAGGGTGGAGGGTGACAGAGATGTCTGTCGGGGAAGGAGGAAGGGAGGAAGGGTGGAGGGTCACAGGGATGTCTGTAGGGGAGGGAGGAAGGGAGGGAGGGAGGGAGGGTGGAGGGTCACAGGGATGTCTGTAGGGGAATGGAGGGTGGAGGGTCACAGGGATGTCTGTAGGGGAGAGAGGGAGGGAGGGAAGGGGAGGGTCACAGGAATGTCTGTAGGGGAGGGAGGGAGGGTGGAGGGTCACAGGAATGTCTGTAGGGGAGGGAGGGAGGGTGGATGGTCACAGGAATGTCTATAGGGGAGGGAGGGAAGGAGGTTGGAGGGTCACAGGGATGTCTCTAGGGGAGGTAATGAGGGAGGAGGGTCATCGGGATGTCTGTAGGGGAGGGAGGGAGGGTGGAGGGTCACAGGGATGTCTATAGGGGAGGAGGGGAAGAGGGGAGGGAGGGTCACAGGGATGTCTCTAGGGGAGGTAATGAGGGAGGAGGGTCATCGGGATGTCTGTAGGGGAGGGAGGGAGGGTGGAGGGTCACAGGGATGTCTCTAGGGGAGGAGGGGAAGAGGGGAGGGAGGGTCACAGGGATGTCTGTAGGGGAGGGAGGGAGGGAGGGAGTGTGGAGGGTCACAGGGATGTCTCTAGGGGAGGAGGGGAGGAGGGGAGGAGGGGAGGGAGGGTCACAGGGATGTCTGTAGGGGAGGGAGGGAGGGAGGGAGTGTGGAGGGTCACAGGGATGTCTGTAGGGGAGGGAGGGAGGGAGGGAGTGTGGAGGGTCACAGGGATGTCTCTAGGGGAGGAGGGGAGGAGGGGAGGAGGGGAGGGAGGGTCACAGGGATGTCTGTAGGGGAGGGAGGGAGGGAGGGAGTGTGGAGGGTCACAGGGATGTCTGTAGGGGAGGGAGGGAGGGAGGGAGGGTGGAGGATCACAAGGATGTCTCTAGGGGAGGGAATGAGGGAGGAGGGTCACAGGGATGTCTGTCGGGGAGGGAATGAGGGAGGAGGGTCATCGGGATGTCTGTAGGGGAGGGAGGCTCACGGGGATGTCTCTAGGGGAGGGAGGGTCACGGGGATGTCTGTAGGGGAGGGAATGAGGGAGGAGGGTCACGGGGATGTCTCTAGGGGAGGGAATGAGGGAGGAGGGTCACAGGGATGTCTGTAGGGGAGGGAGGGAGGGTGGAGGGTCACAGGGATGTCTGTAGGGGAGGGAGGGAGGGTGGAGGGTCACAGGGATGTCTGTAGGGGAGGGAATGAGGGAGGAGGGTCATCGGGATGTCTGTAGGGGAGGGAATGAGGGAGGAGGGTCATCGGGATGTCTGTAGGGGAGGGAATGAGGGAGGAGGGTCATCGGGATGTCTGTAGGGGAGGAAATGAGGGAGGAGGGTCATCGGGATGTCTGTAGGGGAGGGAGGCTCACGGGGATGTCTGTAGGGGAGGGAGGGTCACGGGGATGTCTGTAGGGGAGGTGGGGTATGGTACTGGGGAGGTGGGAACAAGTGAAGGTGAGTGAGAGGTACGGAGGGAGGGTTACTCACCTTCCGCAGACCCGGTGAACCTCTCCCTCATCTCCCGGATCAGCAGACGCCGAACGCTTACTCTCACGTCCCCGAGGGCGCCGGGGGCCTGGGGACCTCTGTCCCCTTTTCCTCCTCCTCCTGCAGCCCCCTCCGGGCCCCTCCTCCTCCTCCCCGCCTCAGCTTCGCCGCTCTGCCGGAGGGGCGACGGGCCCGGCGGGGGGATGCCGGGGGGCGGCGGCGGCGGGCAGTGGGGTGCGTGGAAGGGAGGCGGGAGCGGGAGCTCCTCCTCGGTCCTCCATCCCCCGGGAGGGTCCGGGAGATCTGGCGGGTCCGGCGTCTCCGCCTGGGACCGGACCCTTTCCTTGGCCGGGCTGGCGGGGTAGGGCGGTGGGTCTCCGAAGTCGAGCTCTTCGTAGCCGGCATCCGTTTCCTCGCCGTCCCACCGGGCCCCCGGCGGCCGGGGGAGGCCCCTGGGGGACGGGGAGCCCGCTTCCGTGGCCGGGCTGGACAGGGCGCCGTGGAGCTCACTTATCAGAACGGACCAGAAGGGGGGCCCCTCCGGAGAGCGCGGGTCCCGGCTCGACATCGGGAACTGCGGAGAACGGGGAGGGAGGGAGGGGAGGGGTGCAGAGAGAGGGAGGGGTGGATGGGAGGGGAGGGGTGGAGAGAGAGGGAGGGGTGGATGGGAGGGGAGGAGGGGAGGGGTGGAGAGGGCGGGGAGGCGAGGGAGGGGAGGGGGAGGAGAGTGGGTGGGGAGGAGAGAGAGGGAGGGAGGGGGTGTGGAGCGAGAGGGAGGGGAGGGAGGGAGGGTGGGGGTGTGGAGCGACAGGGAGGGGAGGGAGGGAGGAGAGGGGGAGGAGAGGAGAGAGGGAAGGCGGGAATGGGAGGAGAGGGAGGGAGGAAGGGAGGGGAGGAGAGGGGGAGGAGGGTAGGAGGGATAGACAGGGAGGGGAGGGGGAGGACAGAGGGAGGGAGAGGAGGCGAAGGGGAGGCGGGAGAGTGAGGAGAGAGGAGGAGAGGGAAGAGAGAGATGGAGGGGGTAGGGAGGGGAGGAGAGATACGAAGGGAAGAGAGGAGAGGGGGAGGGGAGGGGAGGAGAGAGAGAGGGAGGGGAATGAGTGGAGAGAGGGAGGGGGAGAGATAGGAAGAGGAGTAGAGGGAGGGAGGAGGGGGTGTAAGGGAGGAAAGAGGAGTGAAGAGGAGGAAGGGACGGGGGATAAGGTGGGGGTGGGAGACTTTAGGTGCGGCGGGGGGGCAGGTGGTGGTGAGGGTGAGTGAGGGAGAGGCCGAGAGGGAAAGCGGAGACGTGTGGCGGCAGAGAAGGTGTTGGGGTGGGTGGGAAGGAGGGAGGGAAGGAGTGATGGAGTGGGGAGGGTGGGTAATCAGGTGATGGGAGGGAAGAAGGGGAAGGTGGGGGGGGGGAGAGAGAATGTGAGATCGGGTGACCCAGGTCTAAATGGCATCTCGTCCCCAAACCCCCCCACCACCCCTCACCCCTCACCACCCCCCCGGGGGAAGGTGGAGGGGACGGGGAAAATGCGGGCGGCTGTGGTCGGCGTGTGACGGGTATCTCGGGGGAGACGGTGGGGTGGTGGGGGTGGGGGAGAGGGGTAAGATCAGGGGGAAGGGGTGAGAGTGGGGGGGGAAGGCGAGAGAGAGAGGAGAGGTGGAGGGGGAGGGGAAGGGGCAAGATAGAAAGAGACAGAGAGATAGAGGGAGAGAGAGGGAGAGAGAGGGAGAGAGAGGGAAAGAGAGAGAGAGAATGTCACATTATAAGGAAGGACGAGGAAGTCGAAGAGGCGCTGTGGAGGGAGCGAGTTTCGAGGGGAGCTGTTCACCTCACTCGCAGGGAGGGGGCCGACTCACCTCGGTGGGGTCTGGGGGCTTGTCCTGGGGCCCCCGACTTCCCGCAGGCAGGGCGTCTGAGGCCCCGGCGACGAGCAGGGAGCTGTGTGCGAGAGTCCGACTCGCCAAACAGGAACCAGCCGGGGCAATGCAAATCTCCAAGACAATGGAGGCCCTGTGCGAGGGAAACAAATCCTCCCCCCTCTCCGACATTTCCCTCCTTCCCACCTCCCGCCCTGCCTCTCCACTTCCTCCCTTCCTCTCCCCTCCGATTCCTCCCTCCCTCTGTTGCCTGCATTCCCTGTCCCTCATCTCTCCCCTGCATTCCCTCTCCCTCATCCCTCCCTGCATTCCCTCTCCCTCATCCCTCCCCTGCATCCCCTCTCCCTCATCCCTCCCCTACAGACCCTGTCACTCATCTCTCCCCTACAGACTCCCTCTCCCTCATCCCTCCCCTGCATTCCTTCTCCCTCATCCCTCCCCTACAGACCCTGTCCCTCATCCCTCCCCAACAGACCCTATCCCCCATCCCACCCAGGCATTCCCTCTCCCTCATCCATCCCTGCGTACCCTCTCCCTCATTCCTCCCCTGCATTCCCTCTCCCTCATCCCTCCCCTGCATTTCCTCTCCCTCATCCCTCCCCTACAAACCCTCTCCCTCATCCCTCCCTGCATACCCTCTCCCTCACCGCTCCCCTGCATTCCCTATCCCTCATCCCTCCACTACAGACCCTCTCCCTCATCCCTCTCCTGCATTCCCTCTCCCTCATCACTCCCCTGCGTTCCCTCTCCCTCATCCCTCCCTGCATTCCCTCTCCCTCATCCCTCCCCTGCATTCTCTCTCCCTCATCTCTCCCCTGCATTCTCTCTCCCTCATCCCTCCCCTGCATTCCCTCTCCCTCATCCCTCCCCTACAGACCCTCTCCCTCAACGCTCCCCTACAGACTCCCTCATCCCTCCCCTGCATTCCCTCTCCCTCATCCCTCCCCTGCATTCCCTCTCCCTCATCTCTCCCCTGCATTCTCTCTCCCTCATCCCTCCCCTGCATTCCCTCTCCCTCATCCCTCCCCTACAGACCCTCTCCCTCAACGCTCCCCTACAGACTCCCTCATCCCTCCCCTGCGTTCCCTCTCCCTCATCCCTCCCTGCATTCCCTCTCCCTCATCCCTCCCCTGCATTCCCTCTCCCTCATCTCTCCCCTGCATTCTCTCTCCTTCATCCCTCCCCTGCATTCCCTCTCCCTCAACGCTCCCCTACAGACTCCCTCATCCCTCCCCAGCATTCCCTCTCCCTCATTCCTCCCCTGCATTCCGTCTCCCTCATCCCTCCCCTACAGACCCTCTCCCTCATCCCTCCCCTGCATTCCCTCTCCATCATCCCTCCCCTGCATTCACTCTCCCTCATCCCTCCACTGTATTCCCTCTCCCTCATCCCTCCCCTGCATTCCCTCTCCCTCATCCCTCCCCTACAGACCCTGTCCCTCATCCCTCCCTTGCATTCCCTCTCCCTCATCCCTCCCCTGCATTCCCTCTCACTCATCACTCCCCTACAGACCCTGTCCCTCACCCCTCCCCTGCATTCCTTGTCCTTCATCCCTCCCCTGCATTCCCTCTCCCTCAAACCTCCCCTACATTCCCTCTCCCTCATCCCTCCCCTGCATTCCCTCTCCCTCATCCCTCCCCTACAGACCCTCTCCCTCAACGCTCCCGTACAGACTCCCTCATCCCTCCCCTGCATTCCCTCTCCCTCATCCCTCCCCTGCATTCCCTCTCCCTCATCTCTCCCCTGCATTCTCTCTCCCTCATCCCTCCCCTGCATTCCCTCTCCCTCATCCCTCCCCTACAGACCCTCTCCCTCAACGCTCCCCTACAGACTCCCTCATCCCTCCCCTGCGTTCCCTCTCCCTCATCCCTCCCTGCATTCCCTCTCCCTCATCCCTCCCCTGCATTCCCTCTCCCTCATCTCTCCCCTGCATTCTCTCTCCTTCATCCCTCCCCTGCATTCCCTCTCCCTCATCCCTCCCGTACAGACCCTCTCCCTCAACGCTCCCCTACAGACTCCCTCATCCCACCCCTGCATTCCCTCTCCCTCATTCCTCCCCTGCATTCCGTCTCCCTCATCCCTCCCCTACAGACCCTCTCCCTCATCCCTCCCCTGCATTCCCTCTCCATCAGCCCTCCCCTGCATTCCCTCTCCCTCATCCCTCCACTGTATTCCCTCTCCCTCATCCCTCCCCTGCATTCCCTCTCCCTCATCCCTCCCCTACAGAACCTGTCCCTCATCCCTCCCTTGCATTCCCTCTCCCTCATCCCTCCCCTACAGACCCTCTCCCTCATCCCTCCCCTGCATTCCCTCTCCCTCATCCCTCCCCTGCATTCCCTCTCACTCATCACTCCCCTACAGACCCTGTCCCTCACCCCTCCCCTGCATTCCTTGTCCTTCATCCCTCCCCTGCATTCCCTCTCCCTCAAACCTCCCCTATATTCCCTCTCCCTCATCCCTCCCCTACAGACCCTGTCCCTCATCCCTCTCCTGCATTCACTCTCCCTCATCCCTCCCCTGCATTTCTTGTCCCTCATCCCTCCCTTGCATTCCCTCTCCCTCATCCCTCCCCTGCATTCCCTCTCCCTCATCCCTCCCCTACAGACCCTTTCCCTCATCGCTCCTCTGCATTCCCTCACCCTCATCCCTCCCCTGCATTCCCTCTCCCTCATCCCTCCACTGCATTCCCTCTCGCTCATCCCTCCCCTGCATTCCCTCTCCCTCATCCCACCCCTACAGACCCTGTCCCTCATCCCTCCCCTGCATTCCCTCTCCCTCATCCCTCCCCTGCATTCCCTCTCCCTCATCCCTCCACTGTATTCCCTCTCCCTCATCCGTCCCCTGCATTCTCTCTCCCTCATCACTCCCCTACAGACCCTGTCCCTCATCCCTCTCCTGCATTCCTTGTCCTTCATCCCTCCACTGCATTCCCTCTCCCTCAAACCTCCCCTACATTCCCTCTCCCTCATCCCTCCCCTACAGACGCTGTCCCTCATCCCTCTCCTGCATTCCCTCTCCCTCATCCCTCCCCTGCATTCCTTGTCCCTCATCCCTCCCTTGCATTCCCTCTCCCTCATCCCTCCCCTGCATTCCCTCTCCCTCATCCCTCCCCTACAGACCCTTTCCCTCATCGCTCCTCTGCATTCCCTCACCCTCATCCCTCCCCTGCATTCCCTCTCCCTCATCCCTCCACTGCATTCCCTCTCCCTCATCCCTCCCCTGCATTCCCTCTCCCTCATCCCTCCCCTGCATCCCTGTCCCTCATCTCTCCCCTGCATTCCCTCTCCCTGATCCATCCCCTACAGACCCTCTCTCTCAACCCTCCCCTACAGACTCCCTCATTCGTCCCCTGCATTCCCTCTCCCTCATCCCTCCCCTGCATTCCCTCTCCCTCATCCCTCCACTGTATTCCCTCTACCTTATCCCTCCCCTGCATTCCCTCTCCCTCATCCCTCCCCTACAGACCCTGTCCCTCATCCCTCCCTTGCATTCCCTCTACCTCATCCCTCCCCTGCATTCCTTGTCCCTCATCCCTCCCTTGCATTCCCTCTCCCTCATCCCTCCCCTGCATTCCCTCTCCCTCATCCCTTCCCTACAGACTCCCTCAATCCTCCCCTACAGACTCCCTCATCCCTCCCTGCATTCCCTCTCCCTCATCCCTCCCCTGCATTCCCTCTCCCTCATCCCTCCCCTACAGACCCTTTCCCTCATCCCTCTTCTGCATTCCCTCTTCCTCATCCCTCCCCTGCATTCCCTCTCCCTCATCCCTCCACTGCATTCCCTCTCCCTCATCCCTCCCCTACATTCCCTCTCCCTCATCCCTCCCCTGCAGACCCTGTCCCTCATCCCTCCCCTGCATTCCCTCTCCCTCATCCCTCCCCTGCATCCCTGTCCCTCATCTCTCCCCTGCATTCTCTCTCCCTCATCCCTCCCCTGCATTCCCTCTCCCTCATCCCTCCCCTACAGACCCTCTCCCTCAACCCTCCCCTACAGACTCTCTCATTCCTGCCCTGCATTCCCTCTCCCTCATCCCTCCCCTGCATTCCCTCTCCCTCATCCCTCCCCTACAGACCCTCTCCCTCAAACCTCCAATACAGACTTTCTCCCTCATCCCTCCCTGCATTCCCTCTCCCTCATCCCTCCCTGCATTCCCTCTCCCTCATCCCTCCCCTACAGACCCTCTCCCTCATCCTTCCCCTGCATTCCCTCTCCCTCATCCCTCCCCTGCATCCCTCTCCCTCATCCCTCCCCTGCATTCCCCGTCCCTCATCCCTCCCCTACATTCTCTCTCCCTCAGCCCTCCCCTACAGACCCTGTCCGTCATCCCTCCCTTGCATTCCCTCCCGCTCATCCCTACCCTGCATTCCCTGTCCCTCATCCCTCCCTTGCATTCCCTCTCCCTCATCCCTCCCCTGCATTCCCTGTCTCTCATCCCTCCCCTGCATACCCTGTCCCTCATCCCACCCCTACAGACCCTCTCCCTCAACCCTCCCCTGCATTCCCTCTCTCTCATCCCTCCCCTACAGACCCTTTCCCTCATCCCTCTTCTGCATTCCCTCTCCCTCATCCCTCCCCTGCATTCCCTCTCCCTCATCCCTCCACTGCATTCCCTCTCCCTCATCCCTCCCCTGCATTCCCTCTCCCTCATCCCTCCCCTACAGACCCTGTCCCTCATCCCTCCCCTGCATTCCCTCTCCCTCATCCCTCCCCTGCAACCCTGTCCCTCATCTCTCCCCTGCATTCTCTCTCCCTCATTCCTCCCCTGCATTCCCTCTCCCTCATCCCTCCCCTGCATTCCCTCTCCCTCATCCCTCCCCTGCATCCCTGTCCCTCATCTCTCCCCTGCATTCTCTCTCCCTCATTCCTCCCAGCATTCCCTCTCCCTCATCCCTCCACTGCATTCCCTCTCCCTCATCCCTCCCCTGCATTCCCTGTCCCTCATCCCTCCCCTACATTCTCTCTCCCTCATCCCTCCCCTACAGACCCTGTCCGTCATCCCTCCCTTGCATTCCCTCCCGCTCATCCCTACCCTGCATTCCCTGTCCCTCATCCCTCCCTTGGATTCCCTCTCCCTCATCCCTCCCCTGCATTCCCTCTCCCTCACCCCTCCCCTACAGACTCCCTCATCCCTCCCCTACAGACCCTGCCCCTCATCCTTCCCCTGCATTCCCTGTCCCTCAACCCTCCCCTGCATTCAATCTCCCTCATCCCTCCCCTGCATTCCCTCTCCCTCATCCCTCCCCTACAGACCCTGTCCCTCATCCCCCCCCTACAGACCCTCTCCCTCATCCACTTCCCTACATTCCCTCTCCCTCATCCCCCCCTGCATTCCCTCTCCCTCATCCCTCCCCAACAGACCCTGTCCCTCATCCCTCCCCTGCATTCCCTCTCCCTCATCCCTCCCCTACATACCCTGTCCCTCATCCCTCCCTTGCATTCCCTCTCCCTCATCCCTCCCCTGCATTCCTTGTCCCTCATCCCTCGCCTGCATTCCCTCTCCCTCATCCCTCCCCTGCATTCCCTGTCCCTCATCCCTCCCCTACATTCTCTCTCCCTCATCCCTCCCCTACAGACCCTGTCCGTCATCCCTCCCTTGCATTCCCTCCCGCTCATCCCTACCCTGCATTCCCTGTCCCTCATCCCTCCCTTGGATTCCCTCTCCCTCATCCCTCCCCTGCATTCCCTCTCCCTCACCCCTCCCCTACAGACTCCCTCATCCCTCCCCTACAGACCCTGCCCCTCATCCTTCCCCTGCATTCCCTGTCCCTCAACCCTCCCCTGCATTCAATCTCCCTCATCCCTCCCCTGCATTCCCTCTCCCTCATCCCTCCCCTACAGACCCTGTCCCTCATCCCCCCCCTACAGACCCTCTCCCTCATCCACTTCCCTACATTCCCTCTCCCTCATCCCCCCCTGCATTCCCTCTCCCTCATCCCTCCCCAACAGACCCTGTCCCTCATCCCTCCCCTGCATTCCCTCTCCCTCATCCCTCCCCTACATACCCTGTCCCTCATCCCTCCCTTGCATTCCCTCTCCCTCATCCCTCCCCTGCATTCCTTGTCCCTCATCCCTCGCCTGCATTCCCTCTCCCTCAAACCTCCCCTACATTCCCTCTCCCTCATCCCTCCACTACAGACGCTGTCCTTCATCCCTCCCCTGCATTCCCTCTCCCTCATCCCTCCCCTGCATTCCCTGTCCCTCATCTCTCCCCTACATTCTCTCTCCCTCATCCCTCCCCTGCATTCCCTCTCCCTCATCCATCCCCTGCATTCCCTCTCCCTGATCCCTCCACTGTATTCCCTCTCCCTCATCCCTCCCCTGCATTCCCTCTCCCTCATCCCTCCCCTACAGACCCTGTCCCTCATCCCTCCCTTGCATTCCCTCTCCCTCATCCCTCCCCTAAAGACCCTCTCCCTCATCCCTCCCCTGCATTCCCTCTCCCTCATCCCTCCACTGTATTCCCTCTCCCTCATCCCTCCCCTGCATTCCCTCTCCCTCATCCCTCCCCTACAGACCCTGTTCCTCATCCCTCCCTTGCATTCCCTCTCCCTCATCCCTCACCTGCATTCCTTGTCACTCTTCCCTCCCTTGCTTTCCCTCTCCCTCATCCCTCCCCTGCATTCCCTCTCCCTCATCCCTCCCCTACAGACCCTTTCCCTCATCGCTCCTCTGCATTCCCTCACCCTCATCCCTCCCCTGCATTCCTTCGCCCTCATCCCTCCCCTACAGACCCTTTCCCTCATACCTCCTCTGCATTCCCTCTCCCTCATCCCTCCCCTGCATTCCCTCTCCCTCATCCCTCCCCTGCATTCCCTCTCCCTCATCCCTCGCCTACAGACCCTGTCCCTCATCCCTCCCCTGCATTCCCTCTCCCTCATCCCTCCCCTGCATCCCTGTCTCTCATCTCTCCCCTGCATTCTCTCTCCCTCATCCCTCCCCTGCATACCCTCTCCCTCATCCCTCCCCTACAGACCCTCTCCCTCAACCCTCCCCTACAGACTCCCTTATTCCTCCCCTGCATTCCCTCTCCCTCATCCCTCCCCTGCATTCCCTCTCCCTCATCCCTCCACTGTATTCCCTCTCCCTCATCCCTCCCCTGCATCCCCTCTCCCTCATCCCTCCCCTGCATTCCCTCTCCCTCATCCCTCCACTGTATTCCCTCTCCCTCATCCGTCCCCTGCATTCCCTCTCCCTCATCACTCCCCTACAGACCCTGTCCCTCATCCCTCTCCTGCATTCCTTGTCCTTCATCCCTCCCCTGCATTCCCTCTCCCTCAAACCTCCCCTACATTCCCTCTCCCTCATCCCTCCCCTACAGACGCTGTCCCTCATCCCTCTCCTGCATTCCCTCTCCCTCATCCCTCCCCTGCATTCTTTGTCCCTCATCCCTCCCTTGCATTCCCTCTACCTCATCCCTCCCCTGCATTCCCTCTCCCTTATCCCTCCCCTACAGACCCTTTCCCTCATCGCTCCTCTGCATTCCCTCACCCTCATCCCTCCCCTGCATTCCCTCTCCCTCATCCCTCCACTGCATTCCCTCTCCCTCATCCCTCCCCTGCATTCCCTCTCCCTCATCCCTCCCCTGCATCCCTGTCCCTCATCTCTCCCCTGCATTCCCTCTCCCTGATACATCCCCTACAGACCCTCTCCCTCAACCCTCCCCTACAGACTCCCTCATTCCTCCCCTGCATTCCCTCTCCCTCATCCCTCCCCTGCATTCCCTCTCCCTCATCCCTCCACTGTATTCCCTCTACCTCATCCCTCCCCTGCATTCCCTCTCCCTCATCCCTCCCCTACAGACCCTGTCCCTCATCCCTCCCTTGCATTCCCTCTACCTCATCCCTCCCCTGCATTCCTTGTCCCTCATCCCTCCCTTGCATTCCCTCCCCCTCATCCCTCCCCTGCATTCCCTCTCCCTCATCCCTTCCCTACAGACTCCCTCAATCCTCCCCTACAGACTCCCTCATCCCTCCCTGCATTCCCTCTCCCTCATCCCTCCCCTGCATTCCCTCTCCCTCATCCCTCCCCTACAGACCCTTTCCCTCATCCCTCTTCTGCATTCCCTCTTCCTCATCCCTCCCCTGCATTCCCTCTCCCTCATCCCTCCACTGCATTCCCTCTCCCTCATCCCTCCCCTACATTCCCTCTCCCTCATCCCTCCCCTGCAGACCCTGTCCCTCATCCTTCCCCTGCATTCCCTCTCCCTCATCCCTCCCCTGCATCCCTGTCCCTCATCTCTCCCCTGCATTCTCTCTCCCTCATCCCTCCCCTGCATTCCCTCTCCCTCATCCCTCCCCTACAGACCCTCTCCCTCAACCCTCCCCTACAGACTCTCTCATTCCTGCCCTGCATTCCCTCTCCCTCATCCCTCCCCTGCATTCCCTCTCCCTCATCCCTCCCCTACAGACCCTCTCCCTCAAACCTCCCCTACAGACTTTCTCCCTCATCCCTCCCTGCATTCCCTCTCCCTCAGCCCTCCCCTACAGACCCTCTCCCTCATCCTTCCCCTGCATTCCCTCTCCCTCATCCCTCCCTTGCATTCCCTCCCGCTCATCCCTCCCCTGCATCCCTGTCCCTCATCTCTCCCCTGCATTCTCTCTCCCTCATCCCTCCCCTGCATTCCCTCTCCCTCATCCCTCCCCTACAGACCCTCTCCCTCAACCCTCCCCTACAGACTCTCTCATTCCTGCCCTGCATTCCCTCTCCCTCATCCCTCCCCTGCATTCCCTCTCCCTCATCCCTCCCCTACAGACCCTCTCCCTCAAACCTCCCCTACAGACTTTCTCCCTCATCCCTCCCTGCATTCCCTCTCCCTCATCCCTCCCCTACAGACCCTCTCCCTCATCCTTCCCCTGCATTCCCTCTCCCTCATCCCTCCCCTGCATTCCCTCTCCCTCATCCCTCCCCTGCATTCCCCGTCCCTCATCCCTCCCCTACATTCTCTCTCCCTCAGCCCTCCCCTACAGACCCTGTCCGTCATCCCTCCCTTGCATTCCCTCCCGCTCATCCCTACCCTGCATTCCCTGTCTCTCATCCCTCCCTTGCATTCCCTCTCCCTCATCCCTCCCCTGCATTCCCTGTCCCTCATCCCTCCCCTGCATACCCTGTCCCTCATCCCTCCCCTACAGACCCTCTCCCTCAACCCTCCCCTGCATTCCCTCTCTCTCATCCCTCCCCTACAGACCCTTTCCCTCATCCCTCTTCTGCATTCCCTCTCCCTCATCCCTCCCCTGCATTCCCTCTCCCTCATCCCTCCACTGCATTCCCTCTCCCTCATCCCTCCCCTGCATTCCCTCTCCCTCATCCCTCCCCTACAGACCCTGTCCCTCATCCCTCCCCTGCATTCCCTCTCCCTCATCCCTCCCCTGCATCCCTGTCCCTCATCTCTCCCCTGCATTCTCTCTCCCTCATTCCTCCCCTGCATTCCCTCTCCCTCATCCCTCCCCTGCATTCCCTCTCCCTCATCCCTCCCCTGCATCCCTGTCCCTCATCTCTCCCCAGCATTCTCTCTCCCTCATTCCTCCCCTGCATTCCCTCTCCCTCATCCCTCCACTGCATTCCCTCTCCCTCATCCCTCCCCTGCATTCCCTGTCCCTCATCCCTCCCCTACAGTCTCTCTCCCTCATCCCTCCCCTACAGACCCTGTCCGTCATCCCTCCCTTGCATTCCCTCCCGCTCATCCCTACCCTGCATTCCCTGTCCCTCATCCCTCCCTTGGATTCCCTCTCCCTCATCCCTCCCCTGCATTCCCTCTCCCTCACCCCTCCCCTACAGACTCCCTCATCCCTCCCCTACAGACCCTGTCCCTCATCCTTCCCCTGCATTCCCTGTCCCTCAACCCTCCCCTGCATTCAATCTCCCTCATCCCTCCCCTGCATTCCCTCTCCCTCATCCCTCCCCTACAGACCCTGTCCCTCATCCCTCCCCTACAGACCCTCTCCCTCATCCACTTCCCTACATTCCCTCTCCCTCATCCACCCCCTGCATTCCCTCTCCCTCATCCCTCCCCAACAGACCCTGTCCCTCATCCCTCCCCTGCATTCCCTCTCCCTCATCCCTCCCCTACATACCCTGTCCCTCATCCCTCCCTTGCATTCCCTCTCCCTCATCCCTCCCCTGCATTCCTTGTCCCTCATCCCTCGCCTGCATTCCCTCTCCCTCAAACCTCCCCTACATTCCCTCTCCCTCATCCCTCCACTACAGACGCTGTCCTTCATCCCTCCCCTGCATTCCCTCTCCCTCATCCCTCCCCTGCATTCCCTGTCCCTCATCTCTCCCCTACATTCTCTCTCCCTCATCCCTCCCCTGCATTCCCTCTCCCTCATCCATCCCCTGCATTCCCTCTCCCTGATCCCTCCACTGTATTCCCTCTCCCTCATCCCTCCCCTGCATTCCCTCTCCCTCATCCCTCCCCTACAGACCCTGACCCTCATCCCTCCCTTGCATTCCCTCTCCCTCATCCCTCCCCTAAAGACCCTCTCCCTCATCCCTCCCCTGCATTCCCTCTCCCTCATCCCTCCACTGTATTCCCTCTCCCTCATCCCTCCCCAGCATTCCCTCTCCCTCATCCCTCCCCTACAGACCCTGTTCCTCATCCCTCCCTTGCATTCCCTCTCCCTCATCCCTCACCTGCATTCCTTGTCACTCTTCCCTCCCTTGCTTTCCCTCTCCCTCATCCTTCCCCTGCATTCCCTCTCCCTCATCCCTCCCCTACAGACCCTTTCCCTCATCGCTCCTCTGCATTCCCTCACCCTCATCCCTCCCCTGCATTCCTTCTCCCTCATCCCTCCCCTACAGACCCTTTCCCTCATACCTCCTCTGCATTCCCTCTCCCTCATCCCTCCCCTGCATTCCCTCTCCCTCATCCCTCCACTGCATTCTCTCTCCCTCATCCCTCCCCTGCATTCCCTCTCCCTCATCCCTCCCCTACAGACCCTCTCCCTCAACCCTCCCCTACAGACTCTCTCATTCCTGCCCTGCATTCCCTCTCCCTCATCCCTCCCCTGCATTCCCTCTCCCTCATCCCTCCCCTACAGACCCTCTCCCTCAAACCTCCCCTACAGACTTTCTCCCTCATCCCTCCCTGCATTCCCTCTCCCTCATCCCTCCCCTACAGACCCTCTCCCTCATCCTTCCCCTGCATTCCCTCTCCCTCATCCCTCCCCTGCATTCCCTCTCCCTCATCCCTCCCCTGCATTCCCCGTCCCTCATCCCTCCCCTACATTCTCTCTCCTTCAGCCCTCCCCTACAGACCCTGTCCGTCATCCCTCCCTTGCATTCCCTCCCGCTCATCCCTACCCTGCATTCCCTGTCCCTCATCCCTCCCTTGCATTCCCTCTCCCTCATCCCTCCCCTGCATTCCCTGTCCCACATCCCTCCCCTGTATACCCTGTCCCTCATCCCTCCCCTACAGACCCTCTCCCTCAACCCTCCCCTGCATTCCCTCTCTCTCATCCCTCCCCTACAGACCCTTTCCCTCATCCCTCTTCTGCATTCCCTCTCCCTCATCCCTCCCCTGCATTCCCTCTCCCTCATCCCTCCACTGCATTCCCTCTCCCTCATCCCTCCCCTGCATTCCCTCTCCCTCATCCCTCCCCTACAGACCCTGTCCCTCATCCCTCCCCTGCATTCCCTCTCCCTCATCCCTCCCCTGCATCCCTGTCCCTCATCTCTCCCCTGCATTCTCTCTCCCTCATTCCTCCCCTGCATTCCCTCTCCCTCATCCCTCCCCTGCATTCCCTCTCCCTCATCCCTCCCCTGCATCCCTGTCCCTCATCTCTCCCCTGCATTCTCTCTCCCTCATTCCTCCCAGCATTCCCTCTCCCTCATCCCTCCACTGCATTCCCTCTCCCTCATCCCTCCCCTGCATTCCCTGTCCCTCATCCCTCCCCTACATTCTCTCTCCCTCATCCCTCCCCTACAGACCCTGTCCGTCATCCCTCCCTTGCATTCCCTCCCGCTCATCCCTACCCTGCATTCCCTGTCCCTCATCCCTCCCTTGGATTCCCTCTCCCTCATCCCTCCCCTGCATTCCCTCTCCCTCACCCCTCCCCTACAGACTCCCTCATCCCTCCCCTACAGACCCTGTCCCTCATCCTTCCCCTGCATTCCCTGTCCCTCAACCCTCCCCTGCATTCAATCTCCCTCATCCCTCCCCTGCATTCCCTCTCCCTCATCCCTCCCCTACAGACCCTGTCCCTCATCCCTCCCCTACAGACCCTCTCCCTCATCCACTTCCCTACATTCCCTCTCCCTCATCCCCCCCCCTGCATTCCCTCTCCCTCATCCCTCCCCAACAGACCCTGTCCCTCATCCCTCCCCTGCATTCCCTCTCCCTCATCCCTCCCCTACATACCCTGTCCCTCATCCCTCCCTTGCATTCCCTCTCCCTCATCCCTCCCCTGCATTCCTTGTCCCTCATCCCTCGCCTGCATTCCCTCTCCCTCAAACCTCCCCTACATTCCCTCTCCCTCATCCCTCCACTACAGACGCTGTCCTTCATCCCTCCCCTGCATTCCCTCTCCCTCATCCCTCCCCTGCATTCCCTGTCCCTCATCTCTCCCCTACATTCTCTCTCCCTCATCCCTCCCCTGCATTCCCTCTCCCTCATCCATCCCCTGCATTCCCTCTCCCTGATCCCTCCACTGTATTCCCTCTCCCTCATCCCTCCCCTGCATTCCCTCTCCCTCATCCCTCCCCTACAGACCCTGACCCTCATCCCTCCCTTGCATTCCCTCTCCCTCATCCCTCCCCTAAAGACCCTCTCCCTCATCCCTCCCCTGCATTCCCTCTCCCTCATCCCTCCACTGTATTCCCTCTCCCTCATCCCTCCCCTGCATTCCCTCTCCCTCATCCCTCCCCTACAGACCCTGTTCCTCATCCCTCCCTTGCATTCCCTCTCCCTCATCCCTCACCTGCATTCCTTGTCACTCTTCCCTCCCTTGCTTTCCCTCTCCCTCATCCCTCCCCTGCATTCCCTCTCCCTCATCCCTCCCCTACAGACCCTTTCCCTCATCGCTCCTCTGCATTCCCTCACCCTCATCCCTCCCCTGCATTCCTTCTACCTCATCCCTCCCCTACAGACCCTTTCCCTCATACCTCCTCTGCATTCCCTCTCCCTCATCCCTCCCCTGCATTCCCTCTCCCTCATCCCTCCACTGCATTCCCTCTCCCTCATCCCTCCCCTGCATTCCCTCTCCCTCATCCCTCGCCTACAGACCCTGTCCCTCATCCCTCCCCTGCATTCCCTCTCCCTCATCCCTCCCCTGCATCCCTGTCTCTCATCTCTCCCCTGCATTCTCTCTCCCTCATCCCTCCCCTGCATACCCTCTCCCTCATCCCTCCCCTACAGACCCTCTCCCTCAACCCTCCCCTACAGACTCCCTTATTCCTCCCCTGCATTCCCTCTCCCTCATCCCTCCCCTGCATTCCCTCTGCCTCATCCCTTCCCTACAGAATCCCTCAATCCTCCCCTACAGACTCCCTCATCCCTCCCTGCATTCCCTCTCCCTCATCCCTCCCCTGCATTCCCTCTCCCTCATCCCTCCTCTACACACCCTTTCCCTCATCCCTCCTCTGCATTCCCTCTCCCTCATCCCTCCCCTGCATTCCCTCTGCCTCATCCCTCCACTGCATTCCCTCTCCCTCATCCCTCCCCTGCATTCCCTCTCCCTCATCCCTCCCCTACAGACCCTGTCCCTCATCCCTCCCCTGCATTCCCTCTCCCTCATCCCTCCCCTGCATCCCTGTCCCTCATCTCTCCCCTGCATTCTCTCTCCCTCATCCCTCCCCTGCATTCCCTCTCCCTCATCCCTCCCCTACAGACCCTCTCCCTCAACCCTCCCCTACAGACTACCTCATTCCTCCCCTGCATTCCCTCTCCCTCATCCCTCCCCTGCATTCCCTCTCCCTCATCCCTCCCCTACAGACCCTCTCCCTCAAACCTCCCCTACAGACCTTCTCCCTCATCCCTCCCTGCATTCCCTCTCCCTCATCCCTCCCCTACAGACCCTCTCCCTCATCCCTCCCCTGCATTCCCTCTCCCTCATCCCTCCCCTGCATTCCCTCTCCCTCATCCCTCCCCTGCATTCCCTATCCCTCATCCCTCCCCTGCATTCCCTCTCCCTCATCCCTCCCCTACAGACCCTGTCCGTCATCCCTCCCTTGCATTCCCTCCCGCTCATCCCTACCCTGCATTCCCTGTCCTTCATTCCTCCCTTGCATTCCCTCTCCCTCATCCCTCCCCTGCATTCCCACTCCCTCACCCGTCCCCAACAGACTCCCTCATCCGTCCCCTACAGACCCTGTCCCTCATCCCTCCCCTGCATTCCCTGTCCCTCATCCCTCCCCTGAATTCCCTGTCCCTCATCCCTCCCCTACAGACCCTCTCCCTCAACCCTCCCCTGCATTCTCTCTCTCTCATCCCTCCCCTGCATTCCCTGTCCCTCATCTCTCCCCTGCATTCCCTCTCCCTCATCCCTTCCCTGCATTCCCTCTCCCTCATCCCTCCCCTGCATTCCCTCTCCCTCATCCCTCCCCTACAGTCCCTGTCCATCATCCCTCCCCTACAGACCCTCTCCCTCATCCACTCCCCTACATTCCCTCTCCCTCATCCCTCCCCTGCATTCCCTCTCCCTCATCCCTCCCCTACGGACCCTGTCCCTCATCCCTCCCCTGCATTCCCTCTCCCTCATCCCTCCCCTACAGACCCTGTCCCTCATCCCTCCCTTGCATTCCCTCTCCCTCATCCCTCCCCTAAAGACCCTCTCCCTCATCCCTCCCCTGCATTCCCTCTCCCTCATCCCTCCACTGTATTCCCTCTCCCTCATCCCTCCCCTGCATTCCCTCTCCCTCATCCCTCCCCTACAGACCCTGTTCCTCATCCCTCCCTTGCATTCCCTCTCCCTCATCCCTCACCTGCATTCCTTGTCACTCTTCCCTCCCTTGCTTTCCCTCTCCCTCATCCCTCCCCTGCATTCCCTCTCCCTCATCCCTCCCCTACAGACCCTTTCCCTCATCGCTCCTCTGCATTCCCTCACCCTCATCCCTCCCCTGCATTCCTTCTCCCTCATCCCTCCCCTACAGACCCTTTCCCTCATACCTCCTCTGCATTCCCTCTCCCTCATCCCTCCCCTGCATTCCCTCTCCCTCATCCCTCCACTGCATTCCCTCTCCCTCATCCCTCCCCTGCATTCCCTCTCCCTCATCCCTCGCCTACAGACCCTGTCCCTCATCCCTCCCCTGCATTCCCTCTCCCTCATCCCTCCCCTGCATCCCTGTCTCTCATCTCTCCCCTGCATTCTCTCTCCCTCATCCCTCCCCTGCATACCCTCTCCCTCATCCCTCCCCTACAGACCCTCTCCCTCACCCCTCCCCTACAGACTCCCTTATTCCTCCCCTGCATTCCCTCTCCCTCATCCCTCCCCTGCATTCCCTCTCCCTCATCCCTCCACTGTATTCCCTCTCACTCATCCCTCCCCTGCATCCCCTCTCCCTCATGCCTCCCCTACAGACCCTGTCCCTCATCCCTCCCTTGCATTCCCTCTGCCTCATCCCTTCCCTACAGAATCCCTCAATCCTCCCCTACAGACTCCCTCATCCCTCCCTGCATTCCCTCTCCCTCATCCCTCCCCTGCATTCCCTCTCCCTCATCCCTCCTCTACAGACCCTTTCCCTCATCCCTCCTCTGCATTCCCTCTCCCTCATCCCTCCCCTGCATTCCCTCTGCCTCATCCCTCCACTGCATTCCCTCTCCCTCATCCCTCCCCTGCATTCCCTCTCCCTCATCCCTCCCCTACAGACCCTGTCCCTCATCCCTCCCCTGCATTCCCTCTCCCTCATCCCTCCCCTGCATCCCTGTCCCTCATCTCTCCCCTGCATTCTCTCTCCCTCATCCCTCCCCTGCATTCCCTCTCCCTCATCCCTCCCCTACAGACCCTCTCCCTCAACCCTCCCCTACAGACTACCTCATTCCTCCCCTGCATTCCCTCTCCCTCATCCCTCCCCTGCATTCCCTCTCCCTCATCCCTCCCCTACAGACCCTCTCCCTCAAACCTCCCCTACAGACCTTCTCCCTCATCCCTCCCTGCATTCCCTCTCCCTCATCCCTCCCCTACAGACCCTCTCCCTCATCCCTCCCCTGCATTCCCTCTCCCTCATCCCTCCCCTGCATTCCCTATCCCTCATCCCTCCCCTGCATTCCCTATCCCTCATCCCTCCCCTGCATTCCCTCTCCCTCATCCCTCCCCTACAGACCCTGTCCGTCATCCCTCCCTTGCATTCCCTCCCGCTCATCCCTACCCTGCATTCCCTGTCCTTCATCCCTCCCTTGCATTCCCTCTCCCTCATCCCTCCCCTGCATTCCCACTCCCTCACCCGTCCCCTACAGACTCCCTCATCCGTCCCCTACAGACCCTGTCCCTCATCCCTCCCCTGCATTCCCTGTCCCTCATCCCTCCCCTGCATTCCCTGTCCCTCATCCCTCCCCTACAGACCCTCTCCCTCAACCCTCCCCTGCATTCTCTCTCTCTCATCCCTCCCCTGCATTCCCTGTCCCTCATCTCTCCCCTGCATTCCCTCTCCCTCATCCCTTCCCTGCATTCCCTCTCCCTCATCCCTCCCCTGCATTCCCTCTCCCTCATCCCTCCCCTACAGTCCCTGTCCATCATCCCTTCCCTACAGACCCTCTCCCTCATCCACTCCCCTACATTCCCTCTCCCTCATCCATCCCCTGCATTCCCTCTCCCTCATCCCTCCCCTACGGACCCTGTCCCTCATCCCTCCCCTGCATTCCCTCTCCCTCATCCCTCCCCTACAGACCCTGTCCCTCATCCCACCCTTGCATTCCCTCTCCCTCATCCCTCCCCTACAGACCCTCTCCCTCATCCCTCCCCTGCATTCCCTCTCCCTCATCCCTCCCCTGCATTCCCTCTCCCTCATCCCTCCACTGTATTCCCTCTCCCTCATCCCTCCCCTGCATTCCCTCTCCCTCATCCCTCCCCTACAGACCCTGTTCCTCATCCCTCCTTTGCATTCCCTCTCCCTCATCCCTCACCTGCATTCCTTGTCACTCTTCCCTCCCTTGCTTTCCCTCTCCCTCATCCCTCCCCTGCATTCCCTCTCCCTCATCCCTCCCCTACAGACCCTTTCCCTCATCGCTCCTCTGCATTCCCTCACCCTCATCCCTCCCCTGCATTCCTTCTCCCTCATCCCTCCCCTGCATTCCCTCTCCCTCATCCCTCCACTGCATTCCCTCTCCCTCATCCCTCCCCTGCATTCCCTCTCCCTCATCCCTCGCCTACAGACCCTGTCCCTCATCCCTCCCCTGCATTCCCTCTCCCTCATCCCTCCCCTGCATCCCTGTCTCTCATCTCTCCCCTGCATTCTCTCTCTCTCATCCCTCCCCTGCATACCCTCTCCCTCATCCCTCCCCTACAGACCCTCTCCCTCAACCCTCCCCTACAGACTCCCTTATTCCTCCCCTGCATTCGCTCTCCCTCATCCCTCCCCTACAGACCCTGTCCCTCATCCCTCCCCTGCATTCCCTCTCCCTCATCCCTCCCCTGCATTCCCTCTCCCTCATCCCTCCCCTGCATTCCCTCTCCCTCATCCCTCCCCTACAGACCCTGTCCCTCATCCCTCCCCTGCATTCCCTCTCCCTCATCCCTCCCTGCATTCCCTCTCCCTCATCCCTCCCCTGCATTCCCTCTCCCTCATCCCTCCCCTGCATTCCCTCTCCCTCATCCATCCCCTACAGACCCTCTCCCTCAACCCTCCCCTACAGACTCCCTCATCCCTCCCCTACAGACCCTGTCCCTCATCACTCCCCTACAGACTCCCTCATCCCTCCCCTGCATTCCCTCTCCCTCATCCCTCCCCTGCATTCCCTGTCCCTCATCCATCCCCTACAGACCCTCTCCCTCATCCCTCCCCTGCATTCCCTGCCCCTCATCCCTCCGCTGCATTCCCTCTCCCTCATCCCTCCCTGCATTCCCTCTCCCTCATCCCTCCCCTGCATTCCCTCTCCCTCATCCCTCTCCTGCATTCCCTCTCCCTCATCCCTCCCCTACAGACCCTCTCCCTCAACCCTCCCCTACAGACTCACTCATCCCTCCCCTACAGACCCTGTCCCTCATCCCTCCCCTGCATTCCCTCTCCCTCATCCCTCCCTGCATTCCCTCTCCCTCATCCCTCCCCTGCATTCCCTCTCCCTCATCCCTCCCCTACAGACCCTGTCCCTTATCCCTCCCCTACAGACCCTCTCCCTTATCCTTCCCCTACAGACCCTCTCCCTCATCCCTCCCCGACAGACCCTGTCCCTCATCCCTATCCCTGCAGACCCTCTCCCTTATCCCTCCCCTGCATTCCCTCTCCCTCATCCCTCCCCTGCATTCCCTGTCCCTCATCCCTCCCCTGCATTCCCTCTCCCTCATCCCTCCCCTACAGACCCTCTCCCTCATCCCTCCCCTACATTCCCTCTCCCTCATCCCTCCCCTCTCTGCACCCCTCTGTACCGCTCACTCTCTCTCCCACCTCCCCTCTCGTTCCATCTCTCCCTGCCCCCTCTTTTCACCCTCTCTCCCCCCACGGCCACCCTTCCGCCTGCTATTCCCCTCCCTCCCTCGTCTCCTCATCTCCATCTCACCTCTCTACCCGTTCCCCACCCCCCCAACCCACTCTGTCGCCGTCACCCACTCCCCTCTCCCCCTCATTCCCCGCCCTCCCCCGGCCACCCTTATCTCTCTCGACCACCCTCCCGCACACCCTCAATCTCCACCCACCCCGCACCCCCCCCCCCCCCCGCACTTCCTGACGCTGCTCTCGGTTCCTCTCTGCAGCAGACCTTCACCTGCTGTTTGCTGCAGGTGGTCAGACACTCCCCCCCCCCCCCCCCCCACTGCCAAACTTGTCAACGCCGGCTTCCTCTGACAACGGTTGCTTCCCCTTTCTGGGCTCAGAGACGCAGAGAAACGGCGACAGGATGGACGACAGCGAGACTTACATGAACGTGAAGATTGCAAAGACGGACTCGCGGTCTCCGTCCTGGGGTGAGAGGGGCGGAGGGAGGGAACTTCGTTCTGCGTTTGTCCGTGGGAGTGTCTGATGGGACGGTGCGGAGGGAGATTCACTCTGTGTCTGACCCCGGGAATGTGTGATGGGACGGTGCGGAGGGACATTCACTCTGTGTCTGACCCCGGGAGTGTGTGTGTATCTCGGCCTGAAACGTCGACTGCACCTCTTCCTAGAGATGCTGCCCGGCCTGCTGCGTTCACCAGCAACTTTGATGTGTGCAGCCTCTCCTCTTGTAGGTTTATCTACATATTGTGTCAGGAAACTTTCCTGAACACACCTAACAAACTCCACCCCACCTAAACCCCTCACGCTAGGGAAATGCCAATCGATAGCTGGGAAGTTAAAATCTCCCACTTCAACAACCCTCTTATTATTACTCCTTTCCAGAATCTGACTCTCTATCTGCTCCCTGAGGTTCCTGTTACTATTGGATGGTCTATAAAAAACACCCAGTAAAGTTATTGACCCCTTCCTGTTTCTAACTTGCACCCACAGAGACTCCATAGACAATCCCTCCATGTCTTCCTCCTTTTCTGCAGCCATGACACTATCTCTGATCAACAGTGCCAGTCCCCACCTCTTTTACCTCCCTCCCTGTCCTTTCTGAAACATCTAAAGCCTGGCACTTGACGTAATTATTCCTGCCCCTGAGCCATCCAAGTCTCTGTAAATGGCCACAACATCATAGATTCAAGTACTGATCCAGGCTCTAAACTCACCCGCTTTGTTCATGATACTCCTTGCATTAAAATAGACAGATCTCAAACCATTGGTCTGAGCACATCCCTTCTCTATCACCTGCCTATCCTCCCTCTCGCACTGTCTACAAGCTTTCTCTGTTTGTGAGCCAACCTCCCCTTCCAACGTTTCTTCAGTTCGGTTCCCACCACCCCAGCAGCCATTCTGGTTTAAATTCTCCACAGGATGCTGCCTGGATTACGGGGTGCAAAGGGGATTCACCAGGATTCTGCCTGGATTAGAGACGGTGCAGAGATTTACAAGGATGCTGTCTGGATTAGAGAGGGTGCAGAGGAGATTCACCAGGACGCTGCCTGGATTAGAGAGGGTGCAGAGGAGATTCATCAGGATGCTGCCTGGATTAGAGAGGGTGCAGAGGAGATTCATCAGGATGCTGCCTGGATTAGAGAGGGTGCAGGGGAGATTCACCGGGACACTGCCTGGATTAGAGAGGGTGCAGAAGAGATTCACCGGGACGCTGCCTGGATTAGAGAGGGTGCAGAGGAGAAGGATGCTGCCTGGATTAGAGAGGGTGCAGAGGAGATTCAACAGGACGCTGCCTGGATTAGAGAGGGTGCAGAGCAGATTCACCAGGACGCTGCCTGGATTAGACAGGGTGCAGAGGAGATTCACCAGGATGCTGCCTGGATTAGAGAGGGTGCAGAGGAGATTCACCAGGACGCTGCCTGGATTAGAGAGGGTGCAGAGGAGATTCACCAGGACGCTGCCTGGATTAGACAGGGTGCAGAGGTGATTCACCAGGATGCTGCCTGGATTAGAGAGGGTGCAGAGGAGATTCACCAGGATGCTGTTTGGATTAGAGAGGGTGCAGAGGAGATTCACCGGGACACTGCCTGGATTAGAGAGGGTGCAGAAGAGATTCACCGGGACGCTGCCTGGATTAGAGAGGGTGCAGAGGAGAAGGATGCTGCCTGGATTAGAGAGGGTGCAGAGGAGATTCACCAGGATGTTGCCTGGATTAGAGAGGGTGCAGAGGAGATTCACCAGGATGCTGCCTGGATTAGAGAGGGTGCAGAGGAGATTCACCAGGATGCTGCCTGGATTAGAGAGGGTGCAGAGGAGATTCACCAGGATGCTGTCTGGATTAGAGAGGGTGCAGAGGAGATTCACTGGGACGCTGCTTGGATTAGAGAGGGTACAGAGGAGATTCACCAGGACGCTGCCTGGATTAGAGAGGGTGCAGAGGAGATTCACCAGGATGCTGTCTAGATTAGAGAGGGTGCAGAGGAGATTCACCAGGACGCTGCCTGGATTAGAGAGGGTGCAGAGGAGATTCACCAGGATGCTGTCTGGATTAGAGAGGGTGCAGAGGAGATTCACCAGGATGCTGCCTGGATTAGAGAGGGTGCAGAGGAGATTCATCAGGATGCTGCCTGGATTAGAGAGGGTGCAGAGGAAATTCACCAGGATGCTGCCTGGATTAGAGAGCATGTCTAATGAGGAGAGGTTGAGTGAGCTCGGGCTTTTCTCTTTGGAGCGAAGGAGGATGAGAGGTGACTTGATAGAGGTGTACAAGATGATAAGTGACATAGATCGAGTGGACAGTTGAGACTTTTTCTGGAGGGAGGGTGGAAATGTCTAACACGAGGGGCATAATTTCTTGGTGATTGGACGTAAGTATAGGGGGGATATCAGAGGTGGTTCACTTTGCACAGAGAGTGGTGGGTGTGTGGAACGCCCTGTCAGGAGGCAGGTACATCAGGGATTTTTAAGAGACTCTCAGATAGACACCTGGATGACAGGAAAATGGAGAGAGGGTTAGATTGAGATTAGAGTAGGTTAATATTTTGGCACCACATCGAGGGTCGAAGGACCTGTACTGTGTTGTAATGTTTGAACATAGAACCTGTGTTAAAAACCTCCCTCTGACATCCCCCACCCCCCCCCCCCCCGACCTATACTTTCTTCTGATCACCAAGAAATTACGCCCCCTCCTTATTAGTCATTTTCACCCTCCATCGGGAAAATGTTTCTGGCTGTCCAGCCTTAAAAATATTCCCCCTTGTATTAGACATTCCCACCCCCACCCCAGCCTATTGAGCTGGAAGGGGTACAGAGAGAGATTTTGGAGGGTGCTGCCGGCTCTCGAGGGCGAGAGTTACAGTAAGGGGGATAGGTAGCGTAGGACTTTGATCCTTGGAGGGTAGATGACCGAGAGATGACTTTGCAGGTGCATAGTAAATTATGAGCGCCATAGTGAAGCTGGACAGGGATCTTCCAAAGGGAGCACAGTTTTCAGGAGAGAAGGGGCAAGGTCTAAAAAGGGACTCGAGGGAGATGGTTTTCACACAGAGGATGGAGAGAATACGGAATAGACCGAGCTGCTGGAGGAAGAATCCTGTGCAGGTAGATTAACAGCATTCAAAAGGCTTTTCCATGGAAGGGGGTTTAAAGATTAAAGATGACCTTTGTCACAAGTACGTCAACCGGAGAGTGAGAGGTGTCGCTGGCGTCAGTGAGGATTGTGCAGACAAGGCATAGCATGGCTACGAGTTGTGGCAAAGATCATCTTTAATCTTTGAACCTCTCCCTATCGAAAGGCTTTTGGACTGTGGGAGGAAACTGGAGTGCACGCGGGAGGTCGCGTGGCCGGGGGGAGGGGTGGGGAACACACAAGCTCCTTACTGACAGCAGGGGGAATGAAACCTCGATCGGTGATTGCTGGCCACGGGAAATGTTGGCATGGACCAGCTGGGCCATCTTGCATGACTCAGTCCCTTTGCTTCCTTTCACAGAGAAGGATCCCACAGCTACTTGAAAAGGATTTTTCTCCACAAGCGTTGAGAACAATGTTTCAGTAACTTGTAATCACTCAAAATAAATAAATTTCTTAATCCATCGGTGTCATGGTGTATCTCCAGACCCAAGCACGGGATCACACAGAGACCCGGAAGGGTTAAACAAAAATAGGAATTTTATTACCCAGAGAGACAAATAAGTTCTTGGTTAACAAGGTCTAAGGCATTTAACAAGGTTCCACATGGTAGGCTTATTCAGAAAGTCAGAAGGCATGGGATCCAGGGAAGTTTGGCCAGGTGGATTCAGAATTGTCTTGCCTGCCGAAGGCAGAGGGTGGTGGTGGAGGGAGTACATTTAGACTGGAGGAATGTGACTAGTGGTGTCCCACAAGGATCTGGTCTGGGACCTCTACTTTTCGTGATTTTTATTTATGACCTGGATGCGGAGGTAGAAGGGTGGGTTGGCAAGTTTGCAGATGATACAAAGGTTGGTGCTGTTGTAGATAGTGTAGAGGGTTGTCAAAGATTGCAGAGAGACAGTGACAGGATGCAGAAGTGGGCTGAGAAGTGGCAGATGGAGTTCAACCCGGAGAAGTGTGAGGTGATACACTTTGGAAGGACAAACTCCAAGGCAGAGTACAAAGTAAATGACAAGATACTTGGTAGTGTGGAGGAGCAGAGGGATCTGCGGGTACATGTCCACAGATCCCTGAAAGTTGCCTCACAAGTGGATAGGATAGTTAAGAAAGCTTATGGGGTGTTAGCTTTCATAAGTCGAGGGATAGAGTTTAAGAGTTGCGATGCAATGATGCAGCTCTGTAAAACTCTGGTTAGGCCACACTTGGAGTTCTGTGTCCAGTTCTGGTCACCTCACTATAGGAAGGATGTGGAAGCATTGGAAAGGGTACAGAGGAGATTTACCAGGATGCTGCCTGGTTTAGAGAGTATGCATTATGATCAGAGATTAAGGGAGCTAGGGCTTTACTCTTTGGAGAGAAGGAGGATGAGAGGAGACATGATAGAGGTGTACAAGATATTAAGAGGAATAGATAGAGTGGACAGCCAGCGCCTCTTCCCCAGGGCACCACTGCTCAATACAAGAGGACATGGCTTTAAGGTAAGGGGTGGGAAGTTCAAGGGGGATATTAGAGGAAGGTTTTTTACTCAGAGAGTGGTTGGTGCGTGGAATGCACTGCCTGAGTCAGTGGTGGAGGCAGATACACTAGTGAAGTTTAAGAGACTACTAGACAGGTATATGGAGGAATTTAAGATGGGGGGTCATATGGGAGGCAGGTTTTGAGGGTCGGCACAACAATGTGGTCCAAAGGGCCTGTACTGTGCTCTACTATTCTATGTTCTATGACTCGACATTACTGACGTTACTACTGCTGAGGTCTATCTAAGTCTCTCTGCAGTCTCTCTGTTTCCTTAACACCACCCGCTCCTCCACCTATCTTTGCATCATTGGCAAATTTAGCCACAAATCCATTAATACCATTGTCCAAACAATTGACATACGTTGTGAAAAGCAGCGGTCCCAATATCGACCCCCTGTGGAACTCCGCTGGTAACCGGCAGCCAGCCAGAACAGGATCGCTTGATTCCCACTCTCTGTTTTCTGCCGACCAGCCATGCTCCACCCACTCTAGTAACTTCCCTGTAATTCCATGGGTTCTTATCTTGCTAAGCAGCCTCGTGTGCGGCACCTTGTTAAAAGCCTTCTGAAAATCCAAGTACACCACATCTACTACATCTCCTTTGTCTACCCTGCTTGTAATTTCCTCAAAGAATTGCAGTCGGTTTGTCAGGCAGGATTTTCCTTTCTGGAAACCATGCTGGCTTTGACCTATCTTGTCCTGTGCCTCCAGGTACTCTGTAATCTCATCCCTAACAATCGATTCCAACAACTTCCCAAACGCTGATGTCAGACTAGCAGATCTATAGTTTCCTTTCTGCTGACTCCCACCCTTCTTAAATAGCAGAGTAACATTTGCAACTTTCCACTCATCCAGTACAATGCCAGAATCTATTGATTCTTGAAATATCATTGTTAATGTCTCCGCAATCTCTCCAGCTACTTCCTTCAGAACCCGAGGGTGCATTCCATCAGGTCCAGGAGATTTATCCACCCTCAGACCATTAAGCTTCCTGAGCACCTTTTCAGTCGTAATTTTCACTGCACAAACTTCACTTCCCTGACGCTCTTGAATGTCCGGTATACTGCAGATGTCTTCCACTGTGAAGACTGATGAAAAATATGCATTCAGTTCCTCTACACGAGGAATTCTGCAGATGCTGGAAATTCAAGCAACACACATCAAAGTTGCTGGTGAACGCAGCAGGCCAGGCAGCATCTCTAGGAAGAGGTACAGTCGAGTTTTCGGGCCGAGACCCTTCGTCAGGACGAACTGAAGGAAGAGTTAGTAAGAGATTTGAAAGTGGGTTGGGGAGGGGGAGATCCGAAATGACAGGAGAAGACAGGAGGGGGAGGGATGGAGCCAAGAGCTGGACAGGTGATAGGCAAAAGGGATACGAGAGGATCATGGGACAGGAGGCCCAGGGAGAAGGAAAAGGGGGAGGGGGAGACCCAGACGATGGGCAAGGGGTATAGTCAGAGGGACAGAGGGAGAAAAAAGAGAGAGAGAGGTAGAATGTGTGTATATAAATAAATAACGGATGGGGTACGAGGGGGAGGTGGGGCCTTAGCGGAAGTCAGAGAAGTCGATGTTCATGCCAGCAGGTTGGAGGCTACCCAGACGGAATATAAGGTGTTGTTCCTCCAACCTGAGTGTGGCTTCATCTTTACAGCAGAGACCTCCTCTACTTGTAATTTACTTATTTTCTTTTATTGTAGTTTTCTAGTAATGTACTTATTTATTTTATCATTATAGTAATTTTTAAAAATACTTTGCACAATACTGCTGTCACAAAACAACAAATTTCATATTGGACAGGACAATGGTGATGAATCTAATTTTAATTCTAGAGTTTGCAGTGCACAATTACACAAAGACTGACAGAGTGAGACACACAGAGACACAGAGACAGAGACACAGAGACACTCATAGAGACACAAGAGAGATAGAGATACTCAGAAAGACAGGGAGACAATCAGAGTGACACAAAGACACTCAGAGAAAGACACACACAGCAAACGACACATAGACAGCAAGATGGGGAGACACATTAGGGCTAGAGAGACACAAAGACAGAGAGACATGGAGACACTCAGAGAGACACAGAGACACAGCAAAAGACGGAGAGAGACACACACACACAGTGGGAGACAGAGTGGGACGTACAGGTGGGAAGATGTAGTCTCTCTCTACTTCAGAGTCAGCAATTCCTCTCTCACATTAACAATTTCCCTTCAAGCACACAGCGTATGGGTTCCAACATATTAACACACACACACAGTCTCTCTCTCTCTCTCAGAAACATACACACCACCCCTCCTTGCTCTCCCACATCCCTACGCAATGTCAAATACTGCTTCCATTAGGTGCTTTGCTGTGTTGGAATCAGTTGGTTTTGAGTTCAACTAATAAAGTTTGCATTAGGACGAAAATTGAAGTTACCAACATTTTTAAGGCTTATATTTTCACAACCTGTGGTGTGTGCCTCCACCTGCTGGTAGCAAAGTGGTATAGCAGACACTACGGTTATATGACACGCACGCTGTTTTAATTCTCCTTTTGCCTGTCCCAGGGATGTGGCCTTACCTCAGAGTCAGAGTGTCAGTCTGCACAAGTCACTATCTTGTCTTTGTCTGAGGTTTCACATCATCTGCACCCGTTCCTTTGCTTAAACTTTAAAATGCACGACCGCAAGGCACCTCATTCTTGAACTCCCAAGAGAGCCCAGGGATCAAATGAAGTTCAGGAAGGGCGCGAGAGGTTTATCTCGGCCGGATTGGTGTCGGTGAAGGAGGGGTTAAACCCGGTTCCAGTACGGATCTGGAGAGACACTGGAGTTTGTCAGTCATTGATCTTAAAGAGTGTGTTAGACTTTAGTTCAGAGACCCAGACTAGGGAGGTCAGGGTGATAAAAGGCATTGGGAAAGGGACTGAAGCAGTACCTTTGCACCAGATACACCTAAAAAGCAACTTGGTCTCCGGACCGGTCACGACAGGGGTGAGGCCCGAATTACCGATGGAAGACGTGGAGGTCTTACTCGGTAATGACCTCGCCGGCGGAGAGGTGTACCCAGCAGTAAGATTGACAAGCCAGCCTGCCAGGACTGAAGACCCGCCCATGGACTCACAGGTTCATCCCGTTTGCGCCGTGAATGGGCGCATGTCCAGAAAGGCTGCCGAAGTGAATAAAGATTTAGCTGAGACGTTTCTACCAGCCTTGTACCAGGAGGGGTTAGAAAGTGAGAAGAAGGGGCGTAGTGAAACGGAAGTTGAGGTAGACTTATCATTAGCAAGGAAGGAGATTATACTGGCACAGGAGCGAGACGAGGAGCTGATGGTCTTGACGGAGACAGCTCTCTCCGAAGCAGAATTGAAAAGGGAGCCAGTGGGCTATTATGTGAAGGAGGGAGTGCTAATGAGGAAATGGAGACCAAGTACCGTGCCCGCAGATGAGGAATGGGGGGTGATAATGCCGAAAATTTATGGGACTGAGATTCTTAACCTGGCCCACAAGATACCCCTCGGTGGACACTTTGGGTGAGGAAAACAGTCAAAGAGTTTGACTGGCCGCACGGGAGGAAGGATGCTATTGACTAGTATAGACGTGAACTAACACAGTTGCAGGCTATTGATATGTTAACAGCTTGCCACAGACCTAGTCGGTGTTGTCAGGAAAATTAATGAGGCTAGGGTGCCACCTGATAAGGGGAAAACCCATTTTGGAAAGATAAGCATGGTGCCGACCAGATGGGGAAGTCTATTGTTTTGGCCAGCTTTGCTGATAAGGTCTCTCCCTTAACCCCCGAACAGAGCGAGCCGCTGAAGAAGGTAATTAACCGGCACGTACACGTTTGTCCGGATGTCCCGGGGCGATGCCAAGAGACGGTACATGGTGTTGTGGTCACATCAGGTCAGCCTAGTAAGCAGCACCCCTATCGGATGATTAATTCAGTGACAAAAGGGCGAAAGAACGCAGAAGCGTGTATTGACGATTTAGTGGTCTGGAGTGACACGTGGAAGGAGCACATTGTGGCAGTAGAGAAACTGTTTAAACGGCTGTTTGAAGCCAGCCTGACAGTGAACCTCGCAAAAAGTGAATTCGACCACGCGAAGGTCACTTATCTGGGATTTGTGGTGGGACAGGGGCAGCTGGCTCCGATGCAGGTTAAGGTGCGGGCTATCTCCGAAGTCCCCACCCCGACAGACAAGAGAGTCCTGAGAAGGTTCTTGGGGATGGTGGGGTACTATCGGAAGTTTTGCAAAAACTTTGTGGATATTACCCTCCCTCTTACTAAGCTCTTGCCAAAGAATGCTAAGTTTGTGTGGGACGACCTGTGTTATATTCGTCCGGGACGGAAACCACTGAGAATTTACACTGATCACAACCCATTAGTGTTTTTGGCCACTACGAAGGATAAAAACGAAAGGTTGCTAAATTGGAGCCTGGTCTTAGAGGATATTAAAATAACACATATAAAAGGCACGGAAAATGTAATTGCTGACTGTCTGTCAAGGTGTTGACAACTTAAAGTTCTCTGTATTAGCCGAATAGCTGATGACCCTGTATATTAGTATGCACCCCGGTAAAAATTCTTTGAAGGATAGGGGTGTGACGAAAAACCAAGTTGTCAGAAGATTGATGCTAATGAGAGAGAGATAAGTGAGACAATGAAGAAACATTCAAAATGCTAATAAGAGAGAAGAGAGAGATTAACGAGAAAGAAACACATTTCAGAATATTGACAGACCGGTTGCTTTGATTCTGAACTGTTTGAAGTTTGATGGACAGGCGATACCCCAGCAGGGGGATAAAAAGGAACAGGTTTGCTAAGGCACGACAGACCCCACGAGATCACGAGATAACGAGACCCTGGAAGAGCGGTGTGCCCCCACAAATGGTGGGAGTTGGAGGTCTGGTTCGAGGGAACCGACCATAGACTGACAGGGTGACAAGGGACGATCGGCGGGAAACTGGTGTGTGTGTCCGCCCTTGCCTGGGTGCCGGGTTCACCGCAGATTTGCATATCTCTCTCTCTCTCCCCAACGGCACAACAGCGATTACTGCGAACTGTACTAAGCTGAACTGAACTCTGCGTCACTTGAGACTGATCATTTTACCCCTGGACTGCGATAGAGATTGGTTGATTCCTATTACCCTAGTTCTGTGCACATGTGTGTTTTATCATTGCTAACCTGTTGCATTTATATCCTTACGATTAGAGTACCGTGTTACTTATTTCTTTAATAAAACTTTATCAATTTCCGGTAATCCAGACTCCAACTAGTGGTCCATTTCTGCTGGTTTGGCAACCCAGTTACGGGGTACGTAACAAATGATACTGCATCTTGTTCCGATTCTTTTTTAGTTTGGCACCACATCCCGGACCTGACCCAGCACACTTTGGTGCTCTGTCTACGCCGTCAGCAGCAGAAACACAGGCAGTCAGGGTTCCTCAAGCCTGACTTTCATCCATTCAATTCAATCCTCAACAGTTTCGGCAGAAGACCCACCGTGGAAGCAGATGGCTCACTCCCGCTACAAGGGGCATTGATATGTAAGCAATACATTTCAATTACTGTCAATCTCAGAAAGTGAATAAGTAAAGAGATGACTGAGAAGGGAGATAACAGTCTCGGATTAAATGGATTTGGGGTGGTGGGGGCAGCAGATATAGCATTGCCGGACAACGATTGGGAGGGCACGGTAGTTTAGCAGTTAGTGAAACGCTATTTCATGACCAGCGTTACACGTTCAATTCCCGCCGACTTCTGTAAGTTTCCCCAACGACCATCTGGATTTCTCCCTTAATAGCAAAGACCTGTGGGGTTAATAAGTTAATTGGTCACGGGGATGTAATTTGACGGCGTGGGCCGGTCGGATCTTTTGCCGTGTTGTATCTCTCAATACAGATAATTTATAGAATTACTGATATTCATTTAAAGAATTTTTGGAAACATCGTAATTAAGCCCCCACTGAATTCAGTCTTCCCACTTTTCCCACCTCCCCCATATCCCACAAACTCACCGACCTAAACCACCCTTGACCAGTCCCTTTCAAAAGCAAAAATGCTCAGATACAGGAAATCTGAAAATAAGCATCGGGTTCGGTCACATCTCTGGAGAAATGGCCATTCATTACCAGCGTCACTGACTCCCAACGTTCCCGCGCTCCAAGACACCACCCTCGCTTAAACACGCACCGCATTCCCCAGCGACATGTCGACAGTTTAACTGAAGAAAGAATTGGACAATGAGATCGACAGAAGGTTATAGGTATTTATGAAGTATTTTATTTGTTTACTTAAGCAACAACAAAGCAATGGCCTGGATCCATCCAACCAGACGCTGGGGTTTGGGAGCTCCGGCTGAAAGCGGGACACCAGCACGGGGCAGCTCACAACTCGAAGTCGCTCTTCAGCAAGGGCTTGACTGAGGACAGCTTGTCATTCCAGTTGAAAGCGCAATAATTGGGCCATTCGTTACCCTCGAAAGTGATGAGTCGCTGACCGCATAGGTTGGCGTGCTGGAACAGAATCCACACGCCTGCCTTCACCTTATGGGAAGAGACGAGGTTTTCGAAGCCGGCTGTAGTCAGATTATTCGTCGTTTCCTTAATGCTGCGGCTTTTGCCGTTATAGTTGACGTGCTCGTACAGAACGTCTCCGGGTTCTTCAAATCCTCCTTCACCAGCCGCAAAGAGAGAATTTTCTGATCCAGCTCGCCCAGATATGCGTGGTCTCCGGGACCGAGCAACTTGAACGCCCCCGTGAAGTTTTCGCCGGCGTACGCCACCCAGTGCTGGCCGATTACTCTGATCGAGCGGGCAGTATTACCGAAGTTCCGAACAGTAAGGTCGGGAACGTTGTCCACAAAGTCCTTGTCCTTCCCGGTAAAGCCAAGGTTTTCGTAGAGAGTGATTTTACTCATCTTGATACAGCGGTGAGTGCCGTCCACGAGTTTACAGAGGCGCAGCTGAAGCGAGAGTTGTTCACCGGGTTAAATCTGCTCAGTGTTCGGTCAAACGACCAACAACAGCCATCAGCCAATCACGCTTTGGAGGAGCGGCCCCCTTTGGGAGGGGCCAAGTCTGAGAGGCAAAGTTGTTGTTTCGAAGGGTTGTTGAAACTTGGGTGATATCCAATTCCTGTAGCTGGATTGTCAGGGCGGTGCGAGATCAAGGAATTCGGGCAGACTGCTGGAGGTGGGGCTGATCCTTAAGAAGATGCGGACTGCTCAGAACGTCAGCGACCAGAGTTTTAACGAGATGCTGGGGTTCCACCGAAGATGCAGGCAGGCAGATTTGTCTGACCAAAGGGGAAAGGGTGAGGGAGACAGACAATGCAGAGTTCTCCCGTGTCCGTTTCACTTAGCAACAACGCTTCCCCCTTGGGTACTGCTGAGGTTGGGTGGTAACCTGTGAGGGAAAAAGAACAACATATTGTGTTCAGTGAAATTGAGGTTATGACCAGCTCTGAGGTTAGCGGGGAAGGTACAGGTCAGGAAGGGGTTGGGGGAGAAAAGACATTCTGTAGCCGCACGAGAGATGGCAAGTTGAAGTTTCCCACCCGGATTTCTTTTTATAGTAGAAAACATAAATGTAAACCAGGTTAATTAATACTAAAGATGTAATGGTATAAAGCTGGGGAAATAAAGCTATTCGAGTTAGAATTGTGGCTGACCTGGGCGCTGGAAAGCGAAAGAAACGCAGCAAACTATGGGAAACTGAAGATATAAATTGTTAAAAGTGAAATTAGTCGGGAGTATCTCTACCCTACTTACTTGAGAACCTCCAGGTGAAACTCCTGGAGGAGAGACGATAATGATAAAAGAGCTGTTGAATCTGCAGCTACAACTAGCAGCATTTGTAACGAGACAAATCGTCAGATACGAATGTCCAAGATCTGTACCGGGTAACCGGTAATTAGTTCTGTTTTGAGCTACTCAAACCAGAGCGGGAACAAAGTGTTCCATGTTTGATTAGATAGGGCATGAAGTGAAAAGATGAAGATCACGACGGAGAGGGAAACGGATCTGCCATGATGAAATAAATGACAGTGCTGAGCAACTTCTGCACTCAATACTTTGTTTCTTGAAGGCCAATGTGCCAAAAGCTTTCTTTATGTCCAGATGCCACTGTGCAGGAATCTTGGCGGTCGCTTTGTAAGTCTTGCCCTGGATTTCCCTTCACCTCACACTTGTCTGCATTAACTTTCATTTGCCATTGTTAGACCATTTTCCCAGCTGCTCCAGATCCTGCTGCAAGGTTCGATAGTCCTCCTCGTTGTCCACTGTGCCCCAGATCTTGCTACGGCTGCAAATTCATCTAGTTTAGCAATTTTTATTGACTTTTATTGACGGTGCCGATGCTTTGCAGTAGTTCAACTAAGCTAAAAATGTTTTGTTGATGGTTTTAATCTGTGCTCAGTGTCTGAGGCTTCTCCACTCAGTGTCCAAGCCCAGTTCATCCAGTCTTTCTTCATATGAAAGTCCTGCCATCCCAGGAATCAATCTGGTGAACCTTCTCTGTACTCCCTGTATGGCAAGGATGTCTTTCCTCAGATTAGGGGACCAAAACTGCACACAATACTCCAGGTGTGGTCTCACCAAGGCCTTGTACAACTGCAGTAGTACCTCCCTGCTCCTGTACTCGAATCCTCTCGCTATAAATGCCAGCATACCATTCGCCTTTTTCACCGCCTGCTGTACCTGCATGCCCACTTTCAATGACTGGTGTACAATGACACCCAGGTCTCGTTGCACCTCCCCTTTTCCTAATCGGCCACCATTCAGATAATAATCTGTTTTCCTATTTTTGCCACCAAAGTGGATAACTTCACATTTATCCACATTAAATTGCATCTGCCATCAATTTGCCCACTCACCTAACCTATCCAAGTCACCCTGCATCCTCTTAGCATCCTCCTCACAGCTAACACTGCCGCCCAGCTTCGTGTCATCCGCAAACTTGGAGATGCTACATTTAATTCCCTCATCCAAGTCATTAATATATATTGTAAACAACTGGGGTCCCAGCACTGAGCCTTGCGGTACCCCGCTAGTCACTGCCTGCCATTCTGAAAAGGTCCCGTTTATTCCCACTCTTTGCTTCCTGTCTGCTAACCAATTCTCTATCCACATCAATACCTTACCCCCAATACCGTGTGCTTTAAGTTTGCACACTGATCTCTTGTGTGGGATCTTGTGAAAAGCCTTTTGAAAATCCAAATATACCACATCCACTGGTTCTCCCCTATCCACTCTACTAGTTACATCCTCAAAAAATTCTATGAGATTCGTCAGACATGATTTTCCTTTCACAAATCCATGCTGACTTTGTCCGATGATTTCACCGCTTTCCAAATGTGCTGTTATCACATCTTTGATAACTGACTCCAGCAGTTTCCCCACCACCGACGTTAGGCTAACCGGTCTATAATTCCCCGGTTTCTCTCTCCGTCCTTTTTTAAAATATCACTCGGGATGTTTTTGAAGCTTGGCTGTCGTCATTGCTGCAATACACGTCTTTACTTCTAGACTTTGCCTGCAGTTTTCCTTCACATTAGCATCTTCTATTTGAGCACTACAGTACAAAACAGGCCATTTGGCCCATCTAGACCTTGCCAAGCTATTTGTCTGCCCAGTCCCACTGACCTGTACTGGACATTACCCCTTCCACACATGTGGTTATCCAAATCTCTTATCAATCTTGAAATTGAACTTCTGCTGGCAACTCATTCCACACACACCCACCATACTCTCAGTGAAGATGTTCCCTTAAACATTTCACCTTTCACACTTAGGGAGTTTCTGCTGCTGGCCACATATTGCTCGTCATCCAGTTTCCAATCTCCACTTGTCCATCGGACATCTCACATACGCGATAATTGTTCCCTTTCGGAGTAACCTCCACCTGCGTACTTGAAGCGTCTGATTTTATATTCATTTCTTACCATTTCAAATGTAGCATTCCAGTGTCATTGGCGGCTGTGCTGTGTGGAACTGGCTTCCACGACCTACGACCAATGACACAGGAATGCAAGTTTTGAATTGGTCACTCTGAAGGAGAACAGCTATCACCAACGTGAGGTGCCTGACGGACACGTGGATATGTGAAACTTCACAACGAGGAACATTCGGCCAGCAGCAGAACTCTATTTTAACTGGTATCCTATTTTCTGTTCTTTGACTGTACATGGAATGTCAGGAAAACCTAGTTGATGTGTAATTCCCCGATCATTATTGCAAGGGGAGAATCTTATTCCACCTGCTTCCTCAGTACTTCCTGCCCATCCATCTGTCTTCCTATCATCTGGAAATTTGGTCACAAAGCCATCAGTTCCATGATCCAAATCATTGACATATAACATAAATGAACCGGTCCATAGAAACATAGAACACCACAGCACAGAAACAGGCCTTTTAGCCCTTCTTGTCTTTGCTGAGCCATTTTCCTGCCTAGTCCCACTGACCTGCACCTGGACCATATCCTCCTGATCAAAATCTGGGTCAGCAGTCTTATCACAGTTGGAAAGAAACTGTTCCCAAATCTGGCCGTGCGAGTCTTCCAGCTCCTGAGCCTTCTCCCGGAGGGAAGAGGGATGAAAAGTGAGTTGGCTGGGTGGGTCGTGTCCTTGATTATCCTGGCAGCACTGCTCCGACAGCGTGCGGTGTAAAGTGAGTCCACGGACGGAAGATTGGTTTGTGTGATGTGCTGGGCCGTGTTCACGATCTTCTGCAGATTCTTCTGGTCTTGAACAGGACAACTTCCATACCAGGTTGTGATGCACCCTAGGAGAATGCTTTCTATGGTGCATCTATAAAAATTAGTGAGGGTTTTAACCAAATTTCTTTAGATTTCTCAGGAAGTGAAGGCGCTGGTGGGCCTTCTTGGCAGTGGACTCTGCTTGGTTGGACCAAGTCAGGTCATTTGTGATATTGACCCCGAGGAACTTAAATCTTTTGACCTGTTCCACTTGTGCACCACCGATGTAGATGGGGTCATGCGGTCCGCTACTCCTTCTGAGGTCAACAACCAATTTCTTCGTCTTGCTGACGTTGAGGGGTAGGTTATTGTCTTCACACCATGCCACCAGGTTCTTAATTTCCTCTCTGTACTGAAGCTCATCATTACCCGAGATGCGGCCTATAATTGTGTCATCAGCAAACTTATATATTGAGTTTCATGGAAACTTGGCTACACGATCATGGGTGGACAGTGAGTACAGCAGAAGGCTGAATACACAGCCTTGTGGGGCACCGGTGCTCAGAGCGATTGTAGGGGAGAGCTTGCCCCCTATTTGTACAGCCTGGGTCCTGTCTGTGAGGAAGTTGAAGATTCAGCTGCAGATCTGAGTGCTAAGGCCCAGGTTCCTGAGTTTAGGAATCAGTTTATTTGGAACTAAGGATTCATTCTCTGCATTCCCATTGTTATGTCATCAGCAACAATGAATATAGAATTGAGTCAGGTTTTATAAAGAAACATAAACATTTATTAAACTCTGCCCAACAATAGTGAAAAGTAAACAAACGACTAACTTAACTGGAAGTTAACTGCTATACGGCAATTTAACAAACAGTCAAACTCTGGAATAGTTCTTAAAGTAGTAAAATCGAACACAGTCTTAAAGTGGTAAATTGGAAAGTCCAAGTGATTTATACAGTCAGTAAGGAGAGACTTCTCTGAAAACTGATATCTTCGAAGACGTGACTTTACTGCTGATCCCAGCCGGGAGATGTCTCGTCCAAAGGACTCACGACGAAGGAAAAGCTGAACACTGCACAAACCTTCCTGACCTTGCAGAGGTTATCTCAGATGCAGACCACTATTCCTGAAAGAAAATTCAATAAGGTCGATCCTTTATAAAACTGCCGAACGACACCAACTTTACTCAATCCTTTGGATTTCCGTACTTTGGTGAGGTCTTCACTCTCCAATACTATACCGTAAAGGTAAAACAAAGGTGCAACAAAAAAGAACTGGCAGCGATTGGCGAAACTGCCAGCACAATATTTTACACCTTATAATAGAAAGAAAAAAAACGCACTTTAAAACGAAACTGCGTCATGAGACGAATGCGCAGCAAAACTAACTAATGAACTAACGAACTAGCTGCGTGTCAACGGAGGTTTCCCCTTATATACCTGTTGGAACATGTCATCACATGACCTCCCACCGGCGGGGAAATACGTCATGTGACGTCACACTGGAGGGAAGATTACATCACCCCACCATCACAAGACAATTACTTCATTCCCACAAGATACTCAATTACATCACGGTCATAAGACAGTCACAAGATACCCACGAGGCATGTAACACAGGAAACAGTGAGGCCAGTTCATTGGCTATATTTAAGAGGGAGTTAGATATGGCCCTTGTGGCTAAAGGGATCAGGGGGTATGGAGGGAAGGCTGGGGCGGTGTTCTGAGTTGGATGATCAGCCATGATCATAATAAATGGCGGTGCAGGCTCGAAGGGCCGAATGGCCTACTCCTGCACCTATTTTCTATGTTTCTATGATATTATAGTGTGCACCGGTTGTTGTCATTGAGAACTGGTTTTGGTGTTAGTCTTCCGCATCACCATTTTATTCAATCATTAGGCAGCTGATAGGTCAGGGGAAAGGTGGGTGGATGGGGGAAGTAAGAAGCTGCGAGGTGAGAGGTAGAAGAGATAAATATCTGAGGAAGGAGAGAAGCGTGGACCGTGGAAGAACGGGATTGAGGAGGGGTATCTGAGGAAGGCGATGGAGACGTGAGGATAAGACAGGTGAGAGGGGAGCCGGAATGGAGAATGGGAGAAGGGGGAGGGGGCAGAAATTCCCGGAAGCTGGGGAAATCTACGCTTCTGCCGTAAGATTAGCGGCCAGGCAGCCGGAAGATGAGGTGTAACTCCTCCAGGAGAGTAGTGTCATCGTGGCAATAAGGGAGTCCATAGACAGACATGTTGGAATGGGATTGGGGAGTGGAATTACAATGGGTAGCCAACAGGAGTTCCTATCCATAAGACCATAGACCTGGACTCCATCACATTCCACAGAGCATTACACAGATTCGCTACTCTCTGGTGAAAGGAATCTCCTTTTTAAAAGGAATCCCCTCTATTTTGAGGCTGTGATCTCTAAATCTGGGCACCTGCACCATCGGAAACATCATCCGACATCCACCTTATTTAACCTCTCAACATTCGGTAGGTTTCAATGTGACCCCGCTACGGTTTTCTAAATTGCAGTGAGTACAGTCCCAATACTGGCAAACGCTCCTCATATGTTAACCCTTTCATTGCCAGAATCACTTGGCATGGTGGATTGAGCAAAAGTTGTTCCACAATAAGTGTCCGGTCGGTGCACTGCACAACAGAATAGATACAGTCAGTGACCCCGACAAACTCACAGGCAAAGTGTCACCTCATCTGGATGGACTGTTTGGGAACTCGAATATTCGTATGTGAGTAGGCTAATGGGCAAGTCTGGCACTTGTTGAGACCCAACGTGGATTATAAGCAGAGAATGGATAAATTTGCGTCGTTTTCTCTGCAGCTGCGGAGGCTGAAGGAAGATTTAACTAATGTTTGTAAGATTACAGAGTCACGAATAGAATAGACAATTGATTTTGTTGTCCCAGGATTGAAATATCACAGACAGTTCCAGGTAAATTTATTATCAAATGAGAGGAGACATGATAGAGACATGATATTATCATTATGGGAGGGACATGATAGAGGTATACAAGATAATAAGAGGAATAGATAGAGTGGATAGCCAGCGCCTCTTCCCCAGGGCACCACTGCTCAGTATAAGAGGACTTGGCTTTAAGGTAAGGGGTGGGAAGTTGAAGGGGGATATTAGAGGAAGGTTTTTTACTCAGAGAGTGGTTGGTGCGTGGAATACACTGCCTGAGTCAGTGGTGGAGGCAGATACACTAGTTAAGAGACTACTAGACAGGTATATGGAGGAATTTAAGGTAGGGGGGTTATATGGGAGGCAGGGTTTGAGGGTCGGCACAACATTGTGGGCCGAAGGGCCTGTACTGTGCTGTACTATTCTATGTTCTATGTTAAAACACGTATACATTACCACATGCGGGACACTAGCGGGAAGGACAGCAGAGCAGAAGTGGCTGGAGTTTATGCGAGAAGTGAGAAATGTGCAACACAGATATATTCCAAAAAAGAAAGAAATTTCGAATGAGGAAAGGATGCAACCGTGGCTGACAAGAGAGGTCAAAGGCAAAGTTAAGCAAAGGAGAGGGCATACAAGGAACCAAAAATTAGTAGGCAGGCAGAGGATTGGGAAGTTTAAAAAAGCTTACAAATGGAAACTAAGAAGGTCATTAAGAGGGAAAAGATGAACTATGAAAGGAAGCTAGCAAATAATATCAAAGAGGATACTGTGACGGGGTCCCGAATTACCCCTATAAACTGTGCTCAATTACGCTATGAACTGTGCTTTTGGAAGAGAGAGAGAGAGAGTAATTTAACGCCGACATGTTATTTTGAAAGAGAGAGAGAGAGAGAGAGAGAGAGAAACGAAGACTAGCTGTTGGACTGTCACTTTAAGGCATGAGAAAGAACTGGCTAACTTTTGGATTTCTGCTGAGCTGGAGACAGAACCCAGCAGCTCGTAAGTTGCTATGGTGACTGAAGGCGGCGTTATTTGATGGACACTCGATGTTATGATTTTCCGGCAGCGTGTCGATACTTCCCAAGGACATTCACCTGCTCGTGATTTTCTTACACAGGGAGAGGAATGAGGAGTTATTTGAAGGACAGTTGATACTCAGTACAGTGAGATAAATAGGAGGTCAGATGATATAGACCTCAGACACATGTTTTGGACACTGAATGAGCTTCGTTGTGCCCGTGTAAAAAGTGGGTTTTTGGAGGATCGATCAGTGGCTCTTGCAGTGAGGAAAAGGGAGTGACTGGTGGGGAGTTGTCCATGTGTCCACCCTTGCCTGGGTGATAACTCCACCACAGAAAACTGGTTGAAGTTTTCTGTGTTCCCTTGTTGAGGTCACAGTCGGTGACTTTTAAAGGATTTCGGAGGACAACGAGAATATCGACAGCGTCAGCTCATCTGAAGACTCAAATCTCTCTCTCTCTCTCTCCATCACTACCCAACTCAACGCCACGAACGAACAGAACTGAACTTTACTCATCATCATAAGACTGTATCTTTTTACCCCTAGACTTGAAGAATCTTGGTTGTTCACATATATTTCCACACTTACTGATTTACTTACTTATATATAATCATTGATAACCTGTTTGATTTACCTACATCTATATTGCTGTATTGCATAGTTACTAATAAATATTATTAGTTAATAGCAATACTGGACTCCAAAGTGTTTTCTATTTCTGCTGGTTCTTTATTCCCGTCACGGGGTTCGTGACAATACGAATAGCTTTTTCAAATATATAGAGATTAAAAGGCAGCTGAGAGTAGATATAGGACCGATAGAAAATGATGCTGGTGAAATTGTAATGGGAGGTAAGGAGATGGCGGAGGAACTGAACGAGTATTTTGCATCAGTCTTCACTGAGGAAGACATCAGTAGTATACCGGACACTCAAGGGTGTCAGGGAAAGGAAATGTGCCCTCACCTTTATTGGCTAGGAGAGCTATTCTGTTGTACTAGAAGGATCCGAATCCATCTATGTTTTTTTTGCTCTCTTCCATTATGTCTTGTTTAAGTTTGGAGAAAATAAGGAGTTGGACGTTTGATACATCTTTTAAATTTGAGCAAACTTGGCGACAATTTATTCAATGTTATCATATGATTTAATCTTTTTACTTTTCCAGTTATTTTTTTTTTCTCCACGAAGTTTTAGATTTGATCAGAAAGATTTTCCCCTTTTTTTAACTGCCTCCCCAAAATGGACTGCCCAGTCCCCCTTTTTTATATTTTAGGTTAGTTTAGTGAGTTTTTTTTTTCACAGTGACAGGAAATCTTGAGTCTTTTTTTTCTATGAACTGTTAAGAGGAGAAGTGGTTCTCTTGTCACTTTATATTAGCTTAATACTATTTATGATTTTGACAGTGTATATAGCTTCCTTTGTTTGTACTATTATTGATATATGTATTTGAGATAACCTCTCCTTTGGTTTGTATTTGTGCTTACTCTTTTAAATTAATAAAAAAAAAAGGATTGCAAGGAGAAATGTGTGCAGTCACAATTACGACAGAGAAAGTACTCAGGAAGCTGAATAGTCTAAAGGTAGATAAATCTCCCGGACCAGATGGAATGCACCCGCGTGTTCTGAAGGAAGTAGCTGTGGAGATTGCGGAGGCATCAGCGATGATCTTTCAAAAGTCGATAGATTCTGGCATGGTTCCGGAGGACTGGGAGATTGCAAATGTCACTCCGCTATTTAAGAAGGGGGCAAGGAAGAAAAAAGGAATTTATAGACCTGTTAGCTTGACATCGGTGGTTGGGAAGTTGTTGGAGTCGATTGGCAAGGATGAGATTACGGAGTATCTGGAGGCATATGACAAGATAGGCAGAACTCAGCATGGATTCCTTAAAGAAAAATCCTGCCTGACAAACCTATTGCATCTTTTTGAGGAAATTACAAGTCGGAAAGACAAGGGAGATGCAGTGGATGTTGGAGGATCCTCGTTCCTGTTCTCCATGGTCCACATCTCTCCTATCAGATTCCTTCTTCACTGTGTTTACCATACAAACATATATCAATTACAGCACGGAAACAGGCCATCTCGGCCCTTCTAGTCCGTGCCAAACTCTTACACTCACGCAGTCCCACCGACCTGCACTCAGCCCATAACCCTCCATTCCTTTCCTGTCCATATATCCATCCAGTTTAACTTTAAACGACAACATCGAACCTGCCCCAACCACTTCTCGTTCCACACAGCTACCACTCTCTGAGTAAAGAAGATCCCCCTCGTGTTACCCCGAAACTTTTGCCCTTTAACTCTCAACTCATGTCCTCTTGTTTGCCCGAAACGTCGACTGCACCTCTTCCTACAGATGCTGCCTGGCCTGCTGCGTTCACCAGCAACTTTGATGTGTGTTGTTGACAGTACTCCAAATGTGGCCTAACCACAATTTTATAGAACTGCATCTTTACCTCGCGACTCTTAAACGCTATCCTTCGACTTATGAAATCTAACACCCCGTAAGCTTTCTGAACTACTCTATCCACCTGTGTGGCAACCTTCAGGGATCTGTGGACATGTACCCCGAGATCCCTCTGCTCCTCCACACTACCAAGTATCCTGCCATTTACTTTGTACTCTGCCTTGGAGTTTGTCCTTCCAAAGTGTACCACGTCAAACTTCTCCGGGTTGAACTACATCTGCCACTTCTCAGCCCACTTCTGCATCCTGTCACTGTCTCTCTGCAATCATTGACAACCCTCTACACTATCTACAACAGCACCAACCTTTGTGTCATCTGCAAACTTGCCAACCCGCCCTTCTACCTCCGCATCCAGGTGGTAAATAAAAATCACGAAAAGTAGAGGTCCCAGAACAGACCCTTGTGGGACACCACTAGTCACAATCCTCCAATCTGAATGTACTCCCTCCACCACCACCCTCTGCCTTCTGCAGGCAAGACAATTCTGAATCCACCTGGCCAAACCTCCCTGGCTCCCATGCCTTCTGACATTCTGAATAAGCCTACCGTGTGGAATCTTGTCGAATCTTGTTCCTCGGAATGTTTTTCAACCCTTGGACTGGATCCAGCAGCTCTGGCTGATCTTACCAGTTCTTGTGAAATCTTCATCACTATTCTCCACCTTATACCAACAAATCAAACGGAAAACACTTTTGTGACAGTTCCAGGTAAATTTATTATCAAAACATGTATACATTACCACGTGATTCATGGAGATTCAATTTCTTGCACCTGTTGAGAAAGAAAAAAAACACACAACAGAATTTATTAAAAACTGCACAGGAAAAGACAAAGACAGAGAAGCTACCGATGGGTAAGGATAATAAAGGGTGAAAATAAAAACAAATACGACTATGATATTGAGTTGTAGACTCTGTGAAAGTGAGTCTGTAGGTTGTGGAATCAGTTGAGATTTGTTGATGAATGAGGTTATCCACAGCGGTTCAGGAGCCTGATGGTTGTAGGGTAACAACTGTTCCTGAACAAAGGGGTCCAGCGTCCCTCTCCCAGATGTAGTGGTGAGGAGAGAGCGTATCCTGAATGCTGGGCATCCTTGATGATAGATGCTGCTTTCCTGTGGTAGTGGCCAATGTGAATCACAAACAGAACCCTCTCCTGCTGGGGAACTGCAGGATCTAATAGACTGTGAGGCAAGACCCTCTTGAATACATTTGTCCTTGACCAGCATTTCAGGTCCTGGGAGGGAATAAAGTCTCCCTCATGTGGACAGGATCCTGAAATAACTATGGCACAACTGTAGAGCCGATGGGGTGGTGCGTGTGTTTTCCACTCTTCACTGAAAACCTCAAGGAGCTCGAAGTATTCCTTGGAGACTTCCTCAGAACATCTTAGGTCAAAGACTTGGGAATGTCAGAGGCAGCTCGGAAACATAGACTACGATCTTGGGAATTCTGTAAGCTTCTGGGAGGCAGAGCAGATAACAGCAGGAAGCCCAGCCCAGGATACTGCCATTAGACCATAACAGGGCCTTGCTGTCAAAACCATGGACACTCTAAGAGGAGGTCCAAAATCTGCCTCCCAATCTGCTCCTCAGTATCTCTGCTGCTACCAGGGGGACTATAGAATACACCCAATAGATTAACTGCTCCCTTCCTGTTCCTGACTTCCACCCATATTGACTCAAAAGAGGATCCTGCTACATTACCCACCCTTTCTGTAGCTTTAATAGTATCCCTGACCGGTAATGCCATCCCTCCTCCCCTTTTACGCCCACCATCTATCCCTTTTAAAGCTCTGAAGGTCAGGAATATTGAGAATCCTTTCCTGCCCTGGTGCCAGCCGAGTCTCTGTATTGGCCATTACATCATAAGACCATAAGACCATAAGCCAAAGGAGCAGAAGTTTGCCATTCGGCTCATCGAGTCTGCTCCGCCAGTTTATCGTGAGCTGATCCATTCTCCCATTTAGTCCCTCTCCCCGCCTTCTCACCATAACCTGTAATGCCCTGGCTACTCAGATACGTATCAATCTCTGCCTTAAATACAGCCAATGACTTGGCCTCCACTGCTGCCCGTGGCAACAAATTCCATAGATTCACCACCATCTGGCTAAACAAATTTCTTCGCATTTCTGTTCTGAATGGGCGCTCTTCAACGCTTAAGTCATGCTCTCTCGTACCAGACTCCCCCATCGTGGAAACAACTTCACCACATCCATTCTGTCCATGCCTTTCAACATTCAAAATGCTTCTATGCAGTCTCCCCTCAATCTTCTAAACTCCAAAGAGTACAGTCCAAGAGCGGAAAACTTTCCTCATATGTTAACCCTCTCATTCCCGGAATCATTCCAGTGAATATTCTCTGTACTCTCTCCGACGTCAGCACATCCTTTCTTAAATAAGGAGACCAAAACAGCCCACAGTAACCCAAGTGAGGTCTCACCAGCGCCTTATAGAGCCTCAACATCACATCCCTGCTCCTATACTCTATTCCTCTAGAAATGAATGCCAACATTGCATTCGCCTTCTTCACCACCGACTCAACCTGGAGGTTAACCTGAAAGGTATCCTGTATGAGGACTCCCAAGTCCTGTTGCATCTCAGAACTTTGAATTCTCTCCCCATTTAAATAATAGTCTGCCTGTTTATTTGTTCTGCCAATGTGCATCACCATACACTTTCCAACATCGTATTTCATTTGCCACTTCTTTGCCCATTCTTCCAATCTATCCAAGTCTCTCTGCAGACTCTCCGTTTCCTCAGCACTACCAGCCCTTCCAACTATGTTCATATAATCAGCAAGATTAGCCACAAAACCATCTATTCCATAATCCAAATCGCTGTTGTACAATGTAAAAAGAAGCGGCCCCAACACGGACCCCTGTGGGACACCACTGGTAACCGGCAGTCAACCAGAATAGGATCCCTTTATTCCCACTCTCTGTTTCCTGCCAATCAGCCAACGCCCTATCCACGTATGTAACTTTCCCGTCATTCCATGGGCTCTTATCTTGTTCAGTAGACTCATGTGTGGCACCTTATCAAAGGCCTTCTGAAAACCCAAATATACAACATCCACTGCATTTCCCTTGTAGAAATATATAGAAGTATAGAATATAGGTGCAGGAGCAGGCCGTTCGACCCTTCGAGCCTGCAACTTCATTCAGTATGGTCATGGCTGATCGTCCAACTCAGAACCCTATAGCAGCCTTCCCTCCATACCCCCTGATCTCTTTAGCCACAAGAGCCAGATCTAACTCCCTCTTAAATATATGCAATGAACTGGCCTCAACTGTTTCCTGTGTCAGAGAATTCCACAGATTCACCACTCTCTGTGTGAAGAAGTTTTTCCTAAACTCGGTCCGAAAAGGCTTCCCCTTTATCCTCAAACTGTGGCCCGTCGATCTGGACTTCCCCAACTTCAGGAGCAATCTTTCTGCATCTAGCCTTTCCAATCACTTTAGGATTTTATACGCTTCAATCAGATTCCCCCTCAATCTTCTAAATTCCAGAGACTATAAGCCTTGTCGATCCAATCTTTTATCATATGAAAGTCCTGCCATCCCAAGAATCAATCTGGTGAACCTTCTTTGTATGTCCTCTATGGCAAGAATGTCTTTCCTCAGATTAGGGGACCAAAACTGCACAAAATACTCATGGTGTGGTCTCACCAAGGCCTTGTACAACTGCAGTAGTACCTCCCTGCTCCTGTACTCGAATCCTCTTGCTGTGAATGCCAGCATACCATTCGCCTTTTTCACCGCCTGCTGTACCTGCATGCCCACTTTCAATGACTGGTGTATAATGACACCCAGGTCTCGTTGCACCTCCCCTTTTCCTAATCGGCCACCATTCAGATAATAATCTGTTTTCCTGTTTTTGCCACCAAAGTGGAAAACCTCACATTTATCCACATTAAATTGCATCTGCCATGCATTTGCCCACTCACATAACCTATCCAAGTCACCCTGCATCCTCTTAGCATCCTCCTCACAGCTAACACTGCCACCCAGCTTCGTGTCATCCGCAAACTTGGAGATGCTGCATTTAATTCCCTCATATAGGTCATTAATTATATTGTAAACAACTGGGGTCTCAGCACTGAGCCTTGGGTTACCCCACTAGTCACTCCCTGCCATTCTGAAAAGGTCCCATTTATTCCACTCTTTGCTTTCTGTCTGCCAACCAATTCTCTATCCACATCAATACCTTACCCCAAATACTGTGTGCTTTAAGTTTGCCCACTAATCTCCTGTGTGGGACCTTGTCAAAAGCCTTTTGAAAATCCAAATATCCCACATCCACTGGTTCTCCCCTATCCACTCTACTATTTACATCCTCAAAAAATTCTATGAAATTCGTCAGACAAGATTTTCCTTTCACCAATCCATGCTGACTTTGTCCGATGATTTCACCGCTTTCCAAATGTGCTGTTATCACATCTTTGATAACTGACTCTAGCATTTTCCCCACCACCGATGTCAGGCTAACCTATAATTCCCCGGTTTCTCTCTCCCTCCGTTTTCAAAAAGCGGGGTTACATTAGCCACCCTCCAATCCTCAGAATCTAGTCCAGTATCTATAGAATTTTGAAAAATTATCACCAATGCATCCACTATTTCTTGGGCTACTTCCTTAAGCACTCTGGGATGCAGACCATCTGGCCCTGGGGATTTATCTGCCTTTAATCCCTTCAATTTACCTAACACCACTTCCCTACGAACATGAGTTTCCCTTAATTCCTCCATCTCACGAGACCCTCTGTCCCCTACTATTTCCGGAATATTATATATATCCTCCTTAGTGAAGCCCGAACCAAAGTAGTTATTCAATTGGTCTGCCATGTCCTTTTTCCCCAAATCAATTCACCTGTTTCTGTCAGTAGGGGACCTACATTTGTCTTAACCAATCATTTTCTTTGTCTAGCCGACTTGTAACTCACTCAAAAAATTGTAATAGGTTTGTCAGGCAGGATTTTCCTTTAAGGAATCCATGTTGAGTTCTGCCTATCTTGCCATATCCCTCTAGGTACTCTGTAACCTGATCCTGGACAATCGACTCCAACAACATCCCAACCACCGATGTCAAGGTAATAGGTCTATCATTTCCTTTTTGCTTCCTTGCCCCCTTCTTAAACATCTGAGTGACATTTGCAACCTTCCAGTCCTCCGGAACCATGCCAGAATACATCGACTTTTGAAAGATCATCGCTAATGCCTCCGCAATCTCCACAGCTACTTTCTTCAGAACACGCGGGTGCATTCCATCTGCTCCGGGAGATTTATCTACCTTCAGACTATTCAGCTTCCTGAGTACTTTCTGTGTCGTAATTGTGACTGCGCACATTTCTCTTCTCTGCCTCCCTTGAGGGTCCGGTGTACTGCTGATTCCTTCCTCAGTGAAGACTGGCGCAAAATACATGTTCAGTTCCTCCGCCATCTCCTTATCATAATTCCATGTATGTATCCAAGCTCTCAGCTCAGCACCTTTGTTCCTGATGTTTCTTGCAGTGAAATACACCCACTTTAGCCCTTCAGCCTTCCTACCTTGACACCCTTTATTCTGCTTCTCTTTCCTCAAAGCCTATCACCTCCCAGCTTCTTACTTCATTTCCCTTCCCCATTCACTCATCTTTCCCCTCATCTGCTCTCAAGATGTGTATAGGTTTTGAGGGGTATAGATAGAGTGAATAAAATGCACCCTATTCCCATCATTCCCAGAATCACTTGGCGTGGTGGATAGAGCCAAAGTAGTTCCGTAATCAGTGACACGTCTGTGCACTACATAAGAGAATGGATACAGTCAGTGACACGACAAACTCACAGGCAAAGTGTCACCTCATCTGGATGGGCAGTTCTGGCACTTGTTGAGACCCGACGTGGATTATAAGCAGAGAATGGATAAACTCGCGTTGGTTTCTTTGCAGCTGCGGAGGCTGAAGGAAAATTTAACAAATGTTTGTCAGATTACAGAGTCACAGATGGAATAGACAATTGGTTTTGTTGAAATATCACAGACGAGGTGGCATGTCTTTATGCTGAGAGGGGTTAAGTTGAAAGGAGATATGTGGGGCAAGGTTTTGTTGACATCTTGTGGTGGGTGCATGAAATGCCCCTCCAGGGGTGATACTTGAAGCAAATACAACAGAGAGGATCAAGAGACTCTTCAATAGGTACATGAACGTGCAGGAAATGGACAAGTGGGGATATTATATTGTCAGATGGCATTAGTTCAGTGGGACATTAAATGAGAAATTAATGGCATGTTTCTCAACTGTATTGTTCACTGTTCCAATTTCATAGAATATAGAACACAGAATAGTACAGCACAGTACAGGCCCTTCGGCCCACAATGTAGTGCCGACCATCAAACCCTGCCTCCCATATAACCCCACAACTTAAATTCCTCCATATACCTGTCTAGTAGTCTCTTAAACTTCACTAGTGTATCTGCCTCCACCACTGACTCAGGCAGTGCATTCCACGCACCTACCACTCCCTGAGTAAAAAAACCTTCCTCTAATATCCCCCTTCAACTTCCCACCTCTTACCTTAAAGCCATGTCCTCTTGTATTGAGCAGTGGTGTCCTGGGGAAGAGGCGCTGGCTATCCACTCTATCTATTCCTCTTATTATCTTGTACACCTCTATCATGTCTCCTCTCATCCTCCTTCTCTCCAACGAGTAAAGCCCTAACTCCCTTAATCTCTGATCATAATGCATACTCTCTAAACCTGGCAGCATCCTGGTAAATCTCCTCTGGACCCTTTCCAATGCTTCCACATCCTTCCTATAGTGAGGTGACCAGAACTGGACACAGTACTCCAAGTGTGGCCTAACCAGAGTTTTATAGAGCTGCATCATTACATCGCAACTCTTAAACTCTATCCCTCGACTTACGAAAGCCAGCACCCCATAAGCTTTCTTAACTACCCTATCCACCTGTGAGGCAACTTTCAGGCAACACACATAAAAGTTGCTGGTGAACACAGCAGGCCAGGCAGCATCTCTAGGAAGAGGTTCCAGTCGACGTTTCAGGCCGAGACCCTTCGTCAGGACTAACTGAATGCGGACATTTATCCCGAGGTCCCTTTGCTCCTCCAGACAACCAGGTATCCAGCCACTTACTTTTTACTCTGCCTTGGAGTTTGACCTTCCAAAGTGTACCACGTAAAACTTGTCCGAGTTGAACTCCATCTGCCACTTCTGCATCCTGTCAATGTCTCTCTGCAATCTTTGACAATCCTCCACATTATCTACAACAGCACCAACCTTTGTATCATCTGCAAACTTGCCAACCCACCCTTCTACCTCCGCATTCAGGTCGTAAATAAAAATCACGAAAAGTAGAGGTCCCAGAACAGACCCTTGTGGGACACCACTAGTCACAATCCTACAATCTGAATGAACTCCCTCCACCACCACCCTCTGCCTTCTGCAGGCAAGCCAATTCTGAATCCACCTGGCCAAACCTCCCTGGCTCCCATGCATTCTGACTTTCTGAATAAGCCTACCATGTGGAATCTTGTCCAATCTTGTTCCTCGGAATGTTTTTCAACCCTTGGACTGGATCCAGCAGCTCTGGCTGATCTTACCAGTTCTTGTGAAATCTTCATCACTATTCTCCTCCTTATACCAACAAATCAAACCTACAATTTTTTCTTGACAATTTCAGGTAAATTTATTATCAAAACATGTATACATTACCACGTGATTCATGGAGATTCAATATCTTGCACCTGTTGAGAAAGAAAAAAAACACACAACAGAATTTATTAAAAACTGCACAGGAAAAGACAAAGACAGAGAAGCTACCGATGGGCAAGGATAATAAAGGGTGAAAATAAAAAAAAATACGACTATGATATTGAGTGGTAGACTCTGTGAAAGTGAGTCTGTAGGTTGTGGAATCAGTTGAGATTTGTTGATGAATTAGGTTATCCACACCGGTTCAGGAGCCTGATGGTTGTAGGGTAACAACTGTTCCTGAACAAAGGGGTCCAGCGTCCCTCTCCCAAATGTAGTGGTGAGGAGAGAGCGTATCCTGAATGCTGGGCGTCCTTGATGATAGATGCTGCTTTCCTGTGGCAGTGGCCCATGTGAATCACAAACAGAACCCTCTCCTGCTGGGGAAGTGCAGGATCTAATAGACTGTGAGGCAAGACCCTCTTGAATACATTTGTCCTTGACCAGCATTTCAGGTCCTGGGAGGGAAAAACGTCTCCCTCATGTGGACAGGATCCTGAAATAACTATGGCACAACTGTAGAGCCGATGGGGTGGTGCGTGTGTTTTCCACTCTTCACTGAAAACCTCAAGGAGCTCGAAGTATTCCTTGGAAACTTCCTCAGAACATCATAGGTCAAAGACTTGGGAATGTCAGAGGCAGCTCGGAAACATGGACTACGGTCTTGGGAATCCTGTAAGCTTCTGGGAGGCAGAGCAGATAACAGCAGGAAGCCCAGCCCAGGATACTGCCATTAGACCATAACAGGGCCTTGCTGTCAAAACAATGGACACTCTCAGAGGAGGTCCAAAATCTGCCTCCCAATCTGCACCTCAGTATCTCTGCTGCTACCAGGGGGACTATAGAATACACCCAATAGATTAACTGCTCCCTTCCTGTTCCTGACTTCCACCAATACTGACTCAAAAGAGGATCCTGCTACATTACCCACCACTGACTCAGGCAGTGCATTCCACGCACCAACCACTCCCTGAGTAAAAAACCTTACTTTAATATCCCCCTTCAACTTCCCACCCCTTACCTTAAAGCCATGTCCTCTTGTATTGAGCAGTGGTGTCCTGGGGAAGAGGCGCTGGCTATCCACTCTATTAATTCCTCTTATTATCTTGTACACCTCTATCATGTCTCCTCTCATCCTCCTTCTCTCCAGAGAGTAAAGCCCCAGCTCCCTTAATCTCTGATCATAATGCATACTTTCTACACCAGGCAGCATCCTGGTAAATCTCCTCTGGACCCTTTCCAATGCTTCCACATCTTTCCTAAAGTGAGGTGACCAGAACTGGGCACAGTACTCCAAGTGTGGCCAAACCAGAGTTTTATAGAGCTGCATCATTACATCGCGACTCTTAAACTCTATCCCTCGACTTGTGAAAGCCAGCACCCCATAAGCTTTCTTAACTACCCTATCCACCTGTGAGGCAACTTTCAGGCAACACACATAAAGGTTGCTGGTGAACACAGCAGGCCAGGCAGCATCTCCAGGAAGAGGTGCAGTCGACATTTCAGGCCGAGATCCTTCGTCAGGACTAACTGAAGGCGGACACTTACCCCGAGGTCCCTCTGTTCCTCCACTCAACCATGTTTTCTGCCATTTACTTTGTACTCTGCCTTGGAGTTTGTCCTTCCAAAGTGTACCACCTCACACTTCTCTGGGTTGAACTCGATCTGCCACTTCTCAGCCCACTTCTGCATCCTGTCACTGTCTCTCTGCAATCTTTGACAATCCCCTACACTATCCACAACACCACCAACCTTTGTATCATCTGCAAACTTGCCAACCCACCCTTCTACCTCCGCATCCAGGTCGTAAATAAAAATCACGAAGAGTAGAAGTCCCAGAACAGACCCTTGTGGGACAACACTAGTCACAATCCTCCAATCTGAATGTACTCCCTCCACCACCACCCTCTGCCTTCTGCAGGCAAGCCAATTCTGAATCCACCTGGCCAAACCTCCCTGGCTCCCATGCCTTCTGACTTTCTGAATAAGCCTACCGTGTGGATTCTTGTCAAATCTTGTTCCTTGGAATGTTTTTCAACCCTTGGACTGGATCCAGCAGCTCTGGCTGATCTTACCAGTTCTTGTGAAATCTTCATCACTATTCTCCACCTTATACCAACAAATCAAACCTACAATTTTTTCTTGACAATTTCAGGTAAATTTATTATCAAAACATGTATACATTACCACGTGATTCATGGAGATTCAATTTCTTGCACCTGTTGAGAAGGAAAAAAAAAACACACAACAGAATTTATTAAAAACTGCACAGGAAAAGACAAAGACAGAGAAGCTACCGATGGGCAAGGATAATAAAGGGTGAAAATAAAAAAAAATACGACTATGATATTGAGTGGTAGACTCTGTGAAAGTGAGTCTGTAGGTTGTGGAATCAGTTGAGATTTGTTGATGACTGAGGTTATCCACACCGGTTCAGGAGCCTGATGGTTGTAGGGTAACAACTGTTCCTGAACAAAGGGGTCCAGCGACCCTCTCCCAGATGTAGTGGTGAGGAGAGAGCGTATCCTGAATGCTGGGCGTCCTTGATGATAGATGCTGCTTTCCTGTGGTAGTGGCCCATGTGAATCACAAACAGAACCCTCTCCTGCTGGAGAAGTGCAGGATCTAATAGACTGTGAGGCAAGATCCTCGTGAATACATTTGTCCTTGACCAGCATTTCAGGTCCTGGGAGGGAAAAAAGTCTCCCTCATGTGGACAGGATCCTGAAATAACTATGGCACAACTGTAGAGCCGATGGGGTGGTGCGTGTGTTTTCCACACTTCACTGAAAACCTCAAGGAGGTCGACGTATTCCTCGGAAACTTCCTCAGAACATCATAGGTCAAAGACTAGGGAATGTCAGAGGCAGCTCGGAAACATAGATTACAGTCTTGGGAATCCTGCAAGCTTCTGGGAGGCAGAGCAGATGACAGCAGGAAGCCCAGCCCAGGATACTGCCATTAGACCATAACAGGGCCTTGCTGTCAAAACCATGGACACTCTCAGAGGAGGTCCAAAATCTGCCTCCCAATCTGCTCCTCAGTATCTCTGCTGCTACCAGGGGGCCTGTAGAATACTCCCAATAGATTAAATGCTCCTGCCTGTTCCTGACTTCCACCCATACTGACTCAAAAGAGGATCCTGCTACGTTACCCACCCTTTCTGTAGCTTTAATAGTATCCCTGACCGGTAATGCCATCCCTCCTCCCCTTTTACGCCCACCATCTATCCCTTTTAAAGCACTGAAGTCCAGGAATACTGAGAATCCTTTCCTGCCCTGGTGCCAGCCGAGTCTCTGTAATGGCCATTACATCATAAGACCATAAGACCATAAGCCAAAGGAGCAGAAGTTTGCCATTCGGCTCATCGTGTCTGCTCAGCCATTTTATCATGAGCTGATCCATTCTCCCATTTAGTCCCTCTCCCCTGCCTTCTCACCATAACCTTTGATGCCCTGGCTACTCAGATACCTATCAATCTCTGCCTTAAATACACCCAATGACTTGGCCTCCACTGTCTGCCCGTGGCAACAAATTCCATAGATTCACCACCCTCTGACTAAAAAAATTTCTTCGCATTTCTGTTCTGAATGGGCGCTCTTCAACGCTTAAGTCATGCCCTCTCGTACCAGACTCCCCCATCATGGAAACAACTTCACCACATCCATTCTGTCCATGCCTTTCAACATTCAAAATGTTTCTATGCAGTCTCCCCTCAATCTTCTAAACTCCAAGGAGTACGGTCCAAGAGCGGAAAATCATTCCTCATATGTTAACCCTCTCATTCCCGGAATCATTCTAGTGAATCTTCTCTCTGCCCTCTCCAACGTCAGCACATCCTTTCTTAAATAAGGAGACCAAAACAGCCCACAGTAACCCAAGTGAGGTCTCACCAGCGCCTTATAGAGCCTCAACATCACATCCCTGCTCCTATACTCTATTCCTCTAGAAATGAATGCCAACATTGCATTCGCCTTCTTCACTACTGACTCAACCTGGAGGTTAACCTAAAAGGTATCCTGTATGAGGACTCCCAAGGCCGGTTACATCTCAGAACTTTGAATTCTCTCTCCATTTAAATAATAGTCTGCCTGTTTATTTCTTCTGCCAATGTGCATCACCATACACTTTCCAACATCGTATTTCATTTGCCACTTCTTTGCCTATTCTTCCAATCTATCCAAGTCTCTCTGCAGACTCTCCATTTCCTCAGCACTACCGGCCCTTCCAACTATGTTCGTATCATCAGCAAGATTAGCCACAAAACCATCTATTCCATAATCCAAATCGTTGATGTACAATGTAAACAGAAACGGCCCCAACACGGACCCCTGTGGGACACCACTGGTAACCGGCAGTCAACCAGAATAGGATCCCTTTATTCCCACTCTCTGTTTCCTGCCAATCAGCCAACGCCCTATCCACGTATGTAACTTTCCCATCATTCCATGGGCTCTTATCTTGTTCAGTAGACTCATGTGTGGCACCTTATCCAAGGCCTTCTGAAAACCCAAATATACAACATCCACTGCATCTCCGTGGTAGAAATATATAGACTCTTGAACTCTATCCCTCGACTTGTGAAAGCCAGCGCCCCATAAGCTTTCTTAACTACCCTATCCACCTGTGAGGCAACTTTCAGGCAACACACATAAAAGTTGCTGGTGAACACAGCAGGCCAGGCAGCATCTCTAGGAAGAGGTGCAGTCGACGTTTCAGTCCGAGACCCTTCGTCAGGACTAACTGAAGGCGGACATTTATCCCGAGGTCCCTTTGCTCCTCCAGACAACCAGGTATCCAGCCACTTACTTTTTACTCTGGCTTGGAGTTTGTCCTTCCAAAGTGTACCACGTCAAACTTCTCCGGGTTGATCTCCATCTGCCACTTCTCAGCCCACTTCTGCATCCTGTCAATGTCTCTCTGCAATCTTTGACAACCCTCTACACTACGTACAACAGCACTAACCTTTGTATCATCTGCAAACTTGCCAACCCACCCTTCTACCTCTGCATCCAGGTCGTAAATAAAAATCACGAAAAGTAGAGGTCCCAGAACAGACCCTTGTGGGACACCACTAGTCACAATCCTCCAATCTGAATGTACTCCCTCCACCACCACCCTCTGCCTTCTGCAGGCAAGACAATTCTGAATCCACCTGGCCAAACCTCCCTGGCTCCCATGCCTTCTGACTTTCTGAATAAGCCTACCGTGTGGAACCTTGTCCAATCTTGCTCCTTGGAATGTTTTTCAACCCTTGGACTGGATCCAGCAGCTCTGGCTGATCTTACCAGTTCTTGTGAAATCTTCATCACTATTCTCCACCTTATACCAACAAATCAAACTGAAAACCCTTTCTTGACAGTTCCAGGTAAATTTATTATCAAAACATGTATACATTACCACGTGATTCATGGAGATTCAATTTCTTGCACCTGTTGAGAAGGAAAGAAAAATACACAATAGAATTTATTAAAAACTGCACAGGAAAAGACAAAGACAGAGAAGCTACTGATGGGCAAGGGTAATAAAGGGTGAAAATAAAAAAAAATACGACTATGATATTGAGTTGTAGACTCTGTGAAAGTGAGTCTGTAGGTTGTGGAATCAGTTGAGATTTGTTGATGAATGAGTTTATCCACACCGGTTCAGGAGACTGATGGTTGTAGGGTAACAACTGTTCCTGAACAAAGGGGTCCAGCATCCCTCTCCCAGATGTAGTGGTGAGGAGAGAGCGTATCCTGAATGCTGGACGTCCTTGATGATAGATGCTGCTTTCCTGTGGCAGTGGCCCATGTGAATCACAAACAGAACCCTCTCCTGCTGGGGAAGTGCAGGATCTAATAGACTGTGAGGCAAGACCCTCTTGAATACATTTGTCCTTGACCAGCATTTCAGGTCCTGGGAGGGAATAAAGTCTCCCTCATGTGGACAGGATCCTGAAATAACTATGGCACAACTGTAGAGCCGATGGGGTGGTGCGTGTGTTTTCCATCTCTTCACTGAAAACCTCAAGGAGGTCGACGTATTCCTCGGAAACTTCCTCAGAACATCATAGGTCAAAGACTAGGGAATGTCAGAGGCAGCTCGGAAACATAGATTACGGTCTTGGGAATCCTGTGAGCTTCTGGGAGTCAGAGCAGATGACAGCAGGAAGCCCAGCCCAGGATACTGCCATTAGACCATAACAGGACCATGCTGTCAAAACCATGGACACTCTCAGAGGAGGTCCAAAATCTGCCTCCCAATCTGCTCCTCAGTATCTCTGCTGCTACCAGGGGGACTATAGAATACACCCAATAGATTAACTGCTCCCTTCCTGTTCCTGCCTTCCACCCATACTGACTCGAAAGAGGATCCTGCTACATTACCCACCCTTTCTGTAGCTGTAATAGTATCCCTGACCAGTAATGCCATCCCTCCTCCCCTTTTACGCCCCCCTCCATCCCTTTTAAAGCACTGAAGTCCAGGAATATTGAGAATCCTTTCCTGCCCTGGTGCCTGCCAAGTCTCTGTAATGGCCATTACATCATAAGACCATAAGACCATAAGCCAAACGAGCAGAAGTTTGCCATTCGGCTCATCGTGTCTGCTCCGCCATTTTATTATGAGCTGATCCATTCTCTGAAGCACCTTCAATTACTCCAGAAGACTGAGGTTTGGTAAAAATACTGAAAGGCTTTTATTCGCTGTACAATAGGACCTCCACAGTGAGTGTCTGCCCCCAGAGTGAGGACGAGGGGCAAGGCGAACACCTTTATACAGGACACGCTGGGAGGAGCCACAGGGGCAGTGAGCAGAGGGGTGTGTCCAGACAGGTAACCGAGTTACAACAAATATACATGGTTTACCACATTCACCCCTCCTTTTTTTTAAAAAAGGAGTCCCGCGGGGTGAAGTGACTGACAATATTTACAAGAAGTATATTTACAGGTCAAGTCTATCAGGCGGTGAATCCGTCGCTGTGATCGACAAGCATCGGCGATGGCGATTGTGCTGGCTCCGGCCTGACTTCAGGTGCCAGCACGTTAGGCGTCAGTAATCCCTCCTGCGGGCGCCAGGTCGCGGATGGAGACCGTGTCATCCCGCCCATCAGGTAAAACCACGTAGGCATACTGGGGGTTTGCATGAAGTAAGTGAACCCTCCCGACTATCGGGGAGTATTTATGGCTCCTCGCATGTTTCCGGAGCAGCACTGGCCCCGGGGACGTCAGCCAAGGTGGGAGGGTGGTCCCAGTGGTCGATTTCCTGGGAAACGAAAAGAGCCGCTCATGGGGGGTGGCATAACAGGGAGCGGATGGAGTGGAGTGCCTCGGGAAGGACGTCTTGCCAGCGGGAGACTGGCAGTCCCTTTGACCTGAGGGCTAAGAGTGTGGCTTTCCACACTGTGCCATTCTCCTTCTCTACCTGTCCATTCCCCCGGGGATTACAGCTCGTGGTCCTACTGGTCGCAACTCCCCTAGCCAGTAGATATTGGTCACTCATAAACGAGGACCCTCTGTCACTGTGGATGTAGCATGGGTAGCCGAACAGAGTGAAGAGCTTGTGCAGGGCTTTTACAACTGATGTGGTAGTGGTGTCGGGGCAGGGGATGGCGAGGGGGAACCGCGAGTACTCGTCAATTACGTTAAGAAAGTACACATTGCGGTCGGTGGAGGGAAGGGGGCCCTTAAAGTCGACACTCAGTCGCTCAAAGGGGCGGGTGGCCTTGATGAGTGGTGCCTTTTCGGTTCGGTAGAAGTGCGGTTTGCACTCTGCCCAGACTTGGCAGTCCCTGGTCATCATCCTGATCTCCTCAAGACAGTAAGGCAGGTTCCGGGCTTTCACCAAGTGGAAAAGCCGGGTGACTCCCGGGTGGCAAAGCTCTACATGTAGGGCGTAGAGCCGGTCGATCTGCGCGCTGGCGCACGTTCCCTGGGATAGGGCGTCGGAGGGCTCGTTGAGCTTCCCAGGCCTGTACATGATCTCATAGTTGTAGGTGGAGAGTTCGATTCTACACCTCAGGATTTTATCATTTTTGATTTTGCTCCGCTGCTGATTACTGAACATGAATGCGATTGAGCGCTGGTCAGTTAGCAGGGTGAACCTTTTGCCGGCAAGATAGTGCCTCCAGTGCCTTATAGCTTCCACTATGGCCTGGGCCTCTTTCTCCACCGCGGAGTGCCGAAGTTCAGGGCCTTGAAGGGTACGGGAGAAGAACACCACTGGTCTTCCTGCCTGGTTAAGGGTAGCAGCCAGCGCAAAGTCGGAGGCGTCACTCTCTACTTGGAAGGGAATGGCCTCATCCACCGCATGCATTGCTGCTTTGGCAATGTCCCCTTTTATGCAGTTGAAGGCCGTGTGGGCCTCGGCAGAGACGGGGAATGTGGTGGACTTGACCAGGGGGCGGGCCTTGTCTGCATAGTTAGGGACCCATTGGGCGTAATATGAAAAGAAGCCCAGGCACCTTTTGAGGGCTCTGAGGGTATTGGGAAGAGGGAGTTCCAACAAGGGGCGCATACGGTCAGGGTCAGGGCCAATGACTCCATTATCCACGACCCACCCAGGGACAGCAAGTCGGTTGGTCCCAAATACACATTTGTCCTTGTTATAGGTGAGGTTGAAAGATTTGGCCGCTTGGAGAAATTTTTGGAGGTTGTTGTCGTGATCCTGCCGGTCGTGGCCGCAGATGGTGATGTTATCCAGATATGGGAACGTGGCCTTCAGTTGGCACTGGTCCACCATCCGGTCCATTGCCCTCTGGAAGACAGATACACCATTCGTGACACCAAAGGGGACGCGCAGGAATTGATAAAGCCTGCCGTCCGCCTCGAAGGCAGTGTAAGGGCGGTCCTCCCGGTGGATGGGCAGCTGATGGTAAGCGGATTTTAGGTCTATGGTCGAGTACACCTCGTACTGTGCTATCTGATTGACCTTATCCGTGATGCGGGTATCAATCGATCCCTGGAATCAATCTGGTGAACTTTCTTTGTATGTCCTCTATGGCAAGAATGCCTTTCCTCAGATTAGGGGACCAAAACTGCACAAAATACTCATGGTGTGGTCTCACAAAGGCCTTGTACAACTGCAGTAGTACCTCCCTGCTCCTGTACTCGAATCCTCTTGCTCCCAATGCCAGCATACCATTCGCCTTTTTCACCGCCTGCTGTACCTGCATGCCCACTTTCAATGACTGGTGTATAATGACACCCAGGTCTCGTTGCACCTCCCCTTTTCCTAATCGGCCACCATTCAGATAATAATCTGTTTTCCTGTTTTTGCCACCAAAGTGGAAACCCTCACACTTATCCACATTAAATTGCATTTGCCATGAATTTGCCCACTCACCCAATCTATCCAAGTCACCCTGCATCCTCTTAGCATCCTCCTCACAGCTAACACTGCCACCCAGCTTCGTGTCATCCGCAAACTTGGAGATGCTGCATTTAATTCCCTCATCCAGGTCATTAATTATATTGTAAACAACTGGGGTCCCAGCACTGAGCCTTGCAGTACCCCACTAGTCACCGCCTGCCATTCTGAAAAGGTCCCGTTTATTCCACTCTTTGCTTTCCGTGTGCCAACCAATTCTCTATCCACATCAATACCTTACCCCAATATCGTGTGCTTTAAGTTTGCCCACTAATCTCCTGTGTGGGACCTTGTCAAAAGCCTTTTGAAAATCCAAATATCCCACATCCACTGGTTCTCCCCTATCCACTCTACTATTTACATCCTCAAAAAATTCTATGAAATTCGTCAGACAAGATTTTCCTTTCACCAATCCATGCTGACTTTGTCCGATGATTTCACCGCTTTCCAAATGTGCTGTTATCACATCTTTTATTAGTGACTCTAGCATTTTCCCCACCACCGATGTCAGGCTAACCTATAATTCCCCGGTTTCTCTCTCCCTCCGTTTTCAAAAAGCGGGGTTACATTAGCCACCCTCCAATCCTCAGAATCTAGTCCAGTGTCTAAAGAGTTTTGAAAAATTATCACCAATGCATCCACTATTTCTTGGGCTACTTCCTTAAGCACTCTTGGATGCAGACAATCTGGCCCTGGGGATTTATCTGCCTTTAATCCCTTCAATTTACCTAACACCACTTCCCTACGAACATGAGATTCCCTTAATTCCTCCATCTCACGAGACCCTCTGTCCCCTACTATTTCCGGAAGATTATATATATTCTCCTTAGTGAAACCCGAACCAAAGTAGTTATTCAATTGGTCTGCCATGTCCTTTTTCCCCATAATCAATTCACCTGTTTCTGTCTGTAGGGGACCGACATTTGTCTTTACCAGTCTTTTCCTTTTTGCATATCTATAAAAGCTTTTACAGTCAGTTTTTATGTTCCCTGCCAGTTTTCTCTCATGATCTTTTTTCCCCTTCCTAATTAAGCCCTTTGTCCTCCTCTGCTGAACTCTGAATTTCTCCCAGTCCTCAGGTGAGCCACTTTCTCTGACTAATTTGTATGCTTCTTCTTTGGAATTGATACTATCCCTAATTTCTCTGTAGGGGAATGAGGGTGGCGGGTCACCAGGATGTCTGTGGGGGGGTGGGGGGAGGGAGGGTTCAGAGTCACAGGTATTTCTGAGGTGGAGTGAGGGAGGGAGGGAGGAGGGTCACCGGGATGTCTGTAGGGGAGGGATGGAGGGAGGGTGGAAGGTCACAGGGATGTCTGTAGGGGAGGGACGGAGGGAGAGAGGAGGGTCACAGGGATGTCTGTAGAGGAGGGAGGGAGGGAGGGTGGAGGGTCACAGGGATGTCTGTAGGGGAGGCAGCGAGGGAGTGTGGAGGGTACGTGGATGTCTGTAGGGGAGGGAGGGAGGGTGGGAGGGAAGGAGGAGGGTCACAGGGATGTCTGTAGGAGAGGGAGATAGCATCTCTGAGGATTTATACTGGGCAACACATTGTCCCGCTGCGCTCTGTCTCTCTCCACAATAGGACTACAGCGGCTGCAAACTCACTCGCTCTCCACCGGGCTTTGGACCAACTGGGAAAAAACAATACCTACGTCACGCTGCGGTTTATTGACAGCAGCTCAGCGCTCAGCACAGTCACGTCCTCAGTTCTATCCAACAGGCTGCAAAGCCTGGGACAGGCTATCTCCCTCTGCAACAGAACGTTTGAATTCCTCATCGGGAAACCGCAGTCAGTGCAGGTCGCTCGTAGCATTTCCAATCTGCAGGTGGTGTTGAAGACAGATTAGGGAACTGAGCAAAGCAGTAGCAGATGGAGTGCAGTGTGGGGAAGTATATTGTCACGTACCTTCTTAGAAAAGAAAAAAAAAAATTATAAACGTTTTTTTCTAAACGGAGAGAAAAAAATAGCTGAGGCGCAAAGGGACTTGTGGATCCTGTTGCACGATTCTCTGTTGGTTCACTTACAGGAGTCGGTGGTGAGAAAAGCAAATCAAATGCTCGCATTCCTTTCCAGAGGGCGAGATTATAAATGCAAAGGTTTGATTGTAAGGTTTTAAAAGACACTGGTGAGGCCTAAGTTGGGGTATATTGTGAGTCAATTTGTGCTCCTTTGACGAAAAGGATGTGCTAACTTTCGATGCTGTTCCATGGAGGTGAACGAAAATGATTGGAAACGTAGAAACATTGAAAACCTACAGCACAATACAGTCCCTTCGCCCACAGTGTTGTGACGAACATATCCCTGCCTCAGAAATTACTAGGCTTACCAATAGCCCTCTATATTTCTATGCTCCATGTATCGATCCAAAAGTCTCTTAAAATACTCTATCCTATCGGCCTCCACCACTGTTGCCGGCAGCCGATTCCACGCACTCACCACTCTGAGTGAAAAACTTACTACTGACATCTCCTCTTTACCTGCTCCCTAGCACCTTAAACCCCTGTCCCCTTGTGTCCCTTTGCCCGCTTTCAGCCCTGGGAAAAAGCCTCTGACTATCCACGTGATCAATGCCTCTCATCATCTTATACACCTCTATCAGGTCACCTCTCATCTCCGTCGCTCCAAGGAGAAAAGTCCGAATACACTCAACCTATTCTCATTATGGATGCTCTCCAATCCAGGCAACATCCTTGTAAATCCCCTCTGCACCCTTTTGTTCCGGCATTGAAACACTTTTCACAGGAGGAGCATTTGATCTGGATCTGTACTCAATGGAATTCTGGAAAATGAGTGGAGACCTCACTGAAACCTATCAAATGTTCAAGATCCCCAATAGATTAGCTGTGGAGATAAGGCTTCCTACGTTGTGAGCGGAGGCGATAATAAAACTAGTCAACACGGCCTCAGGATGGAGGAATGTCCGTTTAAAAAGGAGATTGGCTCTCTTGGTCTAGTCCGTGAAGTCCACATTCCGCTTCACAGTCCGGTTCATCGTTCCTTATTCCAGGTTTTCTGGTTTTCCCTTTTTCTGTTTGCTGCTCTGATTGAAGAAGCTTATTCTAATTTTGGACTGGCTACATGAATAGCTCCTGGGTTCAGCTTCATTTAGACATAGACATAGAAGAGTACAGCAGAGTACAGGCCCTTCGGCCTACTATGTTGTGCCGACCATCAAACGCTGCCTCCCGTATAAACCCCGACTTAAATTTCATCATGCACCTGTCTAGCAGTCTCTTAAAGTTCAGGTGTGTATCTGCCTCCACCACTGACAGTGGCAGCGCATTCCACGGACGAACCAATCTCTGAGTATAAAATAAAAACTTCCTCTAATATCCCCCTTGAACTTCCCACCCCTTACCTTAAAGCCATGTCCTCTGGATTGAGCAGTTGTGCCCTGGGTAAAAGGCGTTGGCTATCCACTCTATAAATTCCTATTATTATCTTGTACACGTCGATCATGTCACATCTCATTCTCCCTCTCTCCAAAGAGGAAAGCCCTAGCTCCCTTAATCTCTGATCATAATGGATACTCTCTAAACCAGGTAGTATTTTGGTAAATCACATCTGTACCCTTTCCCATGCTTCCCCATCCTTCCAACAGTGAGGCGACCAGAACTGGACACAGTACTCCAAATGTGGCCTAACCAGAGTTTTATAGAGCTACATCATTACATCGCGAATCTGAAACTCTATCCCTCGACTTATGAAACATAACACTTCTTAAGCTTTCTTAACTGCCCTATCTACCTGTGAGGCAACTTTCAGTGATCTGTTGTCATGTAGCTCCAGATCCCTCTATTCCTCCACACTACCAAGAATCCTGCCATTTTCTTTGTACTATGCCTTGGAGTTTGTCCTTCCAAAGTACACCACCTCACACTTCTCCTGGTTGAACTCCGTTTGCCACTTATCAGCCGATTTCTGCATCCTATCAATGTATCTCTGCAATCTTCGACAACCCTCTACACTATCTATAGCACCACCGACATTTGGGTCGTATGAAAACTTGCCAACCCACCCCTCTACCCCCACATACAGGTCGTTAATAAAATGACGAAAAGTACAGGTCCCAGAACAGATCCTTGTAGGGCACCACTAGTCACAATCCTCCAATCTGAATCTACTCCCTGTACCACGACCCTCTTTCTTCTGCAGACAAGCCAATTCTGATTCCATCTGGCCATACTTCCCCGGATCCCATGCCTTCTAACTTTCTGAATAAGCCTACCGTGTGGAACCTTGTCACATGCCTTACTAAAATCCATATAGATCACACCCACTACACTACCCTCATCTATATACCTCGCCACCTCCTCAGAGAACTCTATACGGCTTGCTAGACACGATCAGTCCTTAACAAAGCCATGCTGCCTATCCCTGATCAGACCATGTTTCTCTAAACGCTCACAGAAACTATCTCTAAGAATCTTTTCGAACCGCTTTCCCACCGCAGTCGTAAGGCTCACTCTTCTATAATTACCCAGACTATCGCTACTACCTTTTTTGAACAAGGCGACAATATTCGCCTTCCTCCAATCCTCCGGCACAATTTACGTGGACAACAAGGACATAAAGGTCCTAGTCAGAGACTCAGCAATCTCGTCCGTCACCTCATGGAGCAGCCTGGGGAATATTCCGTCAGGCCCTGGGGACTTATCCGTCCTAATATATTTTAACAACTCCAACACCTCCTCCCCCTTAATATTAACATGCTCCAGAACATCAACCTCACTCATATTGTCCTTACCATCATCAAGTTCCCTCTCATTGGTGAATACCGGATAGAAGTATTCATTGAGGACCTCGCTCACTTCCACAGCCTCCAGGCACATCTTCCAACCTTTATCTCTAATCGGTCCTACCTTCACTCCTGTCATCCTTTTTTTCTACACGTAATTGAAAAATGTTTTGGGGTTTTCCTTTACCCTACTCGCCAAGGCCTTCTCATGCCCCCTTCTTGCTCTTCTCAGTCCCTTCTTAAGCTCCTTTCATGCTTCCCTATATTCCTCAATAGACCCATCTGATCCTTTCTTCCTGAACATCATGTATGCTTCCTTCTCCCACCTGACTAGATTTCCACCTCACTTGTCACCCATGGCTCCTTCACCCTACCATTCTTTATCTTCCTCACCGGGACAAATTTATCCCTAACATCCTGCAAGAGATCTCTAGACATCGACCACATGTCCATAGTACATTCCCCTGCACAAACATCATCCCAATTCATACTCACAAGTTCTGGCGTTATAACCTCATAACTTGCCTTCCCCAATTAAACTTTTCCCTGTCCTATCTGATTCTATCCTTTTCCATGATTATGCTAAAAGCTAAGGTGCGGTGGTCCCTGTCCCCCCGATGCTCACCCACTGAAAGATCTGTGACCTGACCCGGTTCATTACCTAATACTAGAACTAGTATGGCATTCCCCCTAGTCGGCCTGTCCACATACTATGACAGGAATCCGTCCTGGACACACATAACAATCTCTGCCCCCATCCAAATCTCTGGAACTAATCAGGTGCCAATCAATATAAGGGAAGTTAAAGTCACCCATGGTAACAACCCTGTTATCTTTGCACTTTTCCAAAATCTGCCTCCCAATCTGCTCCTCTGACTCTCTGCTGCTTCCAGGGGGCGTAGTGAATACCTCGAATAGAGTAACTGCTCCCTTCCTGTTCCTGACTTCCACCCAGACTGACGCAGAAGAGGATGAGGTTACATTACGCACTCTTTCTGTAGCTGTAATAGTATCCCTGAATAGTAATGTCACCCCTCCTCCCCTTTTCCCACATCTCTATCCCTTTTAAAGAACTGAAATCCAGGAATATGGCGAATCCACTGCTGCCCCGGTGCCAGCCAAGTCTCTGTAATAGCCACTACATCATAATCCCATGTATGTATCCAAGCAGTCAGTTTATCACCTTTGTTCCTGATGCTTCTTGCATCGAGGTACACACATTTCAGCCCTTCTGCCTCACTACCTTTACACCGTTTATTCTGCTTCTCTTTCCTCAACGCCTCTCTGTATGTTAGATCTGGCTTTACTCCATGCACTTCTTTCACTGCTCTACCGCTGCGGGTCTCATCCCCCTCGCAAATTAGTTTGAACCATCCGAAGCCATGCTGGCAAAGCTACCTGCAAGGATATTGCTCCGCCTCGGGTTCATGTGCAACTCATCCCATCTGCACAGGACCCACCTTCCCCAGAAGAGATCCCAATGATCCAAAATCTAAAACCCTGCTCCCTCCACCAACTCCTCAGCCACGCATTCAACTGCCATCTCCTCCAATTCTTACCATCACTGTCACGTAGCACTGGCAGCAATCCTGAGAACGCCACCCTTGAAGTACTGTTCTCAGCCTTCTGCCTAGTTCCCGAAACTCACACTTCAGAACCTCATCCCTCTTCTTGCCTATGCCGTTGGTCCCAACATGTATCACGACTTCTGGTTGCTTACTCTCTCGTACCAGGATGTCGTGCACCCGGTCAGAGACATCCCGGACCCTGGCACCCGGGAAGCAACAAACCATGCGGGTGTCCTTCTCACGTCCACAAAATCTCCTGTCTGCTCCCCTGACTATAGAGTCTCCAATGACGACAGCTCTCCTCTTCTCCGTCCCACCCTTCTGCACCACAGGGTCAGACTCAGTGCCGGAGGCCCTGCCAATGTGGCTCACACCTGGTCGGTCGTCCGCGCCTACAGTAACCAGGACGGTAAACTTATTATTCAGTGGAATGGCTACGGGGATGTTCTGCGCTACCTGTCTGCTCAGTTTCGCTTTCCCCCCTCTGACTGTTACACAATGACCTGCTTCCGACAGCCTAGGTGTGATTACCTCCCTGTAGTTCTCATCTATGACTGCCTCATTCTCCCTTATGAGTCCAAGGTTATCCAGCTGCTGATCCAGATTCCTTACATGGTCTTCAATATCGCCCAGCCGTTTGCACTTCTGGCAGATGTGACTCTGCGGGAGATGGGCGTCCCCGCAAACTACCACATCTCACATGAGAGGCATATCACCATCGCAGAAGACATTGTAAAAACTAACTGCGAGCAAACTTGTCCTCCGTCTCTTCATTGCTTTAAGTATTGCACGTTGGAAGGACAAGCCAGGGTAGAACATACAGGGTTAATGGTAAGGCACCGAGGAGTGCAGTGAAACAGAGGGATCTGGGAATACAGACACAAAATTCCCTAAAAGTGGCGTCACAGGTAGATAGGGTCGGAAAGAGAGCTTTTGGTACATTGGCCTTTATTAATCAAAGCATTGAGTATAAGAGCTGGAATGTTATGATGAGGTTGTAAAAGACATTCATGAAGCTTAATCTGTAGTATTGTGTTCAGTTTTGGTCACTAAATTACAGGAAGGATATTAATAAGTTGGAAAAAAGTGCAGAGAAAGTTTACAAGGATGTTGCCGGGACTTGAGAAACTCAGTTACAGAGAAAGGTTGAATAAGTTAGGACTTTATTCCCCGGAGCGTCGAAGAATGAGGGGAGATTTGATAGAGGTATATAAAATTATGATGGGTATAGATAGAGTGAATGCAAGCAGGCTTTTTCCACTGAGGCAAGGGGAGAAAAAAACCAGAGGACATGGGTTAAGGGTGAGGGGGGAAAAGTTTAAAGGGAATATTACGGGGTGCTTCTTCACACAGAGAGTGGTGGGAGTATGGAATGAGCTGCCAGACGAGGTGGTAAATGCGGGCTCTGTTTTAACATTTAGGAATAAATCGGACAGATACATGGATGGGAGGTGTATGGAGGGATATGGTCCGTGTGCAAGTCAGTGGGACTAGGCAGAAAATGGTTCGGCACAGCTAAGAATGGCCAAAAGGCCTGTTTCTGTGCTGTAGTTTTTTCTATGGTTTCTATGGTTTCTTCTAAATACTATTAGTTAATAGCAATACTGGACTCCGAGGTGTTTTCCATTTCTGCTGATTCTTTAACCCGTCGCGGGTTAAGTGACCGTAGCCACATTCAGGGAGCTTCCAACACGGACCGCAAGATCCCTCTGCTCATCAAAGCTGCTTCGGCTTTAACAGCAAGCTATCTCTTAGTATTTAACCGGTCTAAACACCGTCTGCCGTTTATCCACCACCGTCTGCAAGGGATGACATCAAAGCCGCAATGACGTGCGTTTCTCAGGAAAATAAAAATGAGGAAGGTGCAGGACATGTGTATTCCAAAAATGAAGAAGTTCGCAAATAGTAAAATAGTACAGCTGTGGCTGACAAGGGAAGTCAAGTCGATAGTAGAAGCAAAAGAAGGTGGGGGGGGGGTGTGAAGGGACGGTGTGGAGGGAGATTCACTCTGTGTCTGACTCCGGGGGTGTGTGATGGGATAGTGTGGAGGGAGATTCACTCTGTGTCTGACCCCGGGAGTGTGTGATGCGACGCTGTTGAGTGAGATTCACTCTCTATCTGACCCAGGAGTGTGTGATGGGATGGTGTTCAGGAAGCTGCATTCTGTGTCTGACCCAGGGAGTGTGTGATGGGACGGTGTGGAGGGAGCCTCGCTCAGTCTCTGATTCACAGACATAGGTTCGGGGATTTTGGCGTTTAAACAGACTCCAGACAGAAATGGGCGGCAGGAAAATGTGTACAAGTTAATAAGAGGAATAGATAGAGTGGATAGCCAGTGCCTCTTCCCCAGGGCACCACTGCTCAGTACAAGAGGACATGGCTTTAAGGTAAAGGTTGGGAATTCAAGGGGGATATTAGAGGAAGGTTTTTTACTCAGAGAGTGGTTGGTACGTGGAATGCACTGCCTGAACACTGGTGGAGGCAGATACACTCGTGAAGTTTAAGAGACTACTAGACAGGTATATGGAGGAATTTAAGGTGGGGGGTTATATGGGAGGCAGTGTTTGAGGGTCGGCACAACATTGTGGGTCGAAGGGCCTGTACTGTGCTGTATTATTCGATGTTCTATGTTCTATTTAAATGGTGTCTCACACGTTCTGCTCCAAAGGCGGCAAGCTGAACACCCTTTCTGTGGCCTCCACTCTCCTCTCCTTCCTTCCTCTTCCCTCAGCACACCATTCCTTTCCTATGATTCTTAAGTGGGTGAGTGAGCGGGGGCGTTTCCTGGTCCATATACAGAGACGTACAAAAGTTTGGGAACCGGTGGTCAAAATTTCTGTTCCTGTGAATAGCTAAGGGAGTAAGAGATAACTTGATTTCCAAACGGCATCAAGTTAAAGATGGCAGTTTCTTTAATATTTTAAGCAAGACTACTACTTTTATTTCATCTTTTACTGCTTCTAAATCACAAAAAAACGAAAAGGATCCGAGGCAAAAGTTTTGGCTCACAGTATGGTCAGTACTTGGCAACACCCCCTTAGGCAAGTATCACAGCTGCTCAATACAAGAGCACAGCACAGCACAGCATCGTACCAGGGGTCGGGGTGAGGAAGCTTTAATTTGAGTCTTGACCATTGGAGTGTGTGATGAGATGGTGTGGAGGAAACTACCCTCCATGCCTGACCCAGGCAGTGCGTGAGGGGACGGGGTGGAGGGAGCTTCATTTTGTGTATCACTCCGGGTGTGCCGGAAGGGACGGTGTGAAGGGAGCTTCACTCTGTGTCTGAACCCCGCAGTCTGTGATGGGTTTGTGCGGAGGGAGATTCCCTCAGTTTCTAACCCTGTGAGTGTGTGATTGTGCAGTGTTGAGGGAGATTCACTCTGTGTCGTTATGGGAACCAGTGGCATCGATAGGAAAGGGAGGCGAATTTGCAAAGTTATGTATCTGCAGGTGTGGCCGGAAATACAAAGAACATCCAGGTTAACACGTGGCCAAGGAGTTGGGATCGGAACGAATGCTTCAGGTATGTGGACCATTGGGCTGTCTTCCAAGGAATGTGCGACCTCTACAGAGAGACGGTTGCATTTCCTTTCAATTCAATTTAATGTAAGTTTAATTGTAATTCCACCATACGTGAATACCCATGAATACAGCCAGGACGAAGCTGATAAACACAACGCCAACAATCACACACGGCACAGAGCACTCAAAATGTGTATAAGAGAGAAAGATAGCAATCACATGTAGTATATCAGTTAACCACATTCACGCAATATTTACACATGCGCGCGTGTTCACACGCACGCACACACATATACACTTGTGTATACACACACACACACACACACACACACAGACACACAGACACACACACACACACACACACACACACACACACACACACACACACACACACACACATACACGCGGTCGCGGGCATATATATAAACAGCTTGAGGACTTGGGCAGTTTGCATGTCACCAAAATCGGCTATCTACAACAGAGCCTGTCTTCTACTGAGCGAACACTAGGGGGCAGTATAGACTCCAGCCTCGAAGCCGCGCAGCACCGCCGCACGTTGTGCACCTCCATCAAATTCCAGCATCTGCAGATTTCCTCCTGGTTGTGCACCTCTCTCTCAGTTTATGCCTGAACTGCAGTGGAACTAATATCCCAGTGGGAAGGTTTGTCATAAAAAGGAGTCGGTGTGGTGTTTAAACTAGAGTTGCGGGGGGAAAAGAATCAGAATGCCTTAACAGATTGTGGAGTCATTGTCGGGACAGATGTTGTTCAGACCTCAGACAATGTCAGGAAGCAAAAGGTTGAGCCTGCCGGGATTCATAATCTGATCTGCGTACGTCTCAATACAGAGAGTATTGTACGAAAAGCAGGTGATCTCAGGGCAGGGTTCAACGCCTTGAAGCATGATATTTTAGCCATTCGTAAGACTTGGGTGCAGGAGGGGCAGGTCTGTTAGCTCAACCTTCCTGTTTACCGCTGTTTATAGTCGAGCTAAGGCATATTTCACTTAGGCTGAGGAGCTGCTTTACTAGTCAGGGAAACCATCACAGCGGTGCTCAGTTAGGGTACACTGAAGAACTCGTCTAGGTGAGGCTTTAGATAGATAGATAGATATACTTCATAAATCCTAAGGGAAATTTGGTTTCGTTACAGCCGCACCAACCAAGAACAGAGCGTAAATATAGCAATACAAAATCCCCAACAATAAAACAACAAAATGCAAACTATGACAGATGGAAAATCAGTCCAGGACCAGTCCAGTGACTCAGGGTGTCTGACCCTCCATGGGAGGAGCTGCAAGTTCCATGGCAATAGGCAAGAACGACCTCCCGTGCCGCCAGTGCTGTATGACGGTGGAATGTGGCCGAAGTCCAACAGTAAAAAGTTCAATATCTTGTCTGCAAACACGTTCCTCGATCGTAATATACCCCGGATTGCACCATCCGTTGTTAGCCAGAACAGTAAGCACCCAGCTCCTTAACCCTTACCACTCTCAGTGCACTCTCTGTCAGCCGGGTCAGTGTTACCCACCGAACTCCTCTTCTCCAAAAGTCTCCGTTGTCTCGACCCGGTCCTCTTTCCTCGGCTTTATGATCCCCCTCTGCATCTTCCGCGCGTTTCCCTCCGGATTTCAGCAGAGGTGTCCGCGGCGCTGCTCGCTAAGCCGGCCGGCATTTGCTGGTCCGTGGAATACACAATGCGACCTTGCTTCTGTCCCGCGTGTCGGGATGCAACCATTTCCAGCGCTAAAGAAAACCCAAATAAAACTCTCTCTACCAGTATGTTAGAGAGGGTGCAACTTCGACGTGTTCCCGTGAGAAAAAAAAAAAAATAACGTAAATTAAAAAGTAAGAAGAAGAAAGTAAGAATAGATCGGAACGGCTGGACCAGGCTACATGCACGACCGGCGCATGCGCACTAGGATGTGTGGAGCTGAGGATTAAGAAAAGTATGAACTCACTCATGGGGTTACATTAACTACCACCTCAGATTCCCAGGGATTCAGAGGAACAAATCTGCAGAGAGTTCGGAATCTGTTGCATGAACCATCAGGTTGTGATATTGGGTCATTTAAACTTTGTTGGTATTGACTGTGAGCCTCACACTGTGAAAGGACCAGTGCGACAGTTTGTCAAATGTTTTCAAGACAGTTTCCTTAATCAGTAGGTATAAAGTCCCAACGAGACAGTGAAGTACTTGATATGCTCCTGCGGAATGGAACAAGGCACGGGACAGAAATGTGTGCAGATGGCCACTTTCCATCTCGTGATGGTAATGCCATTAGATACAAGGTTATTATGGAAAAGGGACAGACATGACTTGAGGTTTAGATTCGTATTGAGTTTTATAACAATACGTGACGCAAATAGACCAGATAGCGTGTGTCTTTCACACCGGAATGGAAATGCCCTAGACGTGACATTAAAGAGGGATATTCGCAGTATACCTGCCCGGGAGTATGGGCTTGCATTGGGCAGCGATGGTAGGGGTGTGCTGTGAGTGGTGGGAAGGCTTCAATATGCGCTGGGCACCGAGAATGTGTGATGGGACGGTGCGGTGGGAGCATCGCTCTGTATTTGACTCCGGAAGATTTTCATGGTTTGATGCGATGGCAGCACCCTTCCGTGTCTAACTTCGGGTGTTTGTAATGGGACGGTGTGGAGGGAGCTTCACACTGTGCCTGTCCCCCTGTGTATGTTATCGGAGGCTGTGGAGAGAGCTTCATTCTCGCCAGAATTTGGGGGTGCATGATGGGACAGTGATGATGGAGATTTACTCTGTGTGCGACCCTGGGAATGTGGCAGCGACCCCTAGTATCTGAAACTGGACGTGAGAGATTCGGCTAGCTTCACCATGAAGACACTGGCTGTGTGATGGGATGGTACAGAGGGAGTTTCTCTCTGTATTTCCACCGGGTGTTTGTGATCGGACGCTGCAGAACAAACTTTGCATTTGTCTGATCTCAAGTCTCTCTGACGTGACAATGAAGCGGGGTATTCGAACTTGAAGCGGGGGTGGGGGGGGAGTAGTTTCAATATGTGCCTGACAAAGAGGCTGCCTGATGGGAATGTGTGGATGGAGGTTCACTCTGTACCTGACTCGGGAAGAATGTGATAGTCTGGTGCATAGAGAGCTTCTCCCTGTGTATGACGTCGAGAGTGTCTGATGGGGCAGTGTGGCTGGGGCTTCATTCTGTGCCTAGTCCAGGGCTATATGATAGGACGGTGTGGAGGGAGTTTCACTCTGTATCTGACCCAGGGAGTGTGAGTGACGGGACGGTGTGGAGGGAGATTCACTCTGTGTCTGACCCAGGGAGTGTATAATGGCACGGTGAGGAGGGGGCTTCACCATGTGTCTGACCCCTGGAGTGTGTGATGGGACGGTGTGAAGGGAGATTCACTCTGTGTGACCCCGGGAGTGTGTGATGGGACGGTGTAGAGGGAGATTCACTCTGCTTCTAACCCCGAGAGTGTGTGATGGGACGGCGTGGAGGGAGATTCACTCTGTGTCTGACCCCGGGAGTGTGTGATGGGACAGATTGGAGGGAGATTCACTCTGTGTGTCTGACCCCGGGAGTATGTGATGGGACGGTGTGGAGGGAGATTCACTCTGTGTCTGACCCCGGGAGTGTGTGATGGGACGGTGTGGAGGGAGATTCTCTCTGTGTCTGACCCCGGGAGTGTGTGATGGGACAGTGTGGAGGGAGATTCACTCTGTGTCTGACCCCGGGAGTGTGTGATCGGACGGTGTGGAGGGAGATTCACTCTGTGTGACCCCGGGAGTGTGTGATGGGACGGTTTGAGGGACCCTCACTCTATGTCTGACTCTGGGTGTGTGTCATAAGACGTTGTGAAGGGAGATTCAAACCGTATCTGATGCAGGATCTACGTGATGGTTCGGTGCTGATGGAGATTCACTTTATTTCTGAGAGTGGAATTATATGATGAGATGGTGCAGAGGGAGCAGCACCCTGTGAAGACCCCAGAGGTGCGTGATAGGACGGAGTGGAGTGAGTTTCACTCTGTGTTTGATCCTGGGAGTGTGTGATGGGACGGTGGGCGGGAACCTCATTCTGTGTCTACGCCGGTAATGCGTGATGGGACAGTGTAGAGGGAGTTTCACTCTACCTAACACTGAGAGTGTGTGTAGTGACGCTGTGGAATCAGGCTTCACTCTGCGTCCTGTTCTGGGAATCTGTGCGTCTGAGGGGCAGCGACACCTAGTGACTGAATTTGGGAATGTGCTATTCGTCGCGAGAAAGCTCGCTTCACTCTGAGGATCCTGACTGTGTGATGAGATAGTGCAGAGGGAGTTTGTCTCTGCATTTCCATCGGGAGTTTGTGATAGGACCCTGTGGAACGAGCTTTGCTCTCTGTCAGACACTGAGTCTGTTTCACGTGTCAATGAGGAGGGGTTTGACGTGACAATGACGAGGGGTTTGACGTGACAATGACGAGGGGCTTGACGTGACAATGAGGAGGGGTTTGACGTGACAATGACGAGGGGTTTGACGTGACAATGACGAGGGATTTGACGTGACAATGAGGAGGGGTTTGACGTGACAATGAGGAGGGGTTTGATGTGACAATGAGGTGGGGTTTGACGTGACAATGACGAGGGATTTGACGTGACAATGAGGAGGGGTTTGACGTGACAATGAGGAGGGGTTTGACGTGACAATGAGGTGGGGTTTGACGTGACAATGAGGAGGCCAGTGATGTTGTGGGGATGGAACTGGACTCTCTGACGGTGGAGTCTGAAAGGAGGATGCTGTCCAAGTTGCATGCCATCTTGGACAATGTCTCCAATCCACTACATAATGTGCTGGGTGGGCACAGGAGTACATTCAGCCAGAGACTCATTCCACCGAGATGCAGCACAGAGCGTCATAGGAAGTCATTCCTGCCTGTGGCCATCAAACTTTACAATTCCTCCCTTGGAGGGTCAGACACCCTGAGCCGATAGGCTGGCCCTGGACTTATTTCAAAATTCACTGGCATAAATTACATATTACTATTTCACTATTTATGGTTCTATTACTACTTATTATTTATGGAGCAACTGTAATGAAAACCAATTTCCCCCGGGATTAATAAAGTCTGACTATGACTATGACTATGATTATTTACATTGTATCTGACCCCCTGTAGAGTGCACATGGATGGTGCAGCGGTGGTGGGGGGAAGGGGTGGTGTTGGGGGGCGGCAGCTTCAATCTGCATCTGACAACGAGACTGCACGATGGGACAGTGTACATGGAACTTCATTCTGTACCTGAATCAGGAAGCGTGTGATGGTTTGGTGCATAGAGAGATTCACATTTTTTTCTGACCCCCGTGTGTTTGTGATGGCACAGTTTCGATGAGGCTTCACTCTGTGTCGATACATGGAGTGGAGTGATGGGATGGTGTGGCGGTAGACGCTAGAGGTGTGTGATCTGATAGTATGGAGGGTGCTTCATTCTGTGACATTCCCCGGGAGAGTGTGATGTGCTTCATTCTGTGACATTCCCCGGGAGAGTGTGATGTGACGGTGTAGAAGGAGTTTTACTGTGTCGGACCCCGGGAGTGAGTGATGTGACGGTGTAAACGGGAGCTTTAATCTGTGTCTCACACCGGTAGTGTGTAATGATGTAGGTGTTTGAAAAATTCCCTCTCGCCAGACTCCAGGAGTGTGTTATGAGACGGTGTGGAGGGAGCTTTACTCTGCGTCTGACCACTTGTAACTTACTTTTGAGGGAATCCTGCAATTCCATAAATCCCTTTGCACCGTAGAACTGCGATGTTTTTTTCTGCATTTAGAAAGAAGTCTACACTTTAATTTCTTCTATCAAAATGCGAGGTCACGCACCTCTAGACACGGTGTTACATCAGCCACTAGTTTGCCCATTTCTCTCTGCTACTTCAGCACTGTCTGTAGATGGGAAATGTTATGACCGAGCTGCACTGACTGTGGTTTCCCGATGAGGAAGCAAAACATCTGTTGCAGAGGGAGATGCACTGCCCGGGATTTGGAGCTTGTGGATAAGAACTGAGGAAATGATTGTGCTGAACTCTGAGCTGTTGTCAATAAACCGCAGCCTGATGTCGGTATTGCAATTGTACAGATGGTCCAAGACCCACTGGGGAGCAAATACGGTCGTGTTCGATTTGGCTACGAATAGCATGGGGAGGATACGTGACGAGGGATACAGGGAATTAGATTTAAAGGGCAGGATCTCCACGTGTTGCTACACGTGCCACTGAACCCGGGGAGCGGGGGTGTTGCGACGCAGTGGAAGGGTCTTCACTGTCTCTAATCCCCGCAATAAGTGATGGGACTGTGAGTGGGGGAGCCTCACTCTCTGTCTGACACGAGGAGTCTGTGTTCAGACGGTGTGGAGAGAGCTTCAATCTTTTTCTGACCCCTGGTGGATGTGCAGTGATGGTGTGGTGGGAGTTTCACCGTGGATCTCACCCCCGCTGTTTAGATTGGTGTGGAGGGAACTCAGTCTGTGTCTGACCACGGAAAAGTGTTTTGGGATGGTGTGGACGGACCTTCACCCTGAGCCTCATCCCGGGAATTTGTGATTGGTGTGGAGGGAGCTCACGGTGTGTCTGATCTCACAGAGTGTGTTGAGTGGTTGCTGAGTGAGCCTTACTCTGCCTCTGATCACGAGAGTGTGTGATGGTAAAACGTGGGACAGTGGACGGTCTGCACTCTCCGTCTAAACACATGCGGGTGAGTTGGTACGGAGAGGGAGATTTACAGTTCCTTACTCCTGATTTCCACTACAAACGTGTTCGAAGGATTGGGTCAGATAGAAAGACCGGTTTTATTTCCTATCCACTTTAGAAACATCTTACGCTGGAACGACGCAACAATGTTTAAACTTCAATTCAAGTCTCCTCGAAATGAGTTCAAAGCATGAAGCGATATGTGTCACACCACGACGAGAGATATCCACATGTCCCCCACGTCTACCAGGATGAGACAAATATTGATGGGTCACTCTGCACCGAACCATCACACACTCCCGGGGTTCGACGCTGAGTGAAGCCTCCTCCACACCGTCCAATCACACACTGCCGGGGTCAGACACATAGAGAAGCTTCTTACACACCGTTCCATCACACACTCCCGGGATCAGTCACCGAGTGAGGCTCCCTCCGCACAGTCCCATCACACTCGCCAGGTCTCATACTCTGAATAAAGCTACCTCCACCCCTGTCTAGCACACACTCCCGGGGCTAGACAGAGAGAAAACCTCCTTCCGCACCGTCCCATCACACACCTCAGGGATGAGAGACTGAGTGAATCTCCCATCCACACCGTCCCATCACAGACTCCCGTGGTTTGATTGAGAGTGAAGCTCCTGCTAGGCAATAATACACTAATTTTAATTCAACAGAATTTTGTTTCAATGCTGTCTGCTGTCCATACAGAAATTACTGGAGTGGAAAATGAGAAGACGGGCGAGGTTGGGTCTGACAGGGCACTGCGTTGTTGGAGTGTGTCAGCGAGATTAGGTTGGAGACTGACGTAGATCTCTGGGGAGCGAGTGGGTCTGTAGGATTAGTTTAGAGACTGTGGGAAAGAGGAGTATCAGTGGGATTAGTATGGGGACTGACACAGGGTCTGTGCGGAGAGAGTGGGTCAGTGGGATTTGTTTGGAGACTGACACAGGTGCGAAGAGGGAGGCTCAATGAGAATAGTTTGTAGACTGACAGGCGGCCCCGGGGAGATCGCGGTGCAGTGTGATTAGTTTGCAGACTGATACAACGCCGTGGAGAGAGAATGGAGTGGTTGGAATATTTCGAGAAAACTCTCGGGGATGTCTACTGGGTCTACTTTGCTTCTGTTGAGTCTGTTTCAACCTTCTTTGATAGGAAAGCGACCTCTAATGTCCTGTACAAGACATATTCCGGAAACATCGAATGTATTGAATGTAAATCGTCCAGTCAGCATTCGTTTTGCAGTCCTGAAAAGCACCATTTCATCTGCGATTCATCCGCCATTTCGGTTGCATCCTTGTTCTCGGATATTCCTGAAGAAATCCAGGATCTCTGTCAACAGCCACTGGGGGCGATTTGAATCAATTGACAAACCCTCTTTCATCCCAGTCTCTCACTCCCACTCTCACTCCCCCTTCATAACTGCCATTCATCCCTACTTAACTTCCCACTTCCTCTGTCGGACCCTCTCTCTCAATCCCGCCCTGTCTTTTCTTTGGTCCTCCGACGTCCCTCTCTCAACCTACCTAGCCCAGCTCGCTCTCCCTCTCTCTCTCCCACTCACATCTCAATCCTGTGACCTCTGATTCTCGATTACCCGACCCTGGGCAGAACGACTGTGCATATTCACCCTATCTGTGCCCCTCGTGGTTATATACATCTCTGTAAGGTCACCCCTACCTTCCAAGGAATGAAGTCCTGACTTACCTCACCTCTCCATAACTCAGTTCCTCGAGTCCTGGCAACATCCTCGGCAATCTCCACCTGCATTGTTTCCAGCTGAATGGCATCTTTCCTGCAGCAGGGCACCCAAAACCGAACACCCTACTCCATGTGCGGATTCACGGACGTCTCATACATCTGCAGCGTGAACCCCGCCCACCCCGCTCCAGTACTCAGTGTCCTGACGGATGACGGCCAGTGTTCCAAATGTCCTGTCCACCTGTATCGCATGTTCTGTCCCAGATTCACGATCTGATTTATTCTTTGTGAGTTGTACCACCTGAGATTTGTTTTTTCTTTTGCAGCATCAGTACGGCGCAAAGATGGAAAATTAATGTAAATTAAAAAATAATAGTAAATACCTCAAAACTGTCGAGATTGTACTCATGTAATGGAGGAGAGGAAGAAGGTGTTCCGCTGTTCCTGACTCACTAAGTTTTCACGCTTCTCCGATGGGAGTAACGAACACAGGGCATTTCCTGGTGGTGAGGGTCCTCAGTGATGGATGCTGCCTTCTCGAGGATGTCCTCGGCGGTGGGAGTTGGTGTCCGTGCCGGGGCTGGCTGAGACTACATCCCTCTGCAGCCTCTGGCCACCCTGGTCGTTTCCGACTCCACACCAGGCGGTGATGCGATGGTCAGAGCGCCCTCCAGCGGACATCAGCAGAAATTTGCTCGTGTTCAATGAGAGACCAAATCGTCACAAACTCCTGACGTGGCAACACCTTCTGTAGCGAGGGAGCTCTGGATGGTGATCAACCCAAGGACAGAGGAAGGTCTGGGATACCTTACACTCAGACACAAAATTAACAAGACGGCAGTAACGTCATCCAAAGTTTCAATCACAAGCCATAGTGCTGGGAATGCATCTCCCAGTTGATCACTCAGTGCTCGGCATCAGGCCTTTAACTGCAGACACTCCAGGAAGGAATGTGACAGGCAAAAATTGTCAGTCTTAAAGGGAAAGTGAGAGCAAGACACACTCCAGTCCCTTCAAATTAAATCTTGCTCTGGAAAGGAATGCTAACGTTGTATTTGCCTTCCACACAACCGGCTTCTTGGACAATCCAGCCTATTGGTCGGCAAAGTTCCCACCAGGTACAATATCGGAACCCGATGCTCTTCGAGGCTTCACTCACCTGAACGAAGATTCTAACATCGACCTTCGAGACAGGAGTCACAGAAGAGAAGGAGCGAGCAGAGCCGAACAACGTGCCCCACTCCAACAATCTTGTTCAACTACAACGTGACATTCCCAACTCGTGTACGTACTCGAGTTCCCTCCACGTCTCCGTCACCTCCTACCTCCCCGACATCGTCACCGCTCCACGTCTCCGTCACCTCCTACCTCCCCGACATCTTAACCGCTTTACGCGACCCTATCCCTTCCCAAAAATACTCCTCCTCTCCGTGACTCCCTCTCTCCTCTGCAACCACTACCCATGTTAGTCACTCCTTCTTCCCCTACTCTCCCTCTCCCGTTTCTGTCAATCCCTCGATATTCGGCACCTCACTGGTCTAGTCACCCTGTCCCTTTCCTTCACCCTTGCCCGTCTCGCTGATCTCCTCGCTCTTCTACACACCGCCAGTCTGTGTCACCACCAGCAGTCACTGCACCCTTCGCTGTCTCCGTCAGCCCCGTTCTCCCCTACGACCCGCTTCATCGTCAACCCCTCCTTCCCCGACGACCATCCTCGCCACATTCAGTCAGGAATTATCCGACACTCCCCACTCCGGGTTTCCATCACCAGCTTCCTTTTCTACACACCCCGTCTCCATCAGCACTCCGTCCCCAGCACCCCTCGCCGATCCGTTATCCCCTCCTGCCCCAGCTCCTCTCCCCGGCTCCCCGATTCGCGCCATTCCCTACAGCCCTCCACATTTCCATCATCCCTCTCCCTCCTCTACACTCCTCCCTCTCTGTGTGCATAGGGAGTTGTGGGGAGGAAGCGGGGCCGGTGACGTCTGGTGTTACATCACCACGCCCCCCTCCACCGCATATCGTTCTCTCAGTTCTGAGGCTATTCACTGTTCTGTGTGGAAAGGCCGGTGGTGTGGTTCGACATCACCTCCTCCCAGTGACTGATATCTCAACACCCCTTCACTGCCCTCCCTCTCCAACCCTTCCCTCCTCTTCCATGCGCACCATCTGAACGCAAACACACGCACAACCTCCGAGATAGATACACTATTACGGAGTACTAGCACGGCAGAGTGCTGGGGGTGGTGAGCTTCTGAACCCTGGAGTGTGTGAAGGGATAACTGCTGCGCTGTTTTCTCTGCTTCAATCCTCTTTGATAGAGAAGGTCTTGTACTTACTTTCCTGTAGCCCTCCACGTCTCCGTCATCTTCTCCCTCTCCGACGCCTTCACCATTTATGCCGCCCTATCCCTCCCCTAAGATACTCCCTGTCTCCGTGACTCCCTCCCTCCTCTGCACCACTACGCATGTCAACCACTCCTTCTTCCGCTACTCTCCCTCGCCCCATCTCTGTCAATCCCCCGTCCTGCGGCGCCACTCTTAGTTCTAGTCACGTTATCGTTCCTTCACGCGAGCCAATCTCCATGGCCACCCCTCTCTCTTGTACACGCTGCCTGTCTCTGTCATCACCAGCTGTCCCTTTACACTTTAATTCTCTCCATAAGCCCCTTCACCCCTTACGACCCCCTTCGTCGTCAACCCTCCTTTCCCGACGACCAAACTCGTCACCGTCAGCCACATACGCTACACCACTCCCCGTTTCACTAATATCTACAGTGCCAGGCTCAGACGCGTGGACCCCTGCCCTGAGCTCATCTGCCCTTCGAACAATCCTGCTTGCACTGAAACTTACGCCTCTCAGAACATCAGTTCCAGAAGGCTCAACTTTTTGCTTCCTGACTTTGTCTGAGGGCTTAAAAACATCTGTCCCACAAACAGTCAACTCTCAGCAATGGCGTTTTTCTTTACATCCTCCAGCAACTCCAGTTTATTCCACCACTCCCCCCCCCCCCCCGCTTTCAATGGCAAACCTTACCGCCGGGATATTAGTTCCAACCCAGTTCAGGTGTAAACTGAGAGAGAGGCTCATGAGAAAAGAATTGAAGGAGCTGACCAACGTCGGAGCGGTGAGGCGCGGCCTCCAGGCAGGAGTCTGTGCTGCCCCCTGGTGTTCGCTCGGCAGAAGACAACCTCTGTTGTGAACAATTGTAGATTACGGTGGCATTCAAAGTGTCCATGGGGTCTCAAACTGCATAAATGTGTGTGTGTGTGTGTGTGTGTGTGTGTGTGTCCTTGTCTGTATTCATGGCCATTCATGTATGATGGAATTACAATTAAATTTAAGTTGAATTGAATTGAAATGAAATGAAACCGTCTCGTCTGTAGAGGTCACAGCTTCCGTGATAGGGAGTCCAGCGATACGCATATCCGAAGACGTTGTTCCAAGTTTGCAGAACTGAGCTCCTTCTTCTTTACCTATATATGGTGCCTATAACGACAGCATTGCATCGAGAAATCTTGTTCTCGCCCACAGTACCTCTTTTCTGTTCCTCAACCAAAGAAAATCCCATCGATACACCTCGCCACATCTCACCTTCTGCCCTTTTGAACCACAAACCACACTCAGTGCCGGAGAAATGACCGATGAGTCTTTGCTATGATCGGTCATTTGCACTTCTCTCCACCCATCCAAAGTGGAATACCTGTTATTAATCGGGTAGGCCACAAGATATCTCTACACTGCCTCTGCCTTTTTAGCCACTTTCACATTCTGAATTTTACTCAACTTTCTGTATCCTGCACTTTGCGTGTAAATACCTCTTTGATTGGCATCCCTATAACCCCCTCTGTTACTCGAACGATCCCAAGTTCATCCAGTTCCAGTTCCAACTCTGCAACGCAGAGTAAGGGCAGCTCTATGGCTTTCTTACACGGTAAGTTGTCAGGAAACCTGAAGGATCCCCACCTTCCCATATCCCGCAAGAGGAGCATTCAACTCTTTTGGCCAGGCATTGCTACCACTACACAGAACAGTGTTGAGGCTCAGAACCGTGGGATCGATATCCGGTGGAGGATGGCGAGATGGTGTAACACAGGGCAACGCCTCTCCCAATTCCTCCCCCAGAGTTCCATATGAACAGAGAGAAGGAGGGGTGTGGAGGAGGTAAAGTGTTAATGGAAACGTGGATGGCTGCAGAGGATCGTTCGTGTCAAGGAGACGGCGAGAGGAGGCTCGAAAGGAGGAGATAATGGAGACGACAAAGAGTGAAGGGGACGGAGTATTGATGGAGACGGTGTGTGCAGAAGGGGTTGGCGGTGGAGGAAATAGGCTAGGGCTGTAGGGGAAGCCGTGGCTGACGGTGACGGGAATGGGAAGGAGGGTTTATGACGAAGTGGGTCGTCGGGGGAGGAAGGAAGACAAGGACGGGTGCAGGTCCTGCTGTTGTTGACTGAGACTAGCGGGGTGCAGAAGAGCAAGGGGAAGACGGCCAGGAGGAGGGGAAGACGGGCAAGGGTGAAGGGAAGGGATAGAGTGACTAGTCCGGGGTGTGGTGCAGAGGATGCAGGGAGTCACCGGAACAGGGAGGATTGCACAATGCACAAGGTCGCCGGAGGCGGCAGAGGGGTGTAAACTCAACCAACTCCATCACGAGCACAACACTCCCCAGCATCGAGGACATCCTCAAGATGCGATTCCTGGGGACGTCACTTGATGACGTAGGCTCGAGTCGTGGAAATCCAGCTCTCCCGTAAAAAAAATCAGTAAAGTATCGTTTAAATAAAGCAAAGTTAATAAATATTTGTTTGAAAACTACTTATAAACTACACAAGATTATTTTAAGATATGCCTTGTAAACAGAAACCGAAGAAGACTACCGTTTTGACGACACCGCGAGATGGGAAGAGAAAAGGGCCTACTACTGCGACGGAACCTTGGGCTCAGGTTGGATCTCCTTTCGAGCAGACACACTTTGTCTCCCACGTTGAAGAGCGGTTGACAACGGCGGCGGCAGCGGTCTCTTGGAAGAAGAGGCGGGAATTTCACATGCATAAAAAAGCAGGCATGCGCAAATCGGTGTAAGCCGAACTACAAGGACCGATTGCCACTGAAAGTGAGAGTGATTCGGAGTTAGAATCAGACTCCCCGGTGAATACTGCTGAAGAAAAGGAGGAAGAAGAACAAGAGGAGATTAAAAATAAAGTACGTCGTGGAGACATAAAAGAGGCCTTAGTGCAAATAATGGTTGAATTCAAGGTAAAAGAACAGATGCTAGAAACATGTAGGCTATGTTTGATAATGTTATGAAAAAAAGGACAAAACTGATAAGAAAGTTGAAAGCTTGGAAGAAATATCGGAGGACACCAAAGATAGAGTGGAAAAGATAGAAGATAATATCCTTGCCTGAACAACAGAAAGAAAACGGCTGTTGGAAATAAAAAGTGAAAGTGCTGGAAAATTTTAGTAGGCGAAATAATATTAAGATTGCTGGTCTTAAAGAAGGTATGGAGGGGGATCTAATAGATTTTTTTTAAAGATGGATCCCGGAAAATTTGCAAATGGAAGAGGGAAATCGGTCAATTGAAATTGAAAGGGCACATAGAGCTTTTAGACGAAAACCACATCGGGACCAAAATCTGCGATCAATTTTAATAAAATGTTTAAGATGTCAAGATAAACACAGGGCTCTGCAGGCGGCAGCCCAAACTGCAGACACACACACACACACACACACACACACACACACACACACACACACACACACACACACACATATATATATATATATATATATAGTTTGTTTGTTTGCTAGGGGGGAGCTGGAACAACTACTGATCAATCGCTACCGGATTCATGTGTGTAATCATGGCGGCAACCATGGCCCGCAAAATGGAGGGGAGGGGTTGCTGTGTTTTTTTTTGTTATTCGGAACATTGGTAGGGGGTATTTTGTTACTTTTTTTTATAATTTATGTATCTTTTATTTCTTTCTTTTTGCCTGGATGATTGGAGGGGGGAGACATATAGCAACATGGTGATTTTTAAAGATATGCACCAAGGAAATATGAGAGTTGAGATGTTAAGTAATGCTATAGATTGGAGTAATGTTGATGAGAATAATGACTGACATGTTGATTTTTTTGAGTTTTAGTATTAATGGACTTAATGGACTGGTGAAAAGAATAATAATTTTAACACATATTAACAAAATGAAGGTAGATATATCCTTCTTGCAGGAAACACACTTAACAGAGATAGAAGAGCAGAAATTAAAAGAGATTGGGTGCGAAGTGTTATTACAGCTTCATTTAATTCAAAAGCGAGGGGGGGTTGCAATTTTGGTCAATAAAACGTTACCAATTAGAATACAATGTGTAATAACTGATTCTGCAAGGAGATATATAATTATACTTTGCCAATATTTTTTCGCAATTATGGACTGTCATGAATATTTATGCTCCAAATGTAAATGGTGCAATTTTTTATACGAGAAGCCTTTTTGAATTTGGATGACCCACATGATAAATTATTAACAGGTGGAGACTTCAACTTTTGTCGAGACCCAGTATTAGACAGATCAACCAAGGCTGTTAAAAATTCGAAAGTAGTAAAATTAACCTTATCATTGATGAAAAAATTAAATTTGATTAATATGTAGAGAAGCATTAACCCAAGAGAATGAGACTATGCGCTCTATTCTAACAGACATAAAACTTACTCTAGGACAGATTTCTTTTCTTATTATCAACGAATAATCAAGTCAGAGTGAAAAGTATGGAATATAAAGCGACGATATTGTCCGATCATTCTCCTTTAATAATAACAATAATAATGATGGATAAGGAGGAATCGACGAATAGATGGAGATTTAATTCAATATTGTTTAAACATCAAGATTTTTTTGATTTTATGAAGAAAACAGATTTTTTTTTGGATACAAATTCTTATTCAGTTGATGATACATTTCTATTATGGGACGCGTTGAAAGCTTATTTGTGGGGTCAGATAATAAGTTATACTTCTAAAATTAAGAAGGAATATATGGTACAACTATACCGACTGGAAAAAGAGATTACATAATTAGAAAAAGAATCTCAAAGACATATGACAGAATTAACGAAGACAACACGTCAACAAGAAGCTGCAATATAAGCCGCTTGAGACATATCGAAAGGGAAAAGCAATTATGAGAACTAAGCAGAGGTATTATCAGTTGGGTGAGAGATCACACAAGATTCTTGCCTGGCAACTGAAAACAGAACAGGCTTCCAAAACGATAAATGCAATTAGAACAAGTGCAAATAAAATTACTTATAAACCTTTAGAAATTAATGAAACATTTAAAAGTTTTTACTCTGAATTATATCAATCGGAGTCACAAAATGATGGTAATGAGATAGAAAGAGTTTTATCACAAATAACTCTCCCAAATTTGAATTCGGAAGAACAGAAGTAATTAGATATGCCTTTTACATTAAAAGAGGTTGCACAAGCTTTAGGTTCACTTCAGAGTAATGAATCTCCGGGAGACGATGGTTTTCCGCCTGAATTTTACAAAAAAAAATTAAAGATTTATTAATTTCTCCTTTTATGGAGTTAATACGTCAAGTGGAAAGAACACATAAACTTCCAGAGTCTATTTTGACAGTGATTTTAATAGTATTGTCAAAAAAGAGAGAGAGATCCTTTAAAACCAGCATCGTACAGGCTTTGTGTAATACGGATTATAAAATAATAGCAACAATTTTATCTAGCAGATTATTTAAATACTTACCAAAATTAATACATACTAATCAAACAGGATTTACTGAAAATAGGCAATCGGCAGATAATGTAACTCGGTTACTCAGTATAATTCATTTGGCACAGAAGAGGGAGGAAATGAGTATGGTAGTCGCTTTGGATGCAGAAAAAAGCGTTTGATAGATTGGAGTGGGATTTTTTTTATTTAAAATATTAGAAAAATATTGGTTAGGAGTACCTTTTACCAACTGGGTTAAAACCTTAAATACTGATCCCAACGCTGAAGTAGTGACAAATGGCCGAATTTCAACACCATTCCAGTCAAAAAAGATCAACTAGACAAGCTTGTCCATTATCACCTGCTTTATTTCTATTGGCGATAGAATCATCAGCTGAATTAATTAGAATTGATTCAGATTTTAAGGGTTTTAGAGTAAATCAGGAGGAATATAAGACTAATTTATTTGCTGATGATGTTTTGATTTATTTAACAAACCCATTGCATTCGTAGCGGAAATTATCTTCTAGGTTAGAAGAATATGGGAAAGTTACAGGCTATAAAATAAATTGGGATAAAATTGAAATTTTACCCCTTACTAAAGGAGCCTATAGTCAATGTGGATTAGCAACTCAATTTGGATGGCCGATAAATGGCATAAAATATTTAGATATTAGAGTTGATAATGATATAAATAAATTATATACATTAAATTATTTATCACTGTTGAAAAAATTTCAAGAAAATCTTGACAATTGGATGATCTTACCAATAACATTAGTGGGTAGAGTTAATGCTATAAAAATGAATATATTTCATAGATAACAGTCTTTATTTATTAGGGTTTCTTTATTAGAGTTAAATAAATGTGTGAAGAAATTTCTTTGGAAAAGTAAGATGTCGAGTTTATCGTTGGGAAACTTGACATGGAAATTTGACTTAGGAGGCTTACAACTTCCAAATTTTAAAAAGCAACAATCAACTTTTATATAATTGGTATCAAAAAGGGGTTAGATGTATAGGAGACTGTTATGAAGGAGGTATATTGATGTCATTTGAACAATTAAAGAATAAATAATAAGTATAAAATAACACTTTTGTTACTTTTAATTAAGAGCTTATTTACGAGATAAACTGGGTCAAACAATGTTATTATCGAAACCTAATTTAATTGAAACTATAATTCAAAAAGGAAAAAATTAAAAAAAACTTATTTTATGTATAATCTGATTAAACAAGGAATCCATGCGTCAAGACCAAAATGGGAAAATTATTTGAATATTAATATTGATGAAGCAAGTTGGTCAAGACTATGTCTTGACAATATGACAAATACAATAAAACTTCGACTCAGATTAGTACAATATATTTTTACAACAATTATATATTACACAGCAAACAAATAAGTAGATTAAATACAAACTTATCTGATCAATGTTTTCGGTGTAATCAAGAAATTGGTACTTTTTTACATTCTACTTGGTCTTGTTTCAAAATTCAACCTTTTTGGATAAACTTAAGAGTTTTATTGGAACAAATTATTGGAACAGAACTTCCACATAATCCAATATTATTTTATTAGGTGACATTGAAGGGATAAAACCGAAACTTAAATTGAATGAAATTCAGAAAGAATTTATAAAAATTGCATTGGCAGTAGCCAAAAAGGCTATTGCAGTTACTTGGAAATCGGATTCGTATTTAAGTATGGATCGTTGGAATAATGAAATATTTAGCTGTATTCCACTTGAAAACAAATTATTTATAATTGAAGGAATAAATATGATACATTTTTGAGTATTTTGCGCCCTTATTTACAAAAGATAGGATTATATATATAGGTGCTCCGATGATAAAGATGTTTGTCCATTGGGGAAATAAACAAATACATATATGAAATTTATTTCGAATCCCATGGAACATGTGGAGACCTTCCAATATCCAGGCAGTCTTTCTTTCTTTTTTTTCAATTTTTTTTCTGTTATTTTTTTCTCTCTTTTTTTAGGTATGTAACGGGGGAAGGGTTAAGGGGAAGGGGAGGGTAGATATTATTCTATGTAGTCAAGTTTGAAATTGAATAAAAAAAAAGATGCGTTACCTGGAGAAGGCGGCATTCATCGCTGAAGCCGCTCACCCCGGGACAAGCTCCCTATTCGTTACTACCATCGGACATGAGGCACAGGAGATGAAAACTCAACGATTCAGGAACACCTTCTTCCCCTCCTCTATCATACTTCTGAACGCATGAGCACCACCTCGGCATTCTTTGTGGTATTTTTATCTTTTGGCATTTCATATTAATTTTACATATCTGCGCCCTACAGATCATTCAAAAAGAACAAATCCCAGGTGGTACAAGTCCCAGATAATAAAACAGACCGTGAATCCGGTCAAAATCCTGCGATACAGGTGGACAGGACATTGGACACGCTGGCCGTCATCAGTCAGGACACTGAGTACGGGAGTCGGACGTCACGTTGCAGTTGTACAAGACAACGGTGAGTCTACCCTTGGAGTCCGGTCTTCAGTTCTGGTCGCCCTGCTGTAGGAAAGATGCCTCTAAGCTGGAAAAACTGCAGATGGGGATTTCCGAGGATGCTGCCGGGACGCGACGGACTGAGTTATGGAGCGAGGCCCAGAATGTTTAGGTTTTATTCTGTGACATTACAGAGGTGTATAAAACCACCAGCGGCACAGATAAGGCACTCTATTTCCCCAGGGATGGGGAATCAGCAACATTAGGACACATAATTTAGGTGCGAGTAGCTGAAAAGAGAAAAGGGAGGTGGAGAGGGATAAATCAAATGACAGAGTGGGATGGGGAGAGAGGGGTAGAGAAGTAGAGAATCGGGAGAGAGAGTGTGAAGAGAAGAGTTGGGGAAGAGGGACGCAAAAATGCGAGAGGAAGAAAAATGCGGATATAATAGGTCAGGTGGGAGGGGAGGAGAATGGAGAGAGAGTTTGGAGGAACGAGGGTAAACGGAACGCGAGATGGCGAGTAACAGAGCGATAGAAGGAGGGAGGAGAATAGGGCAGGGAGTTGGAGAAGAGAGGACGGGTTTGTGAGGTGCGGAGAGGGAGATGGGGGAGAAAGAGGGTGTTGTCATCTGATTCAAGTCGGTCCCTTGGACTGATGACAGAGATCCTGGATCTTTTCACGAATATTTGGGCACAAAGGTGCCGACTTCTCACAGATGAAACGGTGCTGATCGTTTTTGCAACGGTCCCGTTTACATTCACTGCATTCGAAATTTCCAGCTTTATTCTTCTGCACGACATAAGAGGCCACTTTCCTGTCAAGGGAGGCGGAGGGGGTGGTGAACAAGTTGAGAGGGACTACTCTCCCGCAGCAGACAGCCCTGTGTTAGTACCCAAAATCACTGACACATTCCCTCACCATTGACCTGTGGCAGACACCCAAATCACCCACTTCCCCAATTTCCCAGCACAGACCAGTTTCAGTCTCCAGAGTACTCCCACTGGCCCATCCTCTCCCTGCAGCACTGAGTCAGCCCTAAAATTAATCCCTTGCACCAATCTCACCGCACAGACCGGTGTCAGACCCCAGAATAATCTCAGTACTCCAGCTGCTCCCCATAGGTCGCAAAATACACACATAGCGACACTCGCTCCCGAAGGCTCCAGGTCAGACCCTAAAATACTCCAACTGCTACACAGTCTCCCCACAGGCCTGATTTTACACCCCAAAGGACGCTGACTTCTCATTCTCACCCCACAGATCAGTGTCAGTTCAAAGTCCACACACTGCCTCGCTCTGTCCGCACGACCCCGTGTCGGTCCCCAAAATACTCGCACTTCACACTCTCTCCCTACAGCCCCGTGCGAGTCCCGGAAATAATCCTGCTGCCCAGCCTTCTTGTTCCAACCCTGTGTTAGAAACCAAAACACCCCCACTTTCCACTGTTTTTCCACAGACCGCTGTCAATGCCCACTCTAATCCCACTGAAAAAATTCTGTATCCACAGAACTGTGTCTGTCCCCAAAGAACTCCCGCTGCCGAACTCTCTCTCACAACCTGTGTCAGTTCCCAAAAGAGCTCTACAGATCCACCCACTCCCCACGGCCCCGTGCCTGTTCCGAAAATGATCCCGCTGCCTAACCTTCTCCCTACAGACCTTTCCCAATCACCAAAACACTCCCACTTCACGCTCTCTTCCTACATTCCACGTCAGTCCCCAAACGCATTCAACTACACACACTCTACCAATAGCCCGTGCCGGTGCACAGACTAAACCAATTGCCCACTCTCCCCCCACAGATGTATGTGCCCCACATTAATCCCAGTGCCTCACTCCCTCCCCACAGTGTCCGTCCCCAAAATACTCCCACTGACAATTTTCCTTCCCAGAGCTCTGTGTCAGTCACTGAACAAATGCAAACACCCCACTCTCTCCCCGCAGACCTTTCCCTGTCCGCAAAATACTACCAAATCCCACACTCTCCCCACAGAACCCGTCAGTCCGCAAAATAATCCCCCTGCTGGCTCCGTCTCGCCACCTGTGTCAGTTCCCAAACTAATCCCATTGCCCACTCCCTTCTTGCAGTTTACATCAATCCCCAAAATAATCCCACGGCCAACTTTCTCCTCAACAACTTTCATGACACCAACTCTCACCCGCTTTTGCATTTTCCAATCCAGTATGAACTACGTTGGTCGTTGATAGCTTTCTTGACTAGTCTCTGTGAAATTAAATTGCTATGATTAATGATTGAATTCCAGCACAATTTAAGGTTTGTCACGTTCTGTCTGACCCCGCGGAAGTCTGATGGGATGGTGCAGAAGGGGATTCACACTCTGCCTGATACAGGAAATGTTGATGGTAGGGATTGGAGGGAGCTGCACTCTGTGTCTGAATCCGGGAGTGTGTTATGACACCGTATGGAGGAAGCCTGACTCTGTCTCACCCCGGGAATGTGTGAAGGGATGGTGTAGAGAGAGATCCACTCTATCGGAACCCGAGAGTGTGTGATGGGACGGTGTGGAGGAAGCTTCACTCTGTGTCTGACCCCGGGAGTGTGTGATGGGACGGTGTGGAAGGAGATTCACTCTGTGTCTGACCCCGGGAGTGTCTGAAGGGACGGTGTGGAGGGAGATTCACTCTGTGTCTGACCCCAGGAGTGTGTGATGGGACGGTGTAGAGTGAGATTCACTCAGTGTCTGACCCCGGTAGTGTGTGATGGGACGGTGTGGAGGGAGAATCACTCTGTGTCTGACCCCGGGAATGTCTGAAGGGACGGTGTGGAGGGAGATTCACTCTGTATCTGACCCTGGGAGTGTGTAATGGGATGGTGTAGAGGGAGATTCACTCTGTGTCTGACCCCAGGAGTGTGTGATGGGACGGTGTGGAGTGAGATTTACTCAGTGTCTGACCCCGGTAGTGTGTGATGGGACGGTGTGGAGTGAGATTCACTCTGTGTCTGACCCCGGGAGTGTCTGAAGGGACGGTGGGGAGGGAGATTCACTCTGTGTCTGACCGCAGGTGTGTGTAATGGGATGGTGTAGAGGGAGATTCACTCTGTGTCTGACCCCGGGAGTGTGTGATGGGACGGTGTGGAGTGAGATTCACTCAGTGTCTGACCCCGGTAGTGTGTGATGGGACGGTGTGGAGGGAGATTCACTCTGTCTCTGACCCCGGGAATGTCTGAAGGGACGGTGTGGAGGGAGATTCACTCTGTATCTGACCCTGGGAGTGTGTGATGGGACGGTGTGGAGGGAGATTCACTCTGTGTCTGAATCCGGGAGTTGTGATGGGACGGTGTGGAGTGAGATTCACTTTGTGTCTGAACCCGGTAGTGTGTAATGGGGTGGTGTAGAGGGAGATTCACTCTGTGTCTAATACTGGGAGTGCGTGAGGTGACGGTGTCGATTGAGCTTTACTCTGGTGTTGATATATCTCTCCTCGAACTGACAAGTACCTGTTCTTCTGCTGAATTTAAATTTGAATCAGAATTTTCACAATGCAGCTTCGCCTCATCGTAGGATTGTTCAATTCTGGATATAAAATAACACCTGTCTTCATGTCTGAACCAGTCCTGGGAAAATGTTTGCTCTGAATATTCGGAACAAGTCACAGTGAATCTCCTTCTGTCCGTACATTGCATCCGCCGGGAGACAGACATAGAATAGGGATCCAAGCAACACGCACAGAAAATGCTGGTGACCCCAGCAGGCCAGGCCGCATTGCAATGAAGAGGTACAGTCGTCTTCTCGGGCCGAGAACCTTCGTCAGGAATAACCGGAAGAAGAGATTGTAATACGTTTAAAAGTGGGAGGGGGAGGAGGGATCGGAAATGATAGGAGAATACAGGAGGTGCAGGGATAGAGCTACGAGCTGGAAAGTACATTGGCAAAGGGGTACGAGGCGGGAGAAGGGAGAGGATCATGGGACGGGAGGCCAAGGGAGAGAGAAAGGGGGAGGGGAACCTAGAGGATGGGTACAGAATTATACTGAGAGGGACAGAGAGAGAAAAAAAAGAGAGAAAGAAAAAAAAGGCAACATCATAGTAATAACAAACAAACAAACAAATAAATAAATAAAGGGTAGGGTACGAAAGGATAGTGGGGCCTTAATGGAAGTTAGAGAAGTCAATGTTCTTGCCATCAGACAACCCCGGTAGAAGACAGATTGAAGTTCTCTCCTCACTCTGCGAAGACACGTTCCTGGGGTCAGACACAGAGTGGGGCTTTGTGCATAGCACCCCATCGCAAACACAGTGTGTCAGACACAGAGTCAATCTCCCTCCACACCTTCCCGTCACACACTCCCGGGTTCAGGCACAGAGTGAATCTCCCTCCCCACCGTCTCATCACACACTCCCGGGGTCAGACACAGAGTGAAGCTCCCTCTACACCCTCCTACTACAAAATCGAGGAGTCAATCACAGAGTTATGCTGCTGTCGCAGTGTGTAATCGCACACACCAGGGATAAGTCACAGCGTATCTCCTTCAGCACCATCCGATTATTGACACCGGAGGAAGACATGAGGTGAAGCTCTTTCTCACTTTCCTGTGACACAGGCGCAGGGTCAGAAACAGTTCCATCACAGGCAGCGGGAGTCAGTTATACAGTGAAGGTCCCCGCATGCAATTTAGTCACACATTTCCTGAAGAGTCAGACACAAATTTGGGTTCCATCCACAATGTCCCGTCACACACTCTCGGAAACAGGGGGAGAATGAAGCTCTTGTCTCCCGGTCAATCATACTCTCCGGGTGTCAGACGCTAGTGATGCTCCTTCCGCACTCTCCCATTGCACACTCCCAGGGTCAGCCTCAGACTGGAGCTTTCTCTCCACCACGCTATCACACACTCCTTGGGTCAGACCTGGAGTGAGGCTCCCTGCAGACTGCCTTAACTGCGGCAAACAGAGAGTAAATCTTCATCCACACTACCCCATTACATCCGCCCATGATCAGACAGGAAACGAAACACTATCGGCACCATCCCACCGCATACTCCCGTGGTCAGACACAGTACGATACTGCTTCTACCCTGTCACTTCACACAACAGGGGTCAGCAAACAAGAGAAGCTTCCTCCGCACCGTCCAGTCACACACCGCTGTTATTAGACCCAGAGTGGAACACCATCCAGGCACGCGTCACTGTTCATGGTGTCAGACACACACATGAACACCCATCCAAACGCACTCCCCCAACCCCCCCCCCCCCCACCCTCACCATTGCTTCCCATCACACGCACACTGTGTCACAAAGAGAGTCCAAGCATACACAACCGGGGTGAGACACAAATTTAAGCGACCTGCACCCCGTCGGATCAGAAACTGAAACGGTCAGACGCAGAAATATTCTGCCTCCACAGACACATCAGACACTCCAGGGTTTAGAGGTGGAGTGAAGCTCCCGTCCACGTTGTCCCATCACACACTACCGGAGTCAGACACAGAGTTTAGCTCCCTCTACAAAGCCAGGTCACTACTGCCTGGGTCAGACACAGAGTGAATCTCTCTCCGTGCCTCATCACACATTCCAGCGGTCAGACGTGGAGTGAAGTTTCCTGCACACCATCCATTTACACTCTTCCCTCTTTTCCCGGAGTCAGACACAGACGCTCTCTCTCTCTCTCTCTACGATCCCATTACACACTCCGGGAGTCAGACGCAGAGTGAAGCTACATTCACACTCTCGGATTCAGACAGAGTGAAGCGCCCTCTGCACCGTCCCATCACTCAATCCCGGACTGGGACACAGACAAAGATGTCTCTCCAGGATCCCATCACACACTCGCGGATTTAGTCCCAGAGTCAAGCCACCTCTGCAACGTCCCATATCTCACTCCCGGATTCAGACACAGAGTGAAGACCCCGCTACACCGTCCCGTCACACACTCCCGGATTCAGAGTGAAACTCTCTCTCTCCACGGTGCCATAACACTATTCTGGGTCAGTCATGGAGTGAAGCTCTCTGAGCCCTGTCCGATCACACAATCCGCCTGTCAGACACAGAGTGAAGCTGGATCCATACTGTCACATAAGAGATTTCCGGAGTGAGGCATAGAGCGGAGCTGTAATGTTATGTCTAACAATCCCGTCGTCTGACACAGAGCGAATCCACTTCCACAACGTCCCGTCAAGCTCTCCTGGGTTCAGTGATAAAGTGAATCTTCCTCCACGCAGCCCCATCACACACTCACAAGTCAAACACAGAGGGAATCTCATCCATACCATCTCTTCACACACTCCCGATGTCAAGCACAGTGTGACGCTTCCTCTCTCTCTGCCTGCCCTGTGATGAGGAGCGGGTTAAGGTGGGGGATGATGCCTCACCTCTTCTGCTGGTCAACAATTCACAGATTTGAGCCTTGGTTTCGTTGACAGATCTGAACTTCGTTTCCATTTCAGTGAACTGGTGACGGAGTTCAGTGTGCATTCGTGTAATAACGGACAGATTGGAGTTGAGCCCAGAAAGATTCCTGAGACAGGCTTTATGGGAGATATTCAGGTGGGAAATCTCAGATATCTTGGATTGAAGGGTTGAGTTTAACTCATGGTTGTTTCGGTCGAGGGTGAGCTTGGACTGACGAACCTGTAATACTGAGAGAGATGGTGAAGGATGTTTAGCGTTTACAGTGACACGGGAGTCAGCATCCCGCGACCGAGTGGGTCGCAGAGAATGTTGTGTGAAAGTCACGATGAAAGATGTCACAGTGCAAGGCGTCGGCGTGTCTGGTCACGCTGAGGGGTACATCAATGTCCCGGTGAAGTTCTTGTTGTTGTTACAACGGGGGTCTGCCTCAGCATCGTGCGGGTCATGTTCGAGTTACCGTGCAGGACATGTCGGTGTCACTGTGTTGGGTGTTCCTGTGTCCCGGCGAGAGTTGTGCCGGGTCACAACGAACTGTATCTCGATGTCATGGCGAGAGAAATGCCAGCGTGAGCGATCTTGTGATGCCACGGTTAGTGGAGTATCTGTGTCATGGTGTGGGGTGTGCTAGTCTCACAGAGAGGGGTGTGTCTGTGTCACGGTGAGAGGCATGTCATTGCCACGGTGGGTGTAACAGTTTCAGGCTTGGATGTTTTGGTATCACGTTAAGAGGTTTGTCTTTGTCAGAATGAGGTGTGGGTAATTGCCTCAGTGAGCGGTGCATCGGCGTTATGTTCAGCGGTGATACTGTATCAGTAAGGGGTGTTACCGTAACTCCTGAGTCTTTGGACGGTGCGGTGCGGAGCGATCACGTTGAGGAGTGTGAAGGTGTCACGGTGTACGGTACCTCAGTGTCACGGTGAAGAGCGTGTCAGTGTTATGGTGTGGTGTGTTTCGGTGTCGCCTTGAAAAGTTTATCAGTGACGCGGTCAGGGGCAATTTACTGTTACAGTGAGGGGTACGTTGCGGTTAGTGTGACTGCCACGTGTGTGTCACGGCGATATACCCTGTCTGTGTTGCGGTTAGCAGTGTAGCTGTGTCGTGACCGTGCTACGGTGACAGCATTATTCATGTTATGGTGAATGGCGTGTCGGTGTCAGGATGAGTCTTGATTGTGTTACGGTGAAGGTCGATCTTTATCACAGTTAGGGGTGTGTCCGTGATATCGTGGTCGGTTTTAATCGGTGTTACGGTAAGGGACGTGCCGGTGTCGCTGGTGTTTTACAATAACAATTTATTCCACTCTCTTTATTTATGGTCTGACTCCACCCGGAGACCGTTCCACTCACCATGGATCGAGAGTCCGATCACTATCACGATGAGCGCGGACGTAACTAGGCAGAGTAGGCAGATCAGACGGAGCAGTCTATTTCCGATCTTCAGTTTCGGCTCCTGTTCATGCGCACCTGTGGAGCGACCATACGGCCATGAGACCATAAGGTATTGGAGCAGAAGTAGGCCATTCGGGCTATCGAGTCTTCTCGGTCATTCAGTCATGGGCTGATCTAATTCTGCCAGTCATCCGCACTCGCCTGCTTTCTCCACATACCGTTTGAAACGCTTATCTGTCCTAATGTATTTTACCACCTCCAAAAGCTCCTCTCCTTTAATATCAACATGCTCCAGAACATCAACCTCACTCATATTGTCCTCACCGTCATCAAGTTCCCTCTGATCGGTGAATACCGAAGAGATGTATTCATTGAGGACCTCGCTCACTTCCACAGACACCAGTAACATCTTCCCACCTTTATCTCTAATCGGTCCTGTCATCCTGTTGTTCTTCATATCACTGAATCTTCGCATCGTGTGCAACTCATGAAACTCAGCAACGCACCCATCTACAAACTCATCCAGATCATTTAGAAACCGCACAGGCTGGAGGCGGAATGAGATCCCAGAGAAATGGTCGAGGCCGATGAATTATTCCAGTCAAATGTAAAAGAATAGAATAGAAGAGAATAGAGTAGAATAGAAGAGAATGGAATAGAATAGAATAGAATAGAAAACTTACAGCACAATACAGGATCTTCGGCCTACAAAGTTGTGAGGTACATGCCGCTCCCTTAGAAGTTACTGGGCTTACCTGTACCCGACTATTTTACTGAGCTCCATGTACCTGTCTAAAAGTCTATAGAAAGACCCTATCGTATCCGCCTCCACCACTGTTGCCGGCAGCCCATTCCATGCACTCACCACTCTCTGAGTGAAAAACATACTCTGATATCTCCCCTATACTTACCCCCCAGCACCTTAAAACTGTGTCCTCTTGTGGCAACCATTTCAGCCCTGGGAGAAGCCTCTGACTATCCCCACCATCAATCCCTCTCACCATCTTATACACAAGAAACGAAAGGAAACGCTGACAAAGGGTAGAGAGCTCGGTATTGTTAGAGCACGAGAAGATATAAGTCTAATAGGAAGCAACTTAAATACAAAATTAGGCCAGCCAGAGGGGGCCATGAGAAGGCGTTGGCGGACAGGATTAAAGAAATGCCCAAGGCATTCTCCAAGCATGTGAAGAGCAAGGCGATAAGACGAGAAGGGAAAGGACCTATCAACTGCGACAATGGGAAAGTGTGCATGGAACCGGAGGAAACAGCAGAGGTACTTAATGAAAATGAGTAAATATGCAGATGATACTAAGATAGGTGGAGTCGTGGATAATGAAGTAGGTTTTCAAAGCTTGCAGAGAGATTCAGGCCAGTTAGAAGAGTGGGCTGAAAGATGGCAGATGGTGTTTAATGCTGATAAGTGTGAGGTGCTACATTTTGGTAGGATTAATCAAAATAGGACATACATGGTAAATGGTAGGGTATTGAAGAATGCAGTAGAACAGAGCGATCTAGGAATAATGGTGCATAGTTCCCTGAAGATGGAATCTCATGTGGATAGGGTGGTGAAAAAAGCTTTTGGTATGCTGGCCTTTATTAATCAGAGCATTGAGCATAGGAGTTGGGATATAATGTTGAAATTGTAGAAGGCATTGGTAAGGCCAAATCTGGGGTATTGTGTACAGTTCTGGTCACCGAATTATAGGAACGATGTCAATTAAATTGAGAGAGCACAGAGGAGGTTTACTAAAATGTTGCCTGGGTTTCATCGCCAAAGTTACAGAGAAAGGTTCAACACGTTGGGTCTTTATTCTTAGGAACGTAGAAGGTTGAGGGGAGACTTGATAGAGGTGTTTAAAATTATGAGGGGGATAGATAGAGTTGACGTGGTTAGACTTTTCCCATTGAGAGTGGGGGAGATTCAAACAAGGGGGCATGGGTTGAGAATTGGAGGACAAAAGTTTCGGGGTAACACGAGGGGGAACTTCTTTACTCAGAGAGTAAAGTGGTTGAGGCAGGCTCGATGCTGTCGTTTAAAGTTAAATTGGACAGCTATATGGACAGGAAAGGAATGGAGGGTTATGGCGGTGATTTCACGTCGGTGGGACTAGGTGAGATTTAGAGTTCGGCACGGACTAGAAGGGCCGAGATGGTCTGTTTCCCTGCTGCCATTGTTAAATAGTTATATGGTTATATAAAACTTTACTTCAGTATACACTCCGGGAAAGGATCTTTTTGATTGTAGTGATGACTTGCAACAGAATGAAAAGCTTGAACATGTGGATATTAAAAAAAGCGGATGCGCTGAAGCTTTTGGAAAACGTCAAGTTTGGATAAATAGCCGGGACCGGATGAGATGAACCCTAGGCTACTGTTGCAGGCGAGGGAGGAGATTGCTGACCCTTGGTTCCGGAGGATTAGAGCGTTGCGGATATTGCTCCTTTATTCAAGAAAGTGAGTAGAGATAGCTCAGGAACTTATAGACCAGTGAGGTTCACCTCAGTGGTTGGAAAGTTGATGGAGAAGGTCTCGAAAAGCAGGATTTATGAGCATTTGGAGAGGTATAATATGCTGAGAAGTAGTCAGCATGGCTTTGTCAAGGGCAGGTCATGCCTTACGAGCCTGTTTGAATTTTTTGAGGATGTGACTAAACACATTGATGAAGGATGAGCAGCAGATGCAGTGGAAACGATATCAGTAAGGCATTTGATAAGGTACCCCATGCAAGGATTATTGAGATAGTACGGTGGGGGAATCCAAGGGGAAATTGCTTTGTGGATCCAGAACTGTCTTGCCCACACAAGGCAAAGAGTGGTTGTGGACGGGTCATATCCTGCATGGAGGTCGGTCACCAGTGGTGTGCCTCAGCGAAATGTTTTGGGTCTCCTTTACTTCGTGATTTTTATAAATGACTTGGATGAGGAAGTGGAGGGAAGGGTTAGAAAGTTTGCTGATGACACAGAAGTTGGAGGTGTTGTGGATAGTGTGGACGGACTGTCAGAAGTTACAGTGAGGCATTGATAGGATGCAAAACTGGGCTTAGAAGTGGCAGATGGAGTTCAACCCAGGTAAGTGTGAAGTGGTTCATTGTGGTAGGTCAAATATGATGGCAGAATATAATATTAATGTTATGACTCTTGGCAGTGTGGAGGATCGGAGGGATCTTAGGGTCCGAGTACATAGGACACTCAATTGAGCTGCCCAGGCTGACTCTGTGGTTAAAAAGCCTATGGCGTATCGGCCTTCATCAATCGTGGAACTGAATTTAGGAGCTGAGTGGTATTGTTGCAGCTATATTGGACCCTAGTCAGACCACACGGAGTACTGTGCTCAGTTCTGGTGACCTCACTACAGGAAGGATGCGGAAGCCATAGAAAAGGTGCAGAGAAAATTAACAAGGATGTTGCCTGAATTGGAGAGCATGCCTGAAGAGCGTAGGTTGAGTGAACACGGCCTTTTCTCCTTAGAGTGCCGGAGGATGAGAGGTGACCTGATAGAGGTGTATAGGATAATGAGAGGCATTGATCGTGTGGATAGTCAGAGGCTTTTTGCCAGGGCTGAAATGGTTGCCACAAGAGGACACATGTTCAAGGTGCTGGGGAGTAGGTATAGAGGATATGTCAGGGGTAACTTCTTTACTCAGAGAGTGGTGAGTGCGTGGATTGAGCTGCCGGCGACGGTGGTGGAGGTGGGATACGACAGGGTATTTTCAGAGACTTTTGGATAGGTACATGGAGCTTAGTAAATTAGACCGGTGTAGGTACGCGTAGCAATTTCTAAGGTAGAGACATGTCCGGCACAACTCTGCAGGCCGAAGGGTCTGTATTGCGCTGTAGGTGTTCTATGTATCTATGTTTCTAATTAGAAATTTGAAAATCTTGAGGGAATGACACCTGGCGCTTCCAGAATGGCGTCACTACTGTGAACTCTGACCTGTTTGTGCATTAGTTGGCATCCCTCCGGGTCCCGAGGCAATGGGAGGATCCTCGTCCTCATCGATGACGGGTTCGTTTTTCGGGAAGTTCAGCTCTGAGTAGATGGAGGTCAGGCCGTCTAAGAGAGAAAGTCAAACAGGCAGATCAGTGAGTGATTGAGACGCGGTAGAGAATGGGGGAGAGAGTCGCGGAGACAGAGAAGAGACAGCAGAAAAGAGAGAGCGGTAAGCGAAGGGGATGGGGGCTACAGACAGCGAGACAAATGGTTTGTGGGAGATCGAGGAGAGAGAGGAGGAGAGACGGTGAACGCGATGGACAGTGACTGGGAGAGACCGATGGGGCAATGGGTGGGAAAATGCGACAACAATGAGGAAAGAGAACGAGGTGAGAAAGGGGAGAGAGAGTGAGATACAGAGGGGAAGGGGAATGCGTGCCGGGGGAGTCTGCAGAAAGACGGGAACAGTGAGACGGGAGAGAAAGGTGCCAGTGAGAGCGAAAGAGAGGGTGATTGAGATAGGAGAGTGTGCGGAGAACGGTGGGCGAGGGACGGGGAAGAGAGAGAAGATAACTTTAGAGCGGCGAAAGCGTCGGGGAGAGGGAGGTAGAGGTGGATAGGGAGGAGCAGAAGGCGTGGAGGGGAAATGATCGGAAAACAGGCACAGAGTGAGGTGGGAAGAACAGGTGGGGTTCAGGAAGGGAAACAGTGAGCGGAGAGGGCGAAGATAAGGGGGACAGTGGGAGACAGTAGGAGAAAGAGTTTGAGAGAGGGACAGCGTGATAGAGAAGGGGAGAGACGGAGAGAGCGTAGCGAGAGAGAGAGAGGGAGAGAGAGAGAGACAGAGAGACAGAGACAGAGAGAGACAGAGGGAGAGGGGAGACGGGGTGAGAGAAAGGGAGTGAGGGGAGAGAAGGAAAAGAGCAAAAGACAGTGAGGTTAGAAAAGGGAGTGAGTGGTTTAAGTTTATACTGTGCTCCCTCCTCACCGTCTCTACCACTGTCCTCACTCCTCACCATCCCGGCATATACATCACAGACAGAAGAGGTTCCAGATGAATGCCACAGATACAGATCCCTTCATTGGAGTAGAACAGGGTAAAAGAGTAACGGAGTGCAGAGTGAAGTGTCACAGGGAGGAAGTGCAGTTCAGGCAGACAACAAGGCGCAAGGGTGACGGCGAGGTAAACGTTGACGTCAAGAGTACAACTTATCGGAATACTGGTCTATTAATTTGTCTGATGAAGCAGGTTAGAAACTGTCTTTGAGGCTGGTGAAACGGGATTTAGTATCTTCCACCGATAGGAGGTGATGGAGAGTAATACAATTATCCAGGGTGGAAGGGCATCTTTATTAGTCTGTCTGCTTTAGCGACGCAGCAGGAAGTGCATAGACAGTCGGTGGAGGTGAGACTGGTGCCCCTGATGTACTGAGCTATGTTCACGACTCTCTGCAGTTTCCTCCGGTCAGGGACGGAGTATTTTCCCTCAAAGTTGAGCTGCATTAAGATTGGATGCTTTCGGTGGTGCATCGGGGAAGATGAGCGAGGTTCCATAGGAACATGCCAAGCTGACTGAGGAACCAAGAGGCTGACGAGGGCAGAGCAGTACACATGAATTATAGGGACTCCAGTAAGTCTATTTAATTCCTCCATCTGGGAGGCTACTCTGTATAATGGTGTGGAGCCCAGGGAGATTTGACTGACTAAATTGTTTTCATATTCCAGGAAGACAAATAAGGGTAAACGTTCACAGTAAACTGGAGGGTCGCTGGAGAGAGTTGTGGAGCAAAGAGACACGGTGCTGCAGGTACATGGACCTCTGAAAGTGGAGTCACAGTTACACAGGGCGGTGAATGAGGCGTCTGACGCGCCGTTCTTCATCAGTAAGGACACCGAGTAGAGCAGTGGGGAGGCCCCGTTGCAGATGAACATGGTGTCGGCGAGGCTGCACTTGGAGTACCGGGTCCAGTTTTGGTCGTCCTGCTGTAGGAAGGATATTATTTGTTGGCCAGAAGGATCTGCAGTCTGAAAATTGGTGAAATCGAATGAATCAGGGACTGAGGATGCAGCTGCCCTTGCTCCTGCCGTGAGGGAGGAGAGGCAGGCTACCATTTTATGAAGAGATTGTGTTCTCCATTTTGTGTGTTAGTCGCTTAGTTGATCCGTGATTTAAAGTTGACACAGTGATGCCACAGGCAATCTGCTGAACTGGGGATCATTTCCAAATAAGATGTTATTTGTGGGGTGTTGTTTGGTTGGGTATAACATGCGGAATTATGAATGTTGTTCTGTGTGCCATGAATTACAGTTTGTGATTTGCTGCTAAGAGGACAATAAATGGAGCAGAGCCAATGAAATGTGTTAAAGTTCAGACACGTGACCTCTAGCCAATGACACAGGAATGAAATGGATGATATGGTAAAGAAAAAACATCAAAATAGACGTTTCAACTGTGTTGCCGGAGGTCACTCTGAAACAGAACAACTAAATCTCCGACATGTGGAAACTCAAAAGGCGGGACCACGAGGAACACGTGGCCAGTGGCAGAAACTCATTTTTAACTGCTCACAACTTTTCTGTACCGTGACTGTTCATGAACGGTCGGGAATACTCTAGCTGATGCGGAGACACGGTAGTTCGTGAATGAATTGACCTACTTGGCATATTAGACAACACGGGTAACTGTCGGTAAAACAGATCGTCCTGTGTCTCCCTGATCGTTATTAAATGGGTCTCGGAACACTTTGAACAGGAAAAAGTGCAGAGGGGGATTTATGAAGCTATTGACTGGACTCGAGGGACTGAAATACTGAGAGAAGTCAGGCAGGTTGGGACTTTATTCCTTGGAGCGCAAGAATAACCGTACTGAAGTGTACAAAACCTCGAGGGGAACAGATTGGGTTAATGAGCACAATCACATTCTCCAGACCTGGAGAATCTAGGACCAGAGCACACAGACCAAAAATGAGAGGGGGAAGAGATTTACTTGGGCAGGCGACTGGCAACCTTTTTGTTACCCAGATGTTGGTCCGAGAACGAGCTGCCAGAGGAAGTGTTCTATTCAGATGTATTAGAAACTTTCAGACTCAAGTGCATGACACCGGAACCCCACCAAAATAACGTCATTACGGCGAGCACCGACCTGTCTGTGCAGTGACTGGCAGCGCGCCGGGCCTCGAGGAGGTGGGAGGATCCTCAAACTCATCAATGAGACGTTCGTCTTTCGGAAAGTAGAGCTCTGTGTAGGGGGAGGTCAGACCGCCTGGAGGAGAGAGATAGAGAATTTGTGCGTATGTTTTTGCGTCTGTGTGTGTGTGTGTGTGTGTGTGTGTGTGTGTGTGTGTGTGTGAGAGAGAGAGAGAGAGAGAGAGAGAGGAGAGAGCGTGAGGGAGAAAGAGGGGATGACGGAATAGAGAGTGTGGAGTGCTGAATAAGTGGAAAATCTGGGGACAGGGAGGGGGGTGAACAGGGAGATGGATTGAGAGGTACAGCAGGGAGTGAGAAGGTGACTGGAAGCAAAGAGTAGGCGGACAGAAAGGGAAAGGGGGCGCGGGAAGAGGAAGAGCGGGAGAGGGGTGGTGGATTGGAGGGGAGAGGGTACAGCATTTGGGCAGTGACAGAGTGAAAGACAGTGAAGGGGAGAATGGGGAGAAGGAGGGAGCGGGGGGAACGAGCGAGGAGAGAAGGGGTTGAGCGAGGAGGGAGGCAAGACGGAGTCAGGCGAAAGTCGAGAGAAAAAAGGAAAATAGGGAGAGAAGGTGTGAGCGAAGTGGATACAGAGAATGAAAGAAAGGGTGGGCGAGAACGTGGGGAAAGAGGGAGAGGGAGAAATGGTAGGAGGAAGCGGGGACGGAGCAGAGGTGGAAGAGAGAGGCGGAGACGAAGAGAGGGAATAGAGAATGGTGTAAGAAAGAGTAGAGTGAGTTTAATATTTTATACAGCGTCCCTCCCACTGTCCTCTCTCCTCATCAGTCCTCCTTCGGTGTTTCCTACTCTCCGCCCATCCCCACAGCGCTCCTTTCTCAATGCCCCCTGCTCAGCACCCCTCCCACGGTACTACCTCCACGCCGCCCTGCCTATGACAATCTCTCTTCACTGACACCTCCGACAGCACTCTCTCTTCACCCTTTTCCATAGCTCTCCCGCTATGCCGCCCCTGCCCGGCGCTGCTTCCACGCCACTTCCCCGAGTGCAGTCTTCTCACCAACCCTCCAACAGAGCTCCCTCCTCATCGACTGTCCTATCCGTTCATTTGGGGACAGAACAGTGAGAGTCAGCGATGTTCCCTCCACCCGTCCGATCACATACACCCGGGATCAAAAACAGAATGGAGCTCTCGTCCTCCGTTTTTTCTGCCCCACTCACCGTCGGAAGTAGACTGTGGGTCCGTGTTTGCGAATTTCACATTCACGTAAGTCTTGCCCTCGCCCATCTTGTTCAGGACTCTCTGCGTCTCTGAGCTGACGAAGGGGAAGGAGCAGTTGACAGAGGAAGCCCGTGTTGAGAAGGCGGTCAGACCGACTCCAGCAAACACCAGATGGACAGCTGATAAACAGAGGAAGCGAGAGCAGGGAGAGGAAGTGCGGGGAGCAGAGAGATTGAGGACGTGGGAGAGACTGGTCGAGAGAGATTAGGGTGCTGGGTGTTGGGATAATATTGAGAGTGGGGAGAAAGAGAGGCAGGGGAGAGAGTCGACGATTAGGGGTCAGCAGAGAGAAGGGAGCAGCAGTGTACTGAGGGTAGACGGGGTGAGAGAAAGGGGAATGTGTGGACAGAGATGGAAGGTAAGCGTGTCGGAAATGGGGACACGGGAGTAGGGAGGAGGGAAATGGAGAATAGAGGGTGAGGAGTTTCGGCGAAAGGTTGAGAGAGAGAGGGTGTAAAGAGTCGGTGAACGGGAGAAAGAGAGGGAGAGAGAGAGCCGGAAGGACAGGGGACAGAATGTAGGAGAGGGAGGGGGAGAGGAGCGCTACAGAGAGTGCACAGAGATACGTGGGGAGCGCTGAAGGAGAAGAATATAGACGAAGGTTGTAGAGAGTAAGATAAATAGGAGGAGAAAGAAAAAAGAATGGAAGGAAGGGAGAAGATATTGAGGGCAGTAGGGAATGAAAGAGGGAATGTCCGACGGATCTCTGTCACTCATACAGAGCCTGTACTCTCCGGCTGAGATGAATCCATCTCTGGTTCCTGGTTTGCGCGTTGGACTGTACCTGTTCATCGCCGGGGCTCCAGGCCTTCTGTCCGCGAGAAGCCACGACCCGAAATCAAAGCCCGAACACACACAGAAGTGAGTGAGCACCCCGTCCTCCGAATAATATAAACACTTCCCCCCAAATCTCCTTCCATCCACAGGGCGTCCTCGCCTTCCTCGTCCGGTGGTGCGTGCTCTCTCTCTCCCTTCCTCTCTCTCTGTTTCTCCATCCTACCCCTACCCTCCTCTTTCCCCCAATATTCCTCTCTCTCCCTCTCTCTCCCACCTTCCACCGTTCCCCAGGCCTACACCCTCTCTCTGAACACCTCACCGCTTCATTTAGATTATTGGAAGCTAGGAAAATAATGAAAAGCCGGACGTCCAGAGTCACAATCTCAGGATTACTGACTGAGCCAACCGCTAATGAAGGTAAGAATAATAGAACTAAGCAGATGAACGTGTGGCTAAGTAACTGGTTCAGGGGGCAGGGCTTCAAATTCTTGGATCATTAGGATGTATTTTATGGGGGTAAGGCTTATACATAAAACGAGGGGTTACACCTGAACTTCAAAGGTTCTAATATCCTGGCGGGAGTGTTTAGTACAGCTGTCAGGGAGGATTTAAACTGAGCTGACAGGGGGAAGGAAACCACTGTGTTAGGGCCGAGGAAGAAGAAAATAGAAATAAGTCAAAGATACTCTGCAGCAAAAATGGCAAGAAGGACAGGCAGGTGAATAGGCAGGATAATTTGGTGTGCGATAGAAATATAGCAAAACCGGTAACATATGAAGATCTAAATATACCGTATTTAAATGCACGCAGCATTAGAAATAAAGTGGATGACCTTGTTGTACAGCTACAGACTAAATGATATGACATTGCGGCCATCACCGAGTCAAGGCTAAATGATGGATGTGATTGGGAGCTGAATGTCCAAGAATATACATTGTGTCGGATAGATAGGGAGGTGGTAAAGGGGGTGGCGTGGCCCTGATGGTAAGCAACGTTGTCAACTCACTAGAAAGAAGGGACACAGGATGAGAAGAGATAAAATCCTTATGGGTCGAGTTAAGAAATGGAAAATGTAAAAATACACTAACAGCACTCAAATGGCCTCCAAACAGCAGCCGGGATGGCAAGTACAAGCTACAGCTGGAAACAGAAAAAGCATGTCAGAAGGAAAGTGTCAAGATAATTATGAGGAAATTTAATATGACATTGGATTTGGAAAGTCGGGGTGGCTTTTTGGAGCAGCTTGTCCATACGCCCAGCAGGGGATCGGCTGTTTTGGATTGGGAGCTGTGCAATGAACCTGAGGCGATTAGGGAGCTGGAGGTAATGGAACCCCTTGGAAATAGTGATCATAATATGATTGAGTTCAGTTTCAGATTTGAAAAGTAGAAGCTAGTATCAGTTGTGTCAGTATTTCAGTGGAACAAGGGAAATTACAGTGGTATGAGAGAGGAACTGGCAACAAGTCGAATGGAAAAGTAAGCTAGATGGAGGGACGGTAGAGCATAACGGGATGAAATTCCTGCAAGAAATAAGGAAAGTTCAGGCAAAATATATTCCAAGAAAAAAGAAAATCATGAGTGGAAAAATGGCAAAAATGTTGCTAACGAGAGAGGTTAAGGCTAAAACAAAAGACGGCGTACAAGGAAGCAAATAGTAGGAAAGCTAGGAATGGACGACTTTTAAAAACCTACAGAAGGAAGCTAAGAAAGTCTTAAGGAAAGAAAAGATGAATTATGAAGTTGGCAATTAACATAAAAAGGATACTATGTTTTTTTTTGTTTAATATATGAAGAGTAAAAGATGACACGTGTAGACGTACGAACTATTGAAAATAATGCTGGAGAAATTATAATGGGTAACGAAGAGTTGGCAGAGGTGATAAATGCGTATGTTGCATCAGTCTTCACGGTAGAAGACATCAGCAACTTACCTGATATCCAGAGGTCCCTGGGAATGGAATTAGGTACAGTCAAGTTTACTAGAGAGAAAGTGCTTGGGTAGCTAAATGGATGAAGAATAGATATGTCTCCGCGATCGGGTGTGGAGCACCCACGGCTTCTGAAGGAGGTGGCTTTGGAGATTGTGGAGGCATTGGAAATGATCTTCCAGGAATCAATAGACTCTGGCATTGTTCCGGAGCACTGGAAGGTCGCAAATGTAGTTCCAATGAAAGAAAGGAGGGAGGCAGCAAAAAGACTAGGGATCATATTAGTCTGACATCGGTAGTTTGACGGTTATTGGAGTCGATCCTCAAGGACGAAAGTGCTGAACACTGTGGGTTTATAGATGTTTCACAACACTCTATACATTCATTTGGGACAAACTTTATTTCCTTCCTCTTCTTTAGAATTGAACGATTAGCCATAATGTCACCAGTTTTCTTACAAGACTGACAAGTAAGACCAGAATATTTCTCCTTCACATGCTTCCCTTCATCCTTACTTTTGTCACTAATCCCGGATTTAAGTTCTGGTTTACCAAGACTATCCATGCTACTCTTTTGGAAGCTGTTTCTCGGGGAAGGTTTAAGCTTGTGGGTTAAATAAATTCATATGCTAATACAGCAGACTCCTTCAAAGTGGCAGCATACTTTTCATCTGTATATACCTTTATGTCATTAGGGACGCACCTCTTAAATTCTTCAATTAAGACCAACTCTTTCAACCTGTTAAAATCATCATTCACATATCTAGAGGTGTTCCACCGGTCAAAGCACCCAGATTTTCATAAGTAAATTACACGTAAATCGAATTCAGAGATTTCCTCAAATTTTTGAACCTTTGCCTATCGGCTTCTGGAAGCAAATCATAGGCTGTAAGTACAGTCCGCTTCACTCTCTCATAATTAGCTGCATCTCCAATTGATAAGGCAGAGTAAACTTTTTGAGCCTTTCCCTTAATTACACTCTGTAACAAAAGAGTCCAGCTTTCTTTCGGCCACCTTGACTCCGAAACACTTCCTCAAAATGCTGGAAGTATTTATCAACCTCAGTCTCATCAGATGGAGGGGCCAGTTTAACTTCCTGCCTGACACTAAACGGTACCACTAGCTGCTTAGAGTCAGCAACTTCTTTCTCGGGCCTTAACACATCCATCGCAAAATGCCTTTGTTTTTTCTGCTTCCTCCGCTTCAAAACGCCTTTGATAGTCTGCTCCTCCCTGTGTCTGTCTGCCTCTCTAGCATCAAATATCCTTTGTCTCTCTTTTTCTTCAGCCTCTCATTTAAACATATCAAACTTCATGTGTTCGAGTCGTAACTGGATCTCCTCTTTCCTTACTGGAATCCCTTTTAACACCTTCTCATCAAACAGCTTCGTAGGTGTATAGTGCTCAGCTATTTTCCTCTGAATTTCTGCTTTCTCACACACCCGTTTACCTCCTTAAGGTTCAGCCTATTACCAATAGTCATCCTTCATCCTTTCTGGCTTTTTCTCATGCCGCAGGGTTGGTTCTTTCAGAATTGTATTAATATCCATTTTTGCTGATTTTCACACACAGGTAAATCAAAAGAGAAATAGCCAATACGATCGTTAATCAATCGAACAATAAGCTCCAATTTTTATTCTTTTCCCGGACCAGCACCGATTTTTTTAAGAACTGTAACATTTCAGAAATAGAACAGCAGCAAGAGATTTCACACGGAGTCAGGTTTCAATGTTAAAACCATTATCTTTATCACTATCTACTTATAATGTCGTAACTCTGATGGTGTGAAGGGGTAGGTACATAGGGATATAGACTAGGAACAATGATTAATTAATGATCAATCACCTTGTCGGCGCCTTACCTCACTGTTTTGGACAGTCAAAAAGAGGCTTTACCCAGCAACCGGTGACGTCATATTCATTGTTCTCTACAGATTGGCAAAGGCTCAAATAAGGAACCATCCGATCTTGCAGAAGCAGCTCAAGGTATAGCTAAATATGGGAAGTATAGTGCAGGGGCTAGAATGTTCTGGAGAAAAGGGGAAGGTCCGAAGGAGGAACTGATGGGCTAGCTTTGGCTTAAAATAATTATAACTAACTGACCAATGATTATTTCACATCTAACTGTATCTTAGCATGTGATTGAACTAATGCCCAATATTATCTAAACTTGTAATCGTAAGATTTCCTGCTACCTGATCAGTGTTATAAATTGTGGATAATTCTGTAATTCGTGGGCAGTGTCTGCACTGAATGTTTTGGGAGATCAGTCTGTAACTACCCCCATAGCATGCAGTGAGTACAGAATAAAGGTTTGAAAAAGAATTACGTGTGTTAGTGTATTTGTGGTGCTTTCTCTTTGCATCGGTCTGTCCAGTACGACAACTCAAGCAAGATAAAAAAAAATGTTATCAGTGTTATGTGTATATATGTGCAAATATAGCTCCCAAAGGAAGTAGAGCTTCGGGAAACAAAGGCTTAGAGTCTTGAGATGGTAAAGTAGGAAGCTTAAGTTCCTCTACAGAGAGAGATTTATGAGAGAGATATTTGTGACGCTCGGGAAAAAAGCAGAGAAAAGGAGATTACGTCGCATTTCACAGGTGAACGAAATTATCGTCGTCGAAGTTGTTGTCTGTCGTATCGTTCAAAATCCACGGAGGAGTTATCACAGAAAGTGACCTGTCACAGAGATACCGTATTCAAGTGGATGACACACAACATACGTAGGTAAGGGTTAACACAATAGTCATCTCCACAAGCTATTCCAATCAAAATCCACCCCTTTCATCAGCGGGTCTGCTCTCTCTCTCTCTCTCTCTCTCTCTCTCTCTCTCTCTCTCTCTCTGTCTGTCTCGTGCTCTCTCTCCCCCTCTCTCTCTCTCTCTCTCTTTCTGTCTCGTGCTCTCTCTCTCTCTCTCTCTCTGCTGCTGCTGCTGCGACTGCTACTAACGATAAAGTCTCTCTCTCTCCCTGTGGTTCAGCTCACAGTTCGTAGTGTCAGCCTGTGACTGACGTCATAGTCTCGCCTCACTTAGGCGCTCTTAAAGTGACAGTCCACAGTAAACGAAACCGGTGGGTTCGTAACAACTGCATTTCTAATTTACATTACGAGCTGAGGAAACGTCTCACTGAAAACGCTTTGCTATCTTCTTATAGCCTTCTCCTGCTTTGTGGGCATCATTTATTTTAGTTTTTTTTTTATGTGCAGGCAGCTGCTTAGAGGAGTTAATTGCTGCTGAATGTTGGGATAAGTTTTGCGAAGTCAGGGCAGATATAAAGCTTTGAAATTTGCATCACCTGGCCTTTCGTAACGATGACTGTGAACAAACCATAGTCCTAAGAAGCTAATTAAGGTCTGAGACCGTGGTGAACGTTATTTGAGAACTCAAATATCTTGGGTGCCCAAACTTTTACATGGTGCTTTTTTTCCTTTTTCACTCTAAAATTTTACAAAACAAAAATAATACTAGCTTAAAAAGAATACTAATCTTGCTTAAAATGTTGAAAGGAATGTTTCATCTTTAATGTTATGCCTTTTCGAGTTCAGTTCATCGTTTACTTACGTAAGTATTTACAGAAAAAGAAACTTTGACCAGGCTTCCCAAACGTTTGCATGTCACTGTGTGTATCTATTCTCAGGCTGTGTCTTCAGGTCCCCTCATTACTCTGACTCCCAGCAAGTACAGGACAGGGACGTAAACGCAACGACATCATTCTAAGGCTGAATAAGGCGCCAGTGAGGCCACATTTGGAGTTTTGTGAGCGGGTTTCTATCGCTTATCTCACAAGGGATGTGAGACATTGGAGTGGGTTCAAAGAAGCTTCCCGAGAGTGACAAGACGTCTTGTTATAGGAGGAAAATTTGATAGCTCTGAGAGACAGAACACCCACCCACAACAATTCAGAAACAGCTTCTTCCCCTGCGCCATTACATCCGTGACGGGGTCCTGAATTACCCCAATGAACTGTGCTCGATTACCCCTATGAACTTTTGCTTTTGAAAAGAGAGAGAAAGAGTATTTAACACTGACACGCATCAACGTTGCTGGTGAACGCAGCAGGCCAGACAGCATCTAGAGGAAAAGTTACAGTCGACGTTTCGGGCCGAGATCCTTAGTCAGGACTAACTGAATGAAGAGTTAGTAGGAAATTTAACACCGACATGACGTTTTGCAAAGAGAGAGAGAGAGAGAGAAAGAGAGAGGGAGCTACATGACCAACTGTTGACTGTCACTTTAAGGCACGAGAAAGAACTGGCTAACATTTGGATTTCTGCTGAGTCGGAGATGGCACCGAGCAGCTCGTAAGTTGGCATGGTGACCGAGGGCAGCGTTATTTGATGGACAATCGATGTTACGATTTTTCGGCAGCGTGAAGGACATTTGCCTGCTTGCATTTCTTATACAATCAAAGAAAGGAGGAGTTATTTAAATGGCAGTTAGTAACCAATACTGTGACATAAATAGGAAGTCAGATGATATGGGGGGGGGGGGGCGTGAATTTGAGGATTTTCATGCAGCAGGCGGCGGTGGAAGCCAAGTCACTGGATACATGCAACACATCGGTAGATCGAGGACAAGGACTCTTCTGAGGGAACTTCAGCAGCTACGGACTTAAAGAGCAGAATCAAAAGGGAGGTGATCTCCTTGTTTCGAAGATTAGAAAGTTAAATGCGTGGCTCAATAGATGTTGTGGGAGGAGTGGACTTGAATTCATGGGAAATTGGCACCAGTATTGGGGAAGTAGGGAGCAATTCCAATGGGACGGGCTCCAACTGAACCGTGATGGTACCTGGATCCTAGCGAGTCGCATAACTGGAGCTGTGGATTTAAATTAAATAGTCTGGGGTGTGATCATAGAGGCGGGGAATGGATAAAATAAAAGAGAAAAGTGTGGATAAAGATAAACTAAAATCAAAAGATTAAGAAAAGAGAAAAGTAAGAGTGGAGTGAAGTGAAGCGAAGACATTTCAAGAATAAACAGAGAAAGATGGCATGGTTTTAAACGCACAATGAGTATGATGGTTCTTTATCAGAATGTCCATATTATTCCAAATAAGGTCAGTGGACTTGTGGCACAAATCAGTACAGAGGGGAATGTTTTAATGTCCATTATGGAGACGTGCTCGCAGGGTGGAGAGGTTTGGAAATTAAATATCCAGTGATACCAGGTAATAGGGAAATGCAAGCAGGAACGTCAAGGAGGTGGGTTAGCGCTCTTAATTAAGGATAGGATGAGAGCGATCGTAAGGGGCGATGTAAGATCTACGGAGCAGAATGTTGAATCCATCTGGGTGGAGATAACGCATTCATTCAAACAGAAGACGGTGCCATGCTCCTGACTGAACAGCGACAGGCATCCAGGTTACGACGCTCCCATTCCCCGGAGTGTGCTCAGCTGTCACCTGCCCTTTCACACTCAGACTGCCAATGATTGCCTGTCAACATTGCTTCCTGGAATGTCTGCCAATAAAGGGCTCGTGACGAGCACTCAGTGCTCAACCGTAGGAGATCCGTTTCTAGTACTACAGTTGGTGATTTAGTCTTTGGACTTCTTCACTGTCCACTTGTTTATTTGGAGTCTGAGTCGGACTGTACTCGAGACCTTACTCGGCTCTTGTCTTCACCACCATCAATATCTCTCTCGTTACAGGAGAGATTACAGCGTTAGGTGTATGAGGAGACGTGGTCTCTCATTGAAGACCAGCACATTTCTAGGGATGTACTGTGTAGAGCATTTAGGCTTTGCACATGGCCGCTGGTTTGGTGGCTGCAATGCAGAGGGTCGCCACGGGCTACAGAATGCTCTAGATTCAGCCAGCCCCATAACGGGCAGCGCCCTCCCCTCCAACGAGGACGTGTTCAAGAAGGAATGCCTCGGGAAAATCGCATCCATCAGCGAGGACCCTTTCCCGCCGGGAAATACCCTGTTCTCATCGGTATCATCGGGGAGAAGGTACAGGAGCCTGAAAACTCAATAATTTACAAACAGTTGCTTCCCCTCCGCCATCAGATTGCGAACGCTCCCTGAACACTTAAACACGCCCTCAGTATCACATTTTTTGCAGTATTTTTTTTAATTTCCCTAATTTACGTTAGTTTTACATCTTTGCACCACACTGAAGCCAGGTTGTAATTGTAAAAAAAAGGTCGGTGAGGCCGCGTTGGGAGTAAGGTGTTCAGTTCTGGTCGCGCTGCTGTAGGAAAGATGCCACTGAGCCGGAAAGAGTACAGAGGGAGATTTACGAGGATGTTGCCGGGACTCGAGGGTCTGAGTTATGGAGAGAAGGCAAGAAGGATGGAACGTTGTTCCTTGAGGCGTAGGTATGAAGCTAAGAGAGGCACAGACAGGGTGAGTGTGCACAGTCTTCTTTCCCTTACGTTAGTGAACAGAGGGCCAGTGTGCACAGAATTGAGGCGAGAGTGGGTGGAGTGAACTGAGAGAGGAGAGACAGAGAATGGGGTCCGAAGGAGAGAGAAAGAGGGAGAGGCAGAAAGAGTTGGAGAAAGGAAGGGCAGAGAGAGAAGAGGGGTGGAAAGGGGGAATTAATGTGGGGAGTGGAGCCGGGAGGGGAGAAGTGTGGACTAGATGGGGAGAGGGAGAGTAGTGCGGGAGAATGGGGACGCGAGTAGAGGAGGAGAATGGGGTTGGTGTTAGGGCAGAGAGGATGTGAAAGGATAAAAGGATGGGGGATTGAGAGAGGGGTAGATTGAATGGAGAGAAGTTGGGTGTAGTCACTTGATTGAAGTCGACCCGACAGGCTGTTGTAAGAGACCTCGGATCTCTTCAGGAATATCCGGGTGGAAATATCCAGTCTTCCCGCAGATGAATCTATATTTACTTCTGCAAGCGTAACCCCATTCATATGAGTCGCACTTACTGCAGGTGGCGGATCCAGAGTATTTGTTGTGCAGAAGATAAGAGGCCACATCCCAATCAAAGAGGGTAGACAATTTCAACAGAGACAAAACAGATCTAGCAGACAACCGGAGACGGTTGCCAAACTTATACCACTAATCTGCGATCTCTCCACATCTCCTTGTCAGTCTGTAAACTAATCCAATGACATCGCCCTTTCCCCACAGGCCGGAGAACATCGCCGTACGAATCCCACAGCCGAGGGTTCTTGGCCGGACGATTCCTGCTACACCACTCTTTCCTACAGTACCGAGTCAGTTCCCACATTAGTCTCACTGGACCAAACTCTCCTGACAACCCGGCATCAGTCAACAGACTAATCCCACTGACTCACTCTCTCCCCACAGATCTGTGTCAGTACCCAAACTAATTCCACAGTCCCATTCTCCCCATGGCCTAGTGTCAGTATGAATACTAATCCCACTGTCCGACTCTCTCCCCACGGCCTTGTCTCACTGTCACACCACCGACCTGTAATAGTCCAAACCTCACCCATCTCCGCATTTTCCAATCCAGTAACTTCCGTATTCATAGCTGATAGGGCTGGAAACAAAATCCTGTGAAACAAAATCCCTTCGATTAATGTGCATGTAACGCCCTGGGAAAAGTTTCACTGCTAACGTAATGGTTTCTCTGCAACAGCAGTGTGTTTGGGTTATGACCAGAGATAACGGGGCCTTGGGAACATGTGGCTTCCCATGATAGAACATAGAATAGTACATCACAGTACAGGCCCTTCGGCCCACAATGTTGTGCCTACCCTCAAACCCTGCCTCCCATATAAGCCCCCACCTTAGATTGCTCCTTACACCTGTCTAGTAGTCTCTTAAACTTCACCAGTGTATCTGCCTCTACCACTGACTCAGGCAGTGCATTCCACGCACCAACCACTCTCTGAGTAAAAAACCTTCCTCTAATATCCCCCTTGAACGTCCCACCCCTTACCTTAAAGCCATGTCCTCTTGTATTGAACAGTGGTGCCCTGGGGAAGAGGCGCTGGCTATCCACTCTATCTATTCCTCTTATTACCTTGTACACCTCTATCATGGCTCCTCTCATCCTCCTTCTCTGCAAAGAGTAAAGCCTTAGCTCCCTTAATCTCTGATCATAATGCACACTTTCTAAACCAGGCAGCATTCCGGTAAATCTCCTCTGTACCCTTTCCAATGCTTCTACATCCTTCCTATAGTGAGGTGACTAGACCTGGACACAATACTCCAAGTGTGGCCTAACCAGAGTTTTACAGAGCTGCATCATTACATCGCGACTCTTAAACTCTATCCCTCGACTTATGAAAGCTAACACCCCATAAGCTTTCTTAACTACCCTATCCACCTGGGAGGCAACTTTCAGGGATCTGTGGACATGTACCCCGAGATCCTTCTGCTCCTCCACACTACCAAGTACTCTGCCATTTACTTTGTACTCTGCCTTGGAGTTTGTCCTTCCAAAGTGTACCACCTCACACTTCTCCGTGTTGAACTCCATCTGCCACTTCTCAGCCCACTTCTGCATCCTATCAATATCTCTCTGCAATCTTTGACAATCCCCTACACTATTTACAACACCACCAACCTTTGTGTCGTCTGCAAACTTGCCAACCCACCCTTCTACCCCCACATCCAGGTAGTTAGTAAAAATCACGAAAAGTAGAGGTCCCAGAACAGATCCTTGTGGGACACCACTAGTCACAATCCTCCAATCTGAATGTACTCCCTCCACCACCACCCTCTGCCTTCTGCAGGCAAGCCAATTCTGAATCCACCTGGCCAAACCTGCCTGGATCCCATGCTTTCTAACTTTCTGAATAAGCCTACCATGTGGAACCTTGTCAAATGCCTTACTAAAATCCATATAGATCACATCCACTGCACTACTCTCATCTATATGCCTGGTCACCTCCTCAAAGAACTCTATCAGGCTTGTTAGACACGATCTGCCCTTCACATAGCCATGCTGACTGTCCCTGATCAGACCATGATTCTCTAAATGCCTATAGATCCTATCTCTAAGAAACTTTTCCAACAGCTTTCCCACCACAGACGTAAGGCTCACTGGTCTATAATTACCCGGACTATCCCTACTACCTTTTTTGAACAAGGGGACAACGTTCGCCTCCCTCCAATCCTCCGGTACCGTTCCCGTGGACAACGAGGACATAAAGATCCTACCCAAAGGTTCAGCAATCTCTTCTCTCGCCTCGTGGAGCAGCCTTGGGAATATTCCCTCAGGCCCCGGGGACTTATCTGTCCTAATGCATTTTAACAACTCCAACACCTCCTCTCCCTTAATTATCAGCATGCTCCAGAACATCAACCTAACTCATATTGTCCTCACCATCATCAAGTTCCCTCTCATTGGTGAATACCGAAGAGAAGTATTCATTGAGGACCTCGCTCACTTTTACAGCCTCCAGGCACATCTTCCCACCTTTATCTCTAATCGGTCCTACCTTCACTCCTGTCATCCTTTTTTTCTTCACATAATTGAAGAATGCCTTGGGGTTTTCCTTTACCCTACTCGCCAAGGCCTTCTCATGCCCCCTTTTCGCTCTTCTCAGCCCCTTCTTAAGCTCCTTTCTTGCTTCCCTATATTCCTCAATAGATCCATCTGATCCTTGCTTCCTAAACCTCATGTATGCTGCCTTCTTCCTCCTGACTAGATTTTCCACCTCACTTGTCACCCATGGTTCCTTCACCCTACCATTCTTTATCTTCCTCACCGGGACAAATTTATCCCTTACATCCCACAAGAGATCTCTAAACATCGACCACATCCATAGTACATTTCCCTCCAAAATCATCATCCCAATTCACACCCGCCTTTTAGACTCATAAGTTCTAGACTCATAGCCTCATAATTTGCCTTTCCCCAATTAAAAAAAAAATCCTGTCCTCTTTGATTCTATCCTTTTCCATAATAATTATAAAGGCCAGGGAGCGGTGGTCACTGTCCCCCAGATGCTCACCCACTGAGAGATCTGTGACCTGACCCAGTTCATTACCTAGTACAAGATCTAGTATGGTATTTCCCCTGTCCACATACTGTGACAGGCATCCATCCTGGAACTAATCAGGTGCCAATCAATATTAGGGAAGTTAAAGTCACCCATGATAACAATCCTGTTATTTTTGCACCTTTCCAAAATCAACCTCTCAATCTGCTCATCTGTATTTCTGCTGCTACCAGGGGGCCTATAGAATACCCCCAGTAGAGTAACTGCTCCCTTCCTGTTCCTGATTTCCACCCATATTGACTTAAAAGAGGATCCTGCTACATTACCCACGCTTTCTGTAGCTGTAATAGTATTCCTGACCAGTAATGCCACCCCTCCTGCCCTTTATTCCGCCCTCTCTATCCCTTTTAAAGCACTTAAATCCAGGAACATTGAAAATCCATTCCTGCCCTGGTGCCAGCCAAGTCTCTGTAATGGCCACTGCATCATAATTCCATGTATGTATCCAAGCTCTCAGTTCATCACCTTTGTTCCTGATGCTTCTTGCATTGAGGTACACACATTTCAGCCCTTCTACCTTACTGCCTGTACTGTCTTTATTCTGCTTCTCTTTCCTCAAAGCCTCTCTGTATGTTAGATCTGGCTTTACTCCATGGCAGAGTGTTTTCTTTTTTGTGTATCCGAGAAGCTTCGGATTCGCGGGCTTTTGTTCGAGAAGAGATGCAAAGGCAAGATGCCAGAACGGGGAACTTGCAGACTGCAGGCCTCAGCGGACTTGCAATGGGGTCGGGAGTCGATAACGCCCAGGGAAATCGATGGAGAACGAACGGACAGGAAAACAATGAGCGACAAGGAGCACATTGGACTTTTTCGTTATAATGGGCCCTTTTCTCTTTGTTTTCGATGCTAACCTTACAGTTAAATTAAGAATCACAAAGCTCAGCCGAGTAATTGGATTTGCTGTACTTGGTGGAATTGATTTGTAACCGGATAACACATCACGCAAAATCCACACCAACGAGATTTATCAGTTTGACCGGGCCGGAGGTAGTGTCCCCCCACCCCACCCCCGCGACCCCCAGACAAACTCATGCTGGTCAAACCTGAGGGTTACATTTCGCCTCTCTCCATGGGTGACCATGGGAAAAAGTGAAGAAATGGGTCAGAGATGGAATCACCCAGTATCTGATCCTAGGACTGTGTGATGGGACGGTGTGAAGGGAGATTCAATCTGGATCTGACCCCGGGAGTGTGTGATGGGACGGTGTGGAGGGAGATTCAATCTGTGTCTGACCCCGGGAGTGTGTGATGGGACGGTGTGCGTGGAGGAAGATTCACTCTGTGTCTGACCCAGGGAGTGTGTGATGGGACGGTGTGGAGGGAGATTCACTCTGTGTCTGTCTCCGGGAGTGTGTGATGGGACGGTGTGGAGGGAGATTCACTCTGTGTCTATCCCCGTAATGTGTGACAGGACGGTGTGGAATGATTGGATCTTTCTTTAACCCCGGGAGTGTTGAATTATTGTTCATATTAATTCCCACTCTCTGACACATACCTTTTCCTCATATGAATTTATTTCGAGGAGCCTTGCATCAAATTTTGAACAATGTTTGCGCGCTCTAGCATAAGATCTCTCCAATGTGGATATGAAATAACACCCATCTTCGTTTTCGATCCAGTTCTGAGGACACGTTTGCTCTGCAAATCAGGGAAAAAAAAGTGAATCTCCGTCCATAACTCCCATCACACCGAATGGGATCAGAAGAAGTCAACCTCCCTCCACAACTTCGCTTCCCGGATTCAGACAGCAGGTGTCGCTGCTTTCACACTATCCCATCACGCACTCCTACGCCTGGACATAGAGTGAAGCTACCTCCACACCGACCCTCATACGCTCTCTGAGTAAGAGATCAGAATTTAGATCCTTCTCCCAAAGTCCAATCTCACACAGTCTTGGTCAGACACACTGTGAATCTCTCTCTCTCTCCACAACCCCATTAAACGCTCCAGCGGTTAGACACGGAAAGAAACTGCTTTAGCGCACACGACAAATATCAGAAGGAGACCGATTCTCCCTCTACGTCTTCTCAACACACCACAGAGCAAACTGTTTGACACAGAGGGAAGCTGCCTCCTCACCGTCCCATCACACACTCCCGTGGTCAGACACAGAATGAATCTCCCTCCACACGGCCACATCACACACCACCGAGTCTAACAAAGTGTGAATCCCACTCTTTACGGTTCATCACACACTCTCTGGCGACTCACAGAGTGAAGCTCTCTCTGAACCATCCCACCCCACCCCCCCCCCCGTGTTCACACACAAAGCGAAGTTCCGCCCTCACCCTCCCATGGCACCCTCACGGGGTCAGACTACCTTCACAACATCCAATCACACAATTCGGTGTCAATATAGTGAACGCCCCTCTGCACTGTCCCATCACACTCTCCCGGATTCAGAGTGAAACTCTCTCTCCGCCATGCCATAACACCAATCAGAGGTCAGACATGGTGTGGAACTCTCTGGGCCCTATCCGATCACACAACCCGCATGTCAGACACAGAGTAAATCTGGATCCACCGTCACATCAGAGATTCCGGAATCAGACATAGAGTGAAGCTGTAATGTTACGTCTAAAAATCCCGTGGTCAGACACAGAGTGAATCCACCTCCACACCGCCCCGTCACACTCTCCTGCGTTCGGTGACAGAGTGAAACTTCCTCCACGCAGCACCATCACACACTCACCCGTCAAACACAGAGGGAATCCCCTTCCATACGATCTCTTTACATACTCCCGATGTCAACCACAGAGTTACTCTTCCTCTCTCTATCCCGCCCTGTGATGAGGAGCGGGTTAAAGAGGGGGTGATGGCTCACCTCTTCTGCTGGTCAACAATTCACAGATTTGAGCCATGCTGTCGTTGACAGATTTGTACTTCGTTTGCATCTCAGTGAACTGGTGACGGAGATCAGATATCTCAGATAACTTGGATTGAAGGGTTGAGTTTAAAGCATGGCAGTTTCGGTCGAGGGTGGTCTGAGACTGGCGAATCTGTGATACTGAGAGAGATGGTGAAGGATGTTTAGCGTTGACAGTGACACGTGATTCAGCAACACGCTACCGCGCGGGTCACAGAGAGTGTTGTGTCAGTGTCACGGTGACGGTTGTCACAGTGAGAGGCGTCGGCGTGTCGTGTCACGCTGAGGTGTTCGAGTTCCTGTGAGGGTCGTGATGGTGTCACCGTGATAGGTGTTTCTGTGTCCCGGCGAGAGTTGTGTCGTGTCACAATCAAGTGTTTCTCGACCTCACGGTGAGGGAAAAGTCAGAGTGAGAGAAATTTTAGAGTGAGGGGTCTGGTGGTGTCACGGTGAGTGGAGAATATGTGTAATGTGTGGGTGCTTCTCTCATTGAGAGGAGTGTGTCTGTGTCACCGTGAGAGGCATGTCATGGCCACGCTGTGTGTGACAGTGTGACGCTGAGGTGTGTGCCGGTGTCACCGAGAGGACAATGTCTATGTCATTGTGAATTTAGGTGTCAGCATCAGGGTAAGGGGTGTTCCTGTTCCAGGGTGAGGTGCAGGTAATTGATTCAGTGAGCGGTTGTAGGTGTTACGTTGATGGGGTGATAATGTCTCGGTGAAGGGTGTTACAGTGATCTGTGAGTCCTTGTCATGGTGAGGAGCTGGACTGGTCAAAGTTTAGGAGTCTGTAGGTGCCACAGTGAGTGATGTCTCAGAGTCACGGTGAAATGCGTGTCGGTGTTACTGTGAGGCCTGTTTCGGAGTCGCCCTAAACCAGGTTCTCTGGGAGAGATCCAGGTGGGAAATCTCAGATATCCTGGATAGAAAGTTTGAATTTAACTAATGGACTGGGAGACCCCATTGGGGTTGGCCCTGTTCATCTCCTGATATTCTTCCCCAAGGAGTTTGTAGTTTCGGGCGGAGGTGATCTGAGTTGGCGTTTACGCTGTGTCAGAGTCACGTTACTGAGCGGGTCACGGAGAGTGGTGTGTCAGTGACACGGTGAGGGTGTCACAGTGAGGGATGTGCTGTTGGCACAGTGAGAAGCGTTTGCGCCATCGTGAGGTACGTGTCTGCGACACGCTGCGGGGTGGATCAGGTTACCAGCCAGATTATTTTTTTTTTTTGGTGTCACGAAGAGGGCTGCGTCAGTATCGCGGTGATAGTTGATTACCTGTTATAGCGAGTCGGAATAATACATGAAATACAAACATATAGCATGAATGTTTTTTACTGATATCGTATATCCGCTTGCGATCTTTCTACCTTCTACATGTCATGTGTGTTTTATGCCGTTGTGTGGCCGTTGGTTTTGTGTTTGGTATCTGTGTCCTGGAGTAACACAGACTCGTTTGACTGTATTGATGGGTATTCATGTATGGTTGAATTGCAATGCAACTTATATTGAATTAAAGCCGTCTTTTTCTGTACCGGTCGCTGCTTTTTTGAAAAAGAACCCATTGATACAAATAGCTGAAGCCCATTTTGGTCAAGCTCGCCTCATCCTCCCCACCCTACCTCCCGTTTGAGAGTGTGTGGAGTGGGGGATTAGTGGAAAATGGGGCGACAGCAAGAGGGGATAAACAGGGAAATAGATTGAGAGTGAAAGCAAGGAGCGAGAGGGTGAGTGGAAGCAAAGAGTGTGCGGACAGAAAGGGAAAGAAAGCTCGGGAAGAGGAAGAGCGGGAGAGGGGTGGTGTGATAGAGGTGAGACGGTACAGCGCTTGGGCAGTGAAAGAGAATGAAGGGGAGTGTGGTTAGAAGGAGGAAGAGGAGGGAAGGAAGAGAGAAAAGGGGTTGAGAGGTGGAGGGAGGCAAGAGGAAGGAAGGTGAAAGTCGAGAGAGAAGAGGAAAAGACGGGGAGAAGGTGTGAGAGAAAATGGAAAGACAGGATTATAAAGGGAGGGGACGCGAAAGGGGGGAAAGAGGGTGAGGGAGAGATAGTAGGAGAAAGAGGGGAGCGAGAAGAGGGGAAGAGAGAGGCAGAGAGGGAGAGAGAGAATAGAGAATGGGGTAAGAAAGAGTATAATGAGGTTAAAATTCTATACAGCGTCTCTCCCGCTGTTCTCTATACTCATCAGCCCCCCCCCCCCCGGTGTATCCTACTCTCCGCCCATCCCCACAGCGCTCCTTTCTCAATGCCCCCTGCTCAACACCCCTCCCACGGTACAACCTCCACGCCGCCCTGCCTATGACAATCTCTCTTCACTGACACATCCGGCAGCACTCTCTCTTCGCCCTACACCGTAGCTTTCCCCCTACACCGCCTCTCCCGGCGCTACCTCCAGGCCACTCCCCAGATGGCAGGCAACTCACCAACCCTCCAACAGAGCTCACTCCGCATCGCGTCTCCCGTCCGTGAGGTTCCCTCCACCTGTCCGATAAAACACACCCGGGATCAAACACAGAATGGAGCTCTCGTCCTCAGTTTTTTCGCCCCATTCACCGTTTCAAGGAGACTGCGGGCCCGTTTTTGCGAACTTCACATTCACGTAAGTCTTGCCCTCGTCCATCTTGTTCTGGACTCTCTGCGTCTCTGAGCTGACGAAGGGGAAGGAACCTTTTTCACTGGAAGCCCGTGTTGAGAAGACGGTCAGAGCGACTCCAGCAAACACCAGATGGACAGCTGATAAAGAGAGGAACCGAGAGCTGGGAGAGGAAATGCGGGGAGCAGAGAGAATGAGGACGTGGGAGAGCCTGGTCGAGAGAGATTAGAGTGACGGGTGTTGGGAGAATATTGAGAGTGGGGAGAAAGAGAGGGAGGGGAGAGAGGGGGCGATTAGGGGTCAACGGAGACAGCGGAGCAGCAGTGTAGAGAGGGTAGAGGGGGTGAGAGAAGGGGGTGCGTGTGGAGACAGATGGACGGTAAGCGTGACGGAAATGTGGACACGGGAGTATGGAGGAGGAATGCAGAGAACAGAGGATGAGGAGTTTCGGTGAGAGATTGGGAGAGAGAGGGGGTAAAGAGGTGGGGGAGAGAGAGAGAGAGAGAGAGAGAGAGAGAGAGAGAGAGAGGGGGGGAGGGGCGCGCTGCAGTGAGTGCACACAGATGCGTGGGGACCGAGGAATGAGAGGAATTTAAACGAAGGATGTAGAGAAGAAGATAAATAGGACGGGAAAGAGAAAAGGAATGGAAGGAATAGAGAAGAAATTGAAGGCAAGAGGGAACGAAGGACTAAAAGTCGGAGGGATTTCTGTCACCCAGACAGAGCCTGTACTCTCCGGGAGATATGAATCAATATTTGGTTCCTGGTTTGCGCGTTGCACTGTTCCTGCTCATGGCCGGCGCTCCAGGCCTTCTTTCCGCGAGAAAACCACGACCCCAGGTCAAAGCCCGAACGCACACCGAAGTGAGTGAGCCTCCCCACACCCCCCGAGTGAAGTAAACACCTCCCCTCAAAACCCGTTCCATCCACAGGGTTCCCTCACCTTCCTCGTCCAGTGGCGTGCTCTCTCTCTTCTTCCTTGCTCCATGGCAATCTCCCTCTCTCTCTCAGTGTGAGTGTGTGTGTGTGTGCTCCTTTCTCTCTCTCACTCCCTTTATCCGCTCACCCCAATCTCTCCCTTTTTTCTCTGTCTCTCAGTGTGAGTGTGTGTTTGTTCCTTTCTCTCTCTCACTCTCTTTATCCGCTCACCCCAATTTCTCCATTTTCTTCTCCGTCTCTCAGTGTGAGTGTGTGTTTCTCTCACTCTCTTTATCCCCTGACCCCAATCTCTCCCTCTCTCTCTCTCCTCTCCCTTTCTTTTTCTCGTTCTCCTTCTCCACCTTTCCTCCACTCTCCCTTTTCGCCTAATATCCCTCTCTCTCCCTTTCCCTCCTACCTTCCACCCTTCCTCAACCCTACCCCCTCTCTCTACACACCTCGCTGCTTCATTAGGTTACAGGACGCTAGAAAGAGAATTGAAAAGCCGATCCTCCAGAGTGAATAATCTCAGGATTATTGACTGAGCCACGCGCGAATGAAGGTATGAATAGCAGAATTAAGCAGATGAATGTGTGACAATGTAATTGGTGCAGGGAGCAGGGCTACAAATTCTTGGATCATTGGGATCTATTTTGGTGGTGGTATGACTTATACAAAAACGATGGGTTACACCTGAACTCAAATGGTATTAATATCCGGGTGGGATTGTTTAATATAGCTGTCAGGCAGGGTTTAAACTAAGCTGGCAGAGGGCAGGAAACCAGGGTGTTAGGGTCGAGGAAGAGGGAAATAGAAATAAGTCAAAGCTACTGTGCATCAAAGATAGCAAGATGGACAGGCAGGTGAATAGCCAGGATAATTCGCTGAGCCATGGAAATACATCAAAATCGGTAACAGATACTGATCTAAATGTACTGTACGTAAATGCACACAGCATTAGAAATAATGTGTATGTCCTTATTGTACAGCTACGGGTAAAAAATAAAAAAAATGACATTGTGGCCATCATCGAATCATGGCTAAATGATGGATGAAATTGGGAGCTGAATGTCGAAACATACACAGTGTATAGGAACAATAGGAATGTAGGTAAAGGGGCTGGCGTGGCACTGATTGTAAGCAACAATATCAAATCACTAGAAAGAAGCGACATATGATCAGAAGAGGTAGAATCCTTATGGGTCGAGTTAAGAAATGACAAGGGTAAAAACAGACTAATAGCACTTATATACACGCCTCCAAACAGCAGCCGGGAGGTAGACGACAAGTTACAGCTGGAAATTGAAAAGCCGTGTCAGAAGGAAAATGTCAAGATATTTATGGGGGATTTTAATATGAAAGTGGATTGGGGAAGTTGGAAAGGTACTGGATCGCAGGAGAGGGGGTTTATAGAATGCCTACCGGACGGCTTTTTGGAGCAGCTTGTTCATAAGCCCACCAGGGGTTCGGCTGCTTTGGATTGGGTGCAGTGCAATGAACCAGAGTCGATTCGGGAGCTAAAGGTAATGGAAACACTTGGAAGTAATGATCATGATATGACTGAGTTCAGTTTCAAATCTGAAAAGGAGAAGCTGCTATCAGCTATATCGATATTTCAGTGGAACACAGGAAATTACAGTGGTATGAGAGAGGAACGGGCCCAAGTCGATTGGAAAGGTAAGCTAGATGGAGGGAGAGTAGAGCAGAATTTGATGAAATTCCAACAAGGAACAAGGAAAGTGCAGGAAAAAATATATATATATTGCAAGAAAAACGAGAATCATGAGTGGAAAAATGGTACAAATATGGCTAACGAGAAAGGTTAAGGCTAAAATAAAAGCAAAAGAGGTGGCGTTCAAGGAAGCAAAAATTAGCGGGAAAACTGAGGACTGGACAACTTTTAAAAACTTACAGAAGGAAACTAAGAAGGTCCTCAAGGAAGAAAAGATCAATTATGAAAGGAAGTTAGCACTTAACATAAAAAAATGATGCTAAGAGTTTTTTTTCTCTAATATATGAAGAGTAAAAGAGTGACACAGGTAGATATAGGACCGAATGAAAATGATGCTGTAAAAAAAATGGGTAACAAAGAGATGGCAGAGGAACTAAACGAGTATTTTGCATCACTCGTCATAGTGGAAGACATCAGCACCATACCTGGTAGCCAGAGGTCTCTGGAAATGGAATTAGGTGCAGTGAAGATTAGTAGAGAGAAAGTGTTCGGGAAGCTAAATGGACTAAGAATAGATATGTCTCCCAATTCGGATGTGGTACACCCACGGATTCAGAAGTAGCTAGCTTTGGAGATTGTGGAGGCATTGGAAATGATCTTCCAGGGATCAATAGTCTCTGGCATTGTTCCGCTGTGTAGCTCCGCTGTTCAAGAAAGGAGGGAGGCAGCAAAAAGAAAATTACAGCCATATTAGTCTGACACCGGTAGTTGAAAAGTTATTGGAGTCTATCTTCAAGGACGAATATGTGGAACCCTGTGGGTTTATAGATGTTTCACAACATTGAATACAAACATTTGGGACCACCTACTTTTGCTTCGTTTTCTTTAGAATTGAACAATTAGCCATAATGTCAGCAGTTTTCTGACAAGACTGACAAGTAAGACCAGAATATTTCTCCTTCACTTGCTTCCCTTCATCCTTACTTTTGTTACTGGCCCCGGATTTAAATTCTGGTTTGCCCTGACTATCCATGATACTATTTTGGTCCCGCATGGGAGGTTAGTTAGGAAAATTCAGTCGCTTGGTATACATGGAGAGGTGGTAAATTGGATTAGACATTGGCTCAGTGGAAGAAGCCAAAGAGTGGTGGTAGAGAATTGGTTCCCCGAGTGGAGGCCTGTGACTAGTGGTGTGCCACAGGGATCAGTGCTGGGTCCATTGTTATTTGTCATCTATACCAATGATCTGGATGATAATGTAGTAAATTGGATCAGCAAATTTGCTGATGATACAAAGATTGGAGGTATAGTGGACAGTGAGGGAAGTTTTCAGAGCCTGCAGCAGGACCTGGACCAGCTGGAAAAATGGGCTGCAAAATGGCACATGGAGTTTAATACAGACAAGTGTGAGGTATTGCATGTTGGAAGGACAAACCAATGTAGAACATACAGGTTAATAGTAAGGCACTGAGGAGTGCAGTGGAACAGAGGTGTCTGGGAATACAGATACAAAATTCCCTAAAAGTGGCGTCACAGGTAGATAGGGCCGTAAAGAGAGCTTTTGGCACATTGGCTTTTATTAATCAAAGTATTGAGTATAAGAGCTGGAATGTTATGATGAGGTTGTATAAGGCATTTGTGAGGCCGAATCTGGAGTATTGTGTTCAGTTTTGGTCACCAAATTACAGGAAGGATATAAATAAGGTTGAAAGAGTGCAGAGAAGGTTTACAAGGATGTTGCCGGGACTTGAGAAACTCAGTTAAAGAGAAAGGTTGAATAGGTTAGGACTCTATTCCCTGGAGCGTAGAGAGAGAGAGAGAGAGAGAGAGAGAGAGAGAGAGAGAGAGAGAGAGAGAGAGAGAGAGAGAGAGAGAGAGAAAGAGAGAGAGAGAGAGAGTGTGCGCCGGAATGACAAGGGGCAGAATGGAGAAGATGGAGGGGGAGGGGAGCGCTGCAGTGAGTGCACAGAAATGCGTGGGGACCGAGGAATGAAAGGAATTTAGACGAAGGATGAAGAGAAGAAGATAAATAGGAGGAGAAAGAGAAATGGAATGGAAGGAATAGAGAAGATATTGAAGGCAGGAGGGAACGAAAGACTAAATGTCGGATGGATTTCTGTCACTCAAACATAGCCTGTACTCTCCTGGAGATATAAATCCATCTTTGGTACCTGGTTTGCGCGTTGGACTGTTCCTGTTCATCGCTGGGGCTCCAGGCCTTCTGTCGACGAGAAGCCACGACCCGAAATCAAAGCCCGAACACACAACGAAGTGAGTGAGCCACCCCCCCTCCCCCGAGTGAAGTAAACACCTCCCCTCAAAACTCGTTCCATCCACAGGGCTCCCTCGCCTTCCTCGTCCGTGGCGTGCTCTCTCTCTCCTTCCTTGCTCCATGGCAATCTCTCTCTATCTCTCTCTCTCTCAGTGTGTGTGTGTGCTCCTTTCTCTCTCTCACTCTCTTTATCCGCTCACCCCAATCTCTCCCTTTTTTCTCTGTCTCTCAGTGTGTGTGTGTGTGTGTTCCTTTCTCTCTCTCTCTCTTTATCCGCTCACCTCAATCTCTCCCGTTTCTTCTCTGCCTTCAGTGTGAGTGTTTGTGTGTCTCACTCTCTTTATCCGTTCACCCCAATCCCTCTCTCGCTCTCCTCTTCCTCTCTTTTTCTCCTTCTCCTTCTCTACCTTTCCTCCACTCTCCCCTTTCGCCCAATATCCCTCTCTCTCACTTTCCCTCCTAACTTCCACCCTTTCTCTACCATAGCCCCCTCTCTCTACACACTTCACCGCTTCAGTAGGTTACAGGACGCTAGAAAGAGAATTGAAAAGCCGATCCTCCAGAGTAATAATCTCAGGATTATTGACTGAGCCACGCGCGAATGAAGGCATGAATAGCAGAATTAAGCAGATGAATGTGTGACAATGTAATTAGTGCAGGGGGCAGGGCTTCAAATTATTGGATCATTGGGATCTATTTTGGTGGTGGTGTGACTTATACAAAAACGATGGGTTACACCTGAACTCAAATGGTACTAATATCAGAGTGGTATTGTTTAATATAGCTGTCAGGCAGGGTTTAAACTAAGCTGGCAGGGGGAGGGAAGCTAGGGTGTTAGGGCCAAGGAAGAGGGAAATAGAAATAAGTCAAAGCTACTGGTGCGGCAAAGATAGCAAGATGGACAGGCAGGTGAATAGCCAGGAGAATTCGCTGAGCCATGGAAATACAACGAAATCGGTAACAGATACTGATCTAAATGTACTGTACTCAAATGCACGCTGCATTAGAAATAATGTGGATGACCTTATTGTACAGCTACAGGTTAAAAGACATGACATTATGGCCATCATCGAATCATGGCTAAATAATGGATGGAATTGGGAGCTGAATGTCGAACCATACACAGTGTATAGGAAAGATAGGAATGTAGGTAAAGCGGCTGGCGTGGCACTGATTGTAAGCAACAATATCAAATCACTTGAGAAACTCAGTTACAGAGAAAAGTTGAATAGGTTAGGACTTTCTTCCCTGGAGCGTAGAAGAATGAGGGGAGATTTGATAAAGGCATATAAAGTTATGATGGGTATAGATAGAGTGAATGCAAGCAGGCTTTTTCCACTGAGGCAAGGGGAGAAAAAAAAAGAGGACATGGGTTAAGGGTGAGGGGGGAAATTTTAAAGGGAGCATGGGGGGGGGCTTCTTCACACAGAGAGTGGTGGGAGTATGGAATGAGCTGCCAGACGAGGTGGTAAACGCGGGTTCTTTTTTTAACATTTAAGAAAAAATTGGACAGATACATGGATGGGAGGTGCATGGAGGGATATGGTCCGTGTGCAGGTCAGTGGGACTAGGCATAAAATGGTTCAGCACAGCCAAGAAGAGCCAAAAAGCCTGTTTCTGTGCTGTAGTTTCTATGGTTCTATGGTTCTGTGGTAAACTCTTACACGGGGTAAACGTAACCTTGTGGGTTAAAGCTAATGCATATGCTAATCTAGCAGACCGCTGCAAAGTGGCAGCATCCTTTTCATCTAAATATACCTTTATGTCATCAGGGACGCACCTCTTAAATTTTTCAATTAAGACCAACTCTTTCAAGCAGTTAAAATCATCATTCACATTCTTTTACATGTGCACCTCCGGTGAAAACACACAATCTTCTTATAAGCAAATTGTACGTAAGTCTAGTTCACAGATTTCCTCAAATTTCTAAACCTTTGCCTATAGGCTTCTGGAACCAGTTCACAGGCTTCACGTACAGTCCGTTTCACTGTCTCATAATTACCTGGATCACCAACTGATAAGGCAGAGTGAACTTGTTGAGCCTTACCCTTAATTGCACTCTGCGACAAAACAGACCAGCTTTCTTTCGGCACTTTTGACTCTGAGCAACTTTCTCAAAATGCTGGAAGTATTTATCAACCTCAGTCTCATCAGATGGAGGGACCAGTTTAACTTCCTGCCTGCCATTAAACGGTACCACCAGCTGCTTAGAGCCAGCAACTTCTTTTTCGGGCCTTAACACATCCATCGCAAAATGCCTTTGTTTTTCTGCTTCCTCAGCTTCAAAACACCTTTGATTCCCTGCTCCTCCCTCTGTCTGTCTGTCTGTCTAGCATCAAATATCCTCTGTCTCTCTTTTTCTCCAGCCTCTCATTTAAACATATAAAACCTCAGTTGTTCGAGTCGTAACTGGATCTCCTCTTTCCTTACAGGAAACCTTTTTTAACACCTTCTCATCAAACAGCTTCGTAGATGTACAGTGCTCAACTATTTTCCTCTGAATTTCTGGCTTTCTCATACACCCCTTTACCTCCTTAAGGGTCAGCCTATCATCAATAGTCATCCTTCATCCTTTCTGGCTTTTTCTCATGCCACAGGGTTGGTGCTTCTAGAATTGCATTAATATCCATTACTGCTGATTTTCATACGCAAGTAAATCAAAAGAGAATTAGCCAATAACATCGGTAATCCAAGTTTTGTTCATTTCGCGGACGAGCACTCAATTTGTTACGAACTGTCATGTTTTATAAATAAACCAGCAGCAAGAGATGTCACACTGAGTCAGGTTTCAATGTTAAAATCTTCATCAGTATCTACCTTATAATGCCGTAACTCTGATGGTGTAAAGTGGTAGGTAAATAGGGTTATAGACGAAGAACAATGATTAATTAATGATCAATCACCTTGTGGGCGCCTTAGCTTACTGTTTTGGACAGTCAAAAATGAACTTTACCCAGCAACCGGTGACGTCATAGTCATTGTTCTCTACAGATAGGCTTAGGCTCAAATAAGGAACCATCCGATCTTGCAGAAGCAGCTCAAGGTATAACTAAACATGGGAAGTATTGTGGAGAAAAGGGGAAGAGTACGAATGAGGAACTGATGGGCTAGCTTTGGCTTAAAATAATTATAACTAACTGACCAATGATTATTTTACATCTAATTGTATCTGAGCATGTGATTGAAACGATTCTAATATTATCTAAACTTGTAATCCTAAGATTTTCTGCTACCTGATCAATGTTATAAATTGTGCAGAACTGCGTCATTCGGGGGCAGTGTCTGGACTGGCTCTTCTGGGAGATCAGTCTGTAACTACCCCCATAGCATGCAGTGAGTAAAGAATAAAGGTTTGAAAAAGAATTACGTGTGTTAGTGTTTTTTGTGGTGCTTTCTCTTTGCATCGGTCTGTCCAGTACGACAAATCAACCAACATAAACAAATGTTATCAGTGTTATGTGTATATATGTGCAAATATAGCTCCCAAAGGAAGCGGAGCTTGGGGAAACAAAGGCGTAGAGTCTTGAGATAGTAAAGTAGGAAACTTCAATTCATCCACGGAGAGAGAGATAGGAGAGAGATATTTGTAATGCTGGGTGAAACGCAGCGAAAAGGTGATTACGTCGAATTTCACAGGTGAACGAAATTATCGTCGTGGAAGATCTTGTCTGTTGTATCGTTCAAAATCCACGGAAGAGTTATCACAGAAAGTGATCTGTCACAAAGGTACCGTCTTTAAGTGGTTGCCACACAACATATCTAGGCAAGGGTTAACACAATAGTGGTCTCCACAAGATATTCCAAATAAAATCCATCCCTTTTGATGATACGAAGTGACAGTCCAACATACGTTGTGCACCGTGTGTCGATATTTAACCCAATCATTAGCGCTTGAAAGAGTTTCAAACCATCACAGTGACCAGCTGAAGTTTCATCAGCGGGTCTGCTCTCTCTTTCTCACTCTCTCTCTCTCTCTCTCTCTCTCTCTCTCTCTCTCTCTCTCTCTCTCTCTCTCTCTCTCTCTCTCTCTCTCTCTCTCTGCTGCTGCTGCGACTGCGACTAACGATAAAGTCTCTCTCTCTCTCTGTGGTTCAGCTCACAGTCTGAAGTGTCAGCCTGTGACTGACGTTATAGTCCCGCCTCACTTAGGCGCTCTTAAAGTGACAGTCCACAAAAACGAAACCTGTTGCTTCGTAACAACTGCATTTCTTAATTACATTACGAACTGAGGAAACGGCTACATGAAAAAGCTTTGTTATCTTCTTATAGCCTTCCCCTGCTTTGTGGGCATCATTTACTTTAGTTTTTATGTGCAGGTAGCTGCTTAGAGGAGTTAATAGCAGATGATTGTTGGGACAAGTTTTGTGAAGTCAGGGCATTTATAAAGGTTTGAAATTTGCATCACCTGGCCTTTCCTAACGATAACTGTGAAAAAAAAGCCACAGGCCTAACAAGCTAATCAAGGTCTGAGACCTTGGTTTAATTTATCGGAGAGCTCAAATCTTTTAGGTTCCCGAACTTTTACATGGTGCTCCTTTCCTTTTTTTCACTCTAAAATTTTACAGAACAAAAATGATACTTGCTTAAAAATAATACTAATCTTGCTTAAAATCTGGAAAAGAATATTTCATCTTTAACTTTATGACTTTTGGAGATCAGTTCATCTTCTACTCACTTAACAATTCACAGTAACAGAAATTTTGACCAGGGGTGCCCAAACTTTTGCATGCCACTGTATCTGCCCTGCGCCGTCCACGTTTTCTGTCCCAGAAACGCACGCTGTTGCTGTTGCAGAGAAGGCTCAGAGAGAGAGAGAGAGAGAGAGCGCCAAGGGAGAAAGAAAGGTAGATACAGTGGGCCACTGGGAGAAGAGGACGAGGAAACCTAATGGAGGGAACGGGTTTGTAGGGGAGGTGTTGAATCTACGTGTAGAGAAGTCCCTCCCGCTCCTCGGTGGGTTAGGTGTTTGTTCTGGGACCGTGGTTTCTCGCAGACAAGGCGTCCGTAGCCCGGCGATGAGCAAGACAGTGTTCAGCGTCCGACGCGCGAAAAATAATCCGGCCAGGGGGTTGCAAAAAATCTCCAGCACAACAGAGGCTCTGTGTGAGTCACACAAATCCCTTCGATATTCCTTACCCCGCCCTCCGTCTCTACTTCCCTCCTTCCATAACATTCCTATCTCAACCTTTCCGACTACTTTCCCTCCAACGTCTACATTCCTTGTCCCTCATCCCTCCTTCCTGCACTCCTCTTTCTTCTCCGTGCCACGCTCTCTATCGTCCCTCTCCTCCTCTCCGCTGCCTCCTATTCTATATCTCCCTCATGCTCTCTCCCCCCAGATCAACGCCCCACCTTTGTTGCTCTCTCTCCCAATCTCCTCCCCCTCTGTTTATCTGTCCAGCTCCCTCGTCCCCTCCCGTTTCCCCATCTCCATCACTACATTCTCCCCCATCACTCTCACAACACTCTCTATTTTCTCATGACCTCTACCTACTCAGTCCACCGTCACCCAGTTAAATTTCTCCGCCGACCCCCAAGCTCCTACTCTCTCTCCCTCTCCCTCTTTCACATCCACTCGCACTACTGTTCCCCCCACCACTCTTATCTTTCTCGACAACCCTCTCACACAAACTCCATCCACATTTCCCGCACCGCCCTGCTCTCGGTTCCTATTTGTGTCAGCTGTTCATCTGCTGTTTGCTGTTGTCGGTCTGACTCACTTGTCAACACGGGTTTCTTCTGACAACTGTTGCTTCCTCTTTCTCTGTTTAGAGACACAGAGAATCGGCGACAGGATGGACGACAGCGAGACTTACATGAATATGAAATCCACAAAAACGGAGTCACGGTCTCTTTCCCGAGGTGAGTGATGCTATAGAACAGAGGGAGGGAGTTTCAATCAGTGTCTGACCCCGAGAGCTTGTGAGGGGACCGTGTGGAAGTAGTGTCCCTCTGGGTCAGACCCTGGGGGTTGTGATTTTCAGTGCGGTGGAAGCGTCACTCCGTATCTAACTCCGGCATTCTGTGAAGAGACGGTGTACCGGGAGCTTCAAACTTTTCTGAACCAGAGGGCGAGTGATGCTTTAGTATACATCTGACCTCCGGGGATATGTGAAGAACAACGCGAAGGGAGCTTAACTTTGCGTCTGTCCCCGGGAGTGTGTGATTGACGTTGTGGAGAGAGTTTCACTGTGTGTCTGACCCCGGGAGTGTGTGACGGGACAATGTGAAAAGAGTTTCACTCTCTGTCTGATACCGGGAGTGTGTGTGGGATGGTGTGGAGGGAGATTCACTCTGTGACTGACCCCGGGAGTGTGTGATGGGACGGTGTGAAGCCGGCTTCACTCTGTGTCTGAACCCGGGAGTGTATGATGGGAGGGTGTGGAGGGAGCCCCAGACAGCTTCTGACGCTCACCGTTGTTTTCCCAGCTGAACCTGCTGCATTGTACGTGGAACCTAAAGTGACGTCTCTCTCTGTGCCCCGGACAGATGGAGGTCAGTTTCATCTTTATTGGTATGACTGTGTTTAGGCGATATGTCCAATCTTGCCGAGAGATCCCAGGTCAAGCGCACAGTTGACCCCAACGATTTCCTGCTGGTGATACCGCAGAAGGAATTCGTGCGATAGGAGACTGGGGGGGGGGGGGGTGGAGACTTCACGTTGTGGGGGTGGGGTCCTCAGAGAGGAGGCTGCGCTATAGAGGGAGCCCTGTGCAATGGGGTGGAGAGTGGTGTGGGAGAACGGAATGACATGGGAGGTTGGATTCGGGGCTGTGGTGCGGATGTGTCACTGAGGCGGCAAAAGGTGGGGGCGCTGTGGGACGACAGGTGAATAAGTGACGCCGTGGTTGGGGGTGGAGTGGTTTGGAGAGTCCTTGACTATTGAGCATTTTATTACAGTTTAATTCCCACTCTCTCCCGTTTCAAACCCCACAATCGCTCCGCCTTCTCTCAACTCTCCCTCCTCTCTCTCCACACTCATGCATTATCTCTTCCTCTTTTCTAGCGATTTCTATCACCCACTCTATTCTTTTACTTCCCACTCTGTTAACCCCTGTACTACTCTGGCCCCTTCTCATCTCTTCTCCCATTTTTCATCTTCCCATGATGCCCATGTCTCTCCTTCTCTTTCCCATTCTCTTCATTCCCTCTCTTTCACTCTCCACGGTGGCTCTCCCTCCCAATTCCCTCTACCGGCCCCACCCTCACCCTCTTTTAACCTCTCACTCTTCCCTTCTCTCCCTCTCCCCTGCCCTGCCTGTCACGCTATCCGGCCCTCATATTCCTCTCCCTCCTCCTCTGTCTTGTTTCTCTCAATCCTCTCCCTCACCTCTTTGCCCAGTCTCTTTCCCCTCCCTCTCCACATTCGCCTGCTCGTTCTCCTAACCCTCTGCTCATCTCTCTGCCCCACTCCATTCTCTCTTCCCTCTCTCATTGACCACGTTCTCAATCCTGTCTCCTCTGTCACACTTCGCTGGTCTTCCGTTCTCGCTCTCCCGTGCACACACTCACACCATATTCTCACCCCTCAATCCTACCCGCAGCGCTCTCTGCCCCTTTTCCCTTCGGCCTCACCTACGTCCTGTAGAACTGCTACGTCACCTCCCGACTCCTGCGCTCACTGAATTGACTGATGATGGCCTGCGCGTCAGACGCCTTCTTCACCGCCCTGTCTAGCTGTGATCTACTTTCTGGGAACCGTGTTCATGTCTGTTCTACAACTCTCCCCTGGGAAGACCTCCCCGGGGTTGCCTAATTGCAATACGATACCTTGCACATATCCGATCTAAATTGCATTCACCACACTTCCTCAGCTAATCGAGATCCCACTGTAAGAGGTAACTGTCTTCACCGTTTACCACGCCACCAACGTTACTGTCGTCTGCAACTGACCAACTGCGTTTTGTATAATCTCCTAGAAATGGTGGATATAGTTGACAAGGATCACTGGTCCCAGCGCCCACCCTTCTGGCGAAAAGCGCTGGTGACGTGCTTCCAGACTGAGAAACAAACTTCAACCCTAAAACTTTGCTCCTCACGCCGAACCAATTGTACATCCAGTCAGCCATTCCTCTGGGGCCTTTTAAAATCTGTGTACATTTCAAATGATTACTTCTACCATCTCGAAATGATCAGTGAGCCGCAATCAAATTGGTCAGAGAGATCTCCTTGGGTTCCGCATCACCCTCCAGTGTAGTCTGCCATCTGAGACCTTGTTAACAGCCTTGTACACAGTGACATGCAAATGTTTGGGCACCCCAGGTCAAAATTTCTGTTACTGTGAATAGCTAAGCGAGTAAAAGATAAACTGATTTACTAAAGACATAACATTGAAAGGCATGGCATCCACGGAAGTTTGGCCAGGTGGATTCAGAATTGGTATTCCTGGAGAAGGCAGAGGGTGGTGGTGGAGGGAGTACACTCAGATTGGAGGTTTGTGACTAGTGGTGTACGACAAGGATCTGTTCTGGGACCACTACTTCACGAGATTTTCATTAACGACATGGAAATGGGGCTAAAAGGGTGAGTTGGCAAGTTTGCAGACGACACAAAGGTTGGTGGTGTTGTGGATAGTGTAGAAGACTGTCAAAGATTGCGGAGTGACATTGATAAGATGCAGGAGTGGTCTGAGAATTGGCAGGTGGAGTTCAACCCGGAGAAGTGTGAGGTGGTACACTTTGGAAGGACAAATTCCAAGGCAGAGTACAAAGTAAATGGCAGGATACTTGGTAGTGTGGAGGAGCAGATGGTTCTCGGGGTTCATGTCCACATATCCCTGAAAGTTGCCTCACAGGTGGATAGGGTAGTTAAGAAAGCTTATGGGGTGTTAGCTTTCATAAGTCGAGGGATAGAGTTTAAGAGTCGCGATGTAATGATGCAGCTCTATAAAACTCTGTTTAGACCACACTTGGAGTACTGTGTCCAATTCTGGTCACCTCAATTCTGGAAGGATGTGGAAACACTGGAAAACATTGGAAAAGGTACAGAGGAGATTTACCAGGATGCTGCCTGGTTTAGAAAGCATGCATTATGATTAAGGGAGCTAGGGTTTTACTCTTTGGAGAGAAGGAGGATAAAAGGAGACATGATACAGGTGCACAAGATTATTAGAGGAATAGATGGAGTGGATAGCCAGCGCCTCTTCCTCAGGGCACCACTGCTCAATGCAAGAGGGCATGGCTTTAAGGTAAGGAGTGGCAAGATCAACGGGGATATTAGAGGAAGTTTTTTTTTCACTCTGAGAGTGGTTGGTGGGTGGAATGCACTGCCTGAGTCAGTGGTGGAGTCAGATACACAAGTGAAGTGAAGTTCAAGAAACCACTGGGCAGGTACATGGTGCAATTTAAGGTGGGGGCTTATATGGCAGGCAGGGCTTGAGGGTAGGCACAAAATTGTGGGCCGAAGGGCTTTACTGTGCTGTACTATTCTATATTCTGTTCTATTAAAAAATGTTATGACATCTTTAAGGACATAACATTTATTTCAAGACGAGGGAGATATCCTCTTTTTTTTAAAAGAAAGAAGCTTCCCTTCCTCCAACATCAACTCTCCTCTCAAACGCATCTCCCCCATAACTGTACATCTTCTCTCACTCCATCCTCCCGCCAGCCCACTGGGAATACGGTTCCCCTAGTCCTCACCTACTACCCCACCAGCCTCCAGGTACAACATATTATTCTCCGTAACTTCCGCCACCTCCAACGGGATCCCACCACTGAGCACATTTTTCCCTCCCACCCCTCTGCTTTCCGAAGGGATCGCTCCCTACGCGTCTCCCTTGTCCATTCGTCCCCCCACTCCTCCCCACTGATCTCCATCCTGTCACTTATCCTTGTAAGTGGAACAAGTGCTACACATGCCCTTAAACCTCCTCCCTTAAAACCACTCAGGGCCCTGGAGTGTTCTTCCAGGTGAGGCGACACTTCACCTGTGAGTCGGCTGCGTTGATATACTGCGTCTGGTGCTCCCGATGTGGCCTTATATATATTGGCGAGACCCGACGCAGACTGGGAGACCGCTTTTCTGATCACCTGCTCTCTGTCCGCAAGAGAAAGCAGGATCTCCCCGTGGCCAAACATTTTATTTCCACATCCATTCCCATTCTGACGTGTCTATCCACGGCTTCCTCTACTGTAAAGATGAAGCCCCACTCAGGTTGGAGGAACAACAACTTATATTCCGTCTGAGTAGTCTCCAACCTGATGGCATGAACATTCACTTCTCTAACTTCCGCTAATGCCCCACCTCCCCCTCCTACCCCATCCGTTATTATATTTTTATACACACATTCTTTCTCTCACTCTCCTTTTTCTCCCTCTGTCCCTCTGACTGTACCCCTTGCCCATCCTCCGGCTTTCCCCCCCTCCCCCTTTTACTTCTCCCTGGGCCTCCTGTCGCATGATCCTCTCATATCCCTTTTGCCAATAACCTGTCCAGCTCTTCGCTCCATCCCTCCCACTCCTGTCTTCTCCTGTCATTTTGGATCTCCCCCTCCCCCTCTCACTTTCAAACTCTTACTAACTCTTCCTTCAGTTAGTCCGGACTAAGGGTCTCGGCCTGAAACGTCGACTGTACCTCTTCCTAGAGATGCTGCCTGGCCTGCTGCGTTCACCAGCAACTGTGATGTGTGCTGCTTGTATTTCCAGCATCTGAGGAATTCCTCGTGTTTGCTCTTTTTCATCTTCGGCTGTTTTACAGACGGTGTGATGTATGCTTCCAGAAATTGCTGGTATTTAATTGAATTCATTCTTCCCTCGACCAATAAATGTTCTTCATGCCACTGGCTGCAACACAAGCCCAAGGCATGATCAATACGTCCCCGTGCTTAACAGATGGGGAGGGATTCCTTTCATGAAATTCCGCACCTTTTTTTTCTCAAAACATGCCTTTGCTCATTGCGGCCCAAAAGTTCTACTTTAGCTTCATCAGCCCACAGGATTTGTTTCCAAAATGCATCAGGCTTGCTTAGATTTTGCTTTGAACCTCTTGAATTGAACTTTTTGGTGGCAATGAGCAAAGGTAAGCTTGGAGAAAAAAGGATGCAGAATTTCATAAAAGGAATCCTTCTCCAACTGTTAAACACGGTCGTGGATCAATCATCCCTCAGTCAAATTAGTCAAGGAGATTTCCTTTGGTTCCACATCACCCTCTGGAGCGGTCCATCATCTGAGCCCTTGTCAATAGCCTTGTATAGGTCTCTGCACGCTTCTTCACTTCGATTGGAGGGTGCAGAAGAGAGAATGTCCGGGTTGGCTTGCTGATGAAGGCTGCATTAACGAGGAATCAGGAAGTGCAGACAAAGTTCACGGAGGGGAGGCTGGTTTCAGAGATGAGCTGAGCTCTTTCCACAAAATTCTGCAGTTTCATGCGGTCAAGGGCGGAGCAGTTTCTATATTTTCAGTGAGGAACCAAGACGGTTCATGCAAGCAGGACAGTAGAGGGGTTGTATTGGGAAATTCATTACCATGTTTTCCATTTTGTCGGCTACTCTGTATAATGGCGTGGGAACCAGGGTGATTTGACTGACTAATTTGTTCCGATTGGCAGATGTAATTTACGGTGAATTTAACAATTCCATCATCGAGATCCCACATAGTGGATCGCTCTGGAAGTGTAAGAGTGGGAGGTACGGAGAGACAGAGAATGAATGGAACGGTGAGACTGGGAGGCAGAGCAGAGGACAGAATGGAGAGGGAGATGCTAGATGGCGTGACACCCAGGGAGAGTTGTCGAACTGATTTGCTGCTTCTTGGCCGATCTCCCCAGCTAATAGAGATCCCACTGTCAGAGAAAACTGCCTTCCTGTTTAACATGCTACCGACTTTAGTGTCGAATGCAAGCTTAACAACCGAGTCTCATATAATCTGCTACAAATGGTCGATGCAGTTGACAAAGATCACGGGTCCCACCACCGATCCCCCGGTGAACATCGCTTGTGATTGGCTTCCAGTCTGAGAAACGAACTTCCACCCTAAACCTTTGCTTCTCACGCCGGGCCTATGTCCTGTCAGCCATCCCTCCCAGCGTCGCAGACCATCTTTCAGAGCGGTCCACCCAGTCAGACCATAAGACCATCAGACATAGGAGCAGAATTAAGCCATCTGGTTCATCGAGTCTGCTCCGCCATTCAGGCATGTCTGATCCTTTTTCTGTCTGCACCTCAACCACAGTTCCCGGCCTTCTCCCCATGACGTTTGATGCCATGTCCAATCAAGAACATTTTAAATTCTGCCTTAAATACCCCCAACGATATGTCCTCCACAGCAGCATGTGGCAACACATTCCACAAATTCACCAGGCTCTTTGTTTTGAAATGGCGCTCCTCTGTCCTAAGGCTGTGCCCTGTTGTCATAGACTCTCCCACCATGGGGAATATCTTTTCCACGTCTACTATGTCCAGACCTTTCAATATTGGAAAGGTTTCAATTAGATCCGTCCCCGCCCCAATGCTTCTGAACTCCAGCGAGTACAGACCCAGAGCCATCAAACGTTTCTCGTATGATAACCCTTTCATTCCTGGAATCATCCTTGTAAACCTCCTCTCGACCCTCTTCAATAGGAGCATATCTTCTCTCAGCTGAGGGGCCCAAAACGCTCACAGTTCTGAAGGTGAGGCCCACAATTGCTTAGAAAGCCACGACTGACGCCTGCAGAACACCACTAGCCACTGGCAGCCAGCCAGAAAAGGGTCTTTTTTATTCCCACTCGCTCTCCCCTAACAATAAGCCGAAGCTCGAACCATATTAATGCCTTTCCTGCAATACCATTGGCTCTTAACTTGGTAAGCAGCTTCATGTGTGGCACCTTATCAAATGACTTCTGAAAGTCCAAAAATGCAGCATCCACTTCATCTATACTAGTGTAATCTCCTCAAAGAATTTCAACAGGTTCGTCAGGCAGGATTTTCCCAGAAGGAAGCAATGCTGACTTTGCACTATCTAGTCCTGTGTCACCAAGTAATCCATCACCTCGTCCTTTCACAATTGAGTCCAAGATCTTCGCAAGCACTGAGGCCGGGATACCTGGTCAAATAATTTCCTTTATGCTGCCTTCCTCCTTTCTCAAATCGTGGAGTAGCATTTGCAAATTTACAGTCCTCTGGCATCATGCCAAAGTCCAAGTTTATATCCAGTACCATCACAAACTCTAACACTCCCTCTTTCAGAACCAGAGGGTGCGGTTCCTCTGGTCCGGGTGAATTATATCCCTTTAGGTCTTTCCGCCTTTTGTGCAGCTTCTCTCTAGTTACAGTAGCTTATCTTCTTCTGCACATTACAGCTTCAGGCATAGTCCTGGTGCCTTCCACGGTGACTGATTTCACATTTGAGAATTTCTTCATTTTTGGAATATACTGTGGCCGGCAAAAGTCTGGCCGCCCCTGGACAAAACCTCTGTTACTGTGAATTGCTAAGCGAGTAAAAGATGACCTGATTTCCAAAAGGCATAGAGTTAAAGATGACACATTTCTTCAATATTTTAAGCAAGATTTCGTTTTTATTTCCATCTTTTACAGCTTCAAAATAACAAAAATACGAAAAGGGCCCGAAACAAACGTTTGGGCACCCTGCATGGTCGGTACGTAGTAAAGCCCACGTTGGCTTTATCGCAGCTTTTAAAAGTTTTCTGCACCCAGCTAAGAGTCTGTCAATTCTTGGTTGGGGAATTTTCGCCCATTCTTCCTTGCAAAAGGCTTCGAGGTCTGTTAGATTCTTCGGCCGTCTTGCATGCACTGCTCTTTTGAGATCTATCCACAGATTTTCAATGAAGATTAGGTCAGGGGACTGTGAGGGCCATTGCAAAACCTTCAGTTTTCTCCTCTTGAGGGAGCCATTGTGGATTTTGAGTTGTGTTTCGGATTATTGTCCTATTGTAGAATTCAGCTTTCTTACAGACGGCGAAATCTTTGCTTCTAGAATTTGCTGGTATTTAGTTGAAGTCATTCTTCCCTCTACCAGTGAAATGTTTCCTTTGCCACTGGGTGCACCACAATCCCACGTCATGATCGATGCACCCCCGTGCTTAGCAGCTGGATAGGAGTCATTTTCCTGAAATTCTGCCCCCTTTTTTTCTCCAAATATACCTTTGATCATTGCGTCCAAAAAGTTCTATTTTAACTTCATCAGTCTACAGGACTTGTGTCTAAAATGTTTCAGGCTTGTTTGGATATTCTTTTGCAAACTCCTGACGCTGAATTTTGTGGTGAGGACACAGGAAAGGTTTTCTTCTGATGACTCTCCCATGAAGGTCATATTTGGGCAGGTGTCGCCGCACAATAGAACAGTGCACCACCACTCCAGAGTCTCCTAAATCTTCCCGGAGGTCTTTTGCAGTCAAACGGGGGTTTTTATTTGCTTTTCTAGCAATCCTACGAGCAGTTCTCTCGAAAGTTTTCTTGGCCTTCCAGGCCTCAACTTGACCTCCACCGTTCCTGTGAACAGCCATTTCTTAATTCCATTACGAACTGAGGAAATGACTACCTGAAAACGCTTTGCTATCTTCTCAGAGCCTTCTCCTGCTGTGTGGGCATCATTTATTTTAATTTTCAGTGTGCTATCCAGCTGCTTACAAGAGCCCATGGCTGCTGATTGTTGGGATAAAGTATGCAAAGTAAAGGTATTTATAAAGCTTTAAAATTTGCATCATCTTGCCTTTCCTAACGATGACTGTGAACAAGCCATAGCCCTAACCAGTTTTTTTTAATGTCTGAGACCTTGGTAAAAGTTATCTGGGAGCTCAATTCTCTTCGAGTGCCTACCAATTTGCGTGGAGATCCTTTCCTTTTGTCACTCTAAAATTGTAAAACACGAAAGTTATACAACACTAATCTTGCTTAAAATGTTGAAGAGAATGTTGCATCTTTAGCTGTATGACTTTTGGAGATAATTTCATCTTTTACTCACTTAACTATTCACAGTAACAGAACTATTGACCAGGGGTGCCCAATCTTTTGCATGTCACTGTATGTACCCTGCGCCGTCCACATTTTCTGCCCCAGAACGCACGCTTTTGCTGTTCTGCATCAGAGAAAGTACAGTGAGAAAGAGAGAGAGATAAATATGAGGGAGGCGAGAGAGGGAGAGAGACAGAGAGAGTGAGAGAGTGTGTGTGAGAGACAGAGAGAGAGAGAGAGAGAGAGAGAGAGAGAGATGAGGGAGCAGAGAAAGGGAGAAAGAGAGAGATATGAGGGAGGAGAGAGAGAGGGATGAGGGACGAGAGAGAGAGATACAAGGGAGGAGAGAGAGGGAGAGAGAGAGATATGAGGGAGGAGAGAGAGGGAGAGAGAGAGAACCATGGGAGAAAGAAAGGGAGAGAGAGAGAACCATGGGAGAAAGAAAGGAAGACAGTGTGCGTCACTGGAAGAAGAGGACGAGGAAACCCAGTGGAGGGAACGAGTTTGTAGGGGAGATGTTGAATCTACGTGTAGGGAGGTTCCTCCCGCTCCTCGGTGGGTTAGGTGTTTGTTCTGGGACCGTGGTTTCTCGGACACAAGGCGTTTGCAGCCCGGCGATGAGCAAGAGCAGTGTTCAGCGTCCGACGCGCGAAACATAATCCGGCAAGGCGGATGCAAATCTCCAGGACAACAGAGGCTCTGTGTGAGTCACACAAATCCCTTCAATATTCCTTACCCCCGCCATCTGTTTCTACTTCCCTCCTTCCATTCCATTCCTATCTCAACCTATTCCGACTACTTTCCCTCCAACGTCTACATTCCTTATCCCTCATCCCTCCTTCCTGCACTCCACTTTCTTCTCCGTGCCACACTCTCTATCCTCCCTCACCTCCTCTCCTCTCCCTCCTATTGTATATCCCTCTCACGCTCTCTCCTCCCTATCAACACCCCACCTTTCTAGCTCTCTCTCCCAATCTCCTCCCCCTCTATTTCTCTGTCCATCTCCCTCGTCCCCTCCCGTTTCCCCATCCCCATCACTCCCTTCTCCCCCACCACTCTCACAACACTCTCTCTTCTGTCATGCCCTCTACCTACTCAGTCCACCGTCACCCAGTTAAATCTCTCCACCGACCCCCAACCTCCTGCTCTCTGTCCCTCCCCCTCTTTCACCCCACTCTCACTACTGTTCCCCCCGCCACTCTCAACTTTCTCGACAACCCTCTCGCACAAACTCCACCCACATTTCCCGCACCACCCTGCGCTCGGTTCCTCTTTGCATCAGCTGTCCATGTGCTGTTTGCTGGGGTCGGTCTGACTCACTTATCAACACGGGGTTCTTCTGACCACTGTTGCGTCCCCTTTCTGTGTTTAGAGACACAGAGATTCGGCGACAGGATGGAGGGCAGCGACACTTACATGAATATGAAATCCACAAAAACGGACTCACGGTCACTTTCCCGAGGTGAGTGAGGCTGAGGAACAGAGGGAGGGAGTTTCAATCAGTGTCTGACCCCGAGGGCTTCTGAGGGGACAGTGTGGAAGTAGTGTCCATCTGGGTCTGACCCTGGGGGCTTGTGATTTTCAGTGCGGAGGAAGCGTAACTCCGTATCTGACTCCGGCATTTTGTGAAGAGACGGTGTGCGTGGAGCATCAAACATTTAAAAACCAGAAGATGAGTGATGCTTCACTATACATATGAACCCCAGAGATATATGATGAGACAACGAGGAGGGAGCTTCACTTTGTGTCTGTCCCCAGGAGTGTATGATGGACGATGTGGAGAGAGTTTCACTGTGTGTCTGACCCCGGGAGTGCGTGATGGGACGGAGTGAAAGGAGCTTCATTCTCTGTCTAATACCGGGAGTGTATGATGGAATTGTGTGGAGGTAGCTTCACTCTGTGTCTAACCCCGGGAGTGTGTGACGGGGCGTTGTGGAGGGAGATTCACTGTGTGTCTGACCCCGGGAGTGTGTGATGGGACGTTGTGGAGGGAGATTCACTCTGTGTCTGACCTCGGGAGTGTGTGATGGGACGGTGTGGAGGGAGAATCACTCTGTGTCTGACCCCGGGAGTGTGTGATGGGACGTTGTGGAGGGAGATTCACTCTGTGTCTGACCCCGGGAGTGTGTGATGGGACGGTGTGGAGGGAGATTCACTCTGTGCCTAACCCCGGGAGTGTGTGATGGGACGGTGTGGAGGGAGATTCTCTCTGTGTCTGACCCCGGGAGTGTGTGATGGGACGGTATGCAGGGAGATTCACTCTGTGTCTAACCCCGGGAGTGTGTGACGGGGCGTTGTGGAGGGAGATTCACTGTGTGTCTGACCCCGGGAGTGTGTGATGGGACGTTGTGGAGGGAGATTCACTCTGTGTCTGACCCCGCGAATGTGTGATGCGACGGTGTGGAGGGAGATTCACTCTAGGTCTGACCCCGGGAGTGTGTGATGGGAGTGTGTGGAGGGAGCTTCACTCTGTGTCTGACCCCGGGAGTGTGTGATGGGACGGTGTGGGGGGAGATTCACTCTGTGCCTAACCCCGGGAGTGTGTGATGGGACGGTGTGGAGGGAGATTCTCTCTGTGTCTGACCCCGGGAGTGTGTGATGGGACGGTATGCAGGGAGATTCACTCTGTGTCTAACCCCGGGAGTGTGTGACGGGGCGTTGTGGAGGGAGATTCACTGTGTGTCTGACCCCGGGAGTGTGTGATGGGACGTTGTGGAGGGAGATTCACTCTGTGTCTGACCCCGCGAATGTGTGATGCGACGGTGTGGAGGGAGATTCACTCTAGGTCTGACCCCGGGAGTGTGTGATGGGAGTGTGTGGAGGGAGCTTCACTCTGTGTCTGACCCCGGGAGTGTGTGATGGGACGGTGTGGGGGGAGATTCACTCTGTGTCTGACCCCGGGAGTGTGTGATGGGACGGTGTGGAGGGAGCTTCACTCTGTGTCTGACCTCGGGAGTGTGTGACGGGACGGTGTGGAGGGAGCTTCACTCTGTGTCTGACCCCGGGAGTGTGTGATTGGACGGTGTGAAGGCGGCTTCACTCTGTGTCTGACCTCTGGAGTGTGTGATGGGAGTGTGTGGAGGGAGATTCACTCAGTGTCTGACCTCGGGAGTGTGTGATGGGAGTGTGTGGAGGGAGCCCCAGTCAGTTTCTGACGCTCATCGTTGTTCTCACAGCTGAACCTGCTGCATCGTACCCTATCTTTAACGTAGTAACCTACTGACTCTCTCTTAGCCTCCTCTTGTGTGAGAGCTGTCCCATTTAAAGCCACGATTTCAGAATCTCATTTTTGTTCCTCTGTAAATTGTTTTCTAGATAAGGACAAAGCTTTCTCATCAACCATACTGTCATCAGCCCCACGAACCTTTAAGTCCTGCTGGTATAGGGACGGTAAGAAAGTCTCTGGTAATTCATATATGAGCATCAGGCGAATTCTTAGACGTGCTTCGAGTGACTACGCAGCAGGGTAAACATCAGTCTCCATGCGTGTGTCATTAGCAGCAGCTTTGCTCGTTATACTGGATATACATCACCTTGAATAGGTGTCAACCTCCCCCAATGTTTACTAAACTCAGCACAATCACCAGACTTACGAAAACCATGCGTATATTGTGAAAAATCCCAAACAATCCATTTATTTGATTACTACAACCTTCAGCTCGATGTGTCTCCGTAGTAACCTATTCAAATGACTATTGAAAAGCAAACCAATCCTTTTTCTCCACATCACAATCGTGAAAAGCAGCTCCATAACCTTGAAGGTGTTTACATCCAAATGTTAAAACAAAATTGAACAGAGTGGTCCATACTTCCTAGGCAGGCCATTGTCCTGAAAACAGGGTCAAAGGTCGCGAAACCGTTCCCAACTTCGCAGGTACTTTGTTCGGAAGTCCAGAAACAACACTATTCACAATATCTGCAGTAACATTTACCTCAGCAATTTTCATCTCATCACCAAATTTTAGAACACCGTCTAATAGAAGTGACTGTGAATCCTCAATTTCCATTGGGACAAAGGTTAACCCCTTATTCACGGAACCAAGTCCATCTGCCACAGAAGGACTGCATTCCTTTTCAACCGAATCAGACACCTGAGACCTTAACTGCGCCTCAACCCAAGGTTCAGTACCCTGTGATTGCACAGGCAATTCAATAACCTGAACACAGGCAATCGTGACAGCTGCCTCTTCTGGGCTGTCATCACTTGTCCCAGTTTGAAATTCAAGGTCACCCCGATCTTCCTAGCTACTCTCTGGGAAACTCTCATCCGGAGTAAACTCAACCTCGTGGGTTAAAACAGCCTCGCCTGTTGTCTTAGCAGACCCCTATTCTCTTCGTCTCGGTATGCCCTTACATCATCGGGTGCACAACACTTAAATTCATCAATCAACACAAGCTCTTTCGAGCTGTAAAAATCAGCCTGACCTGACACTAAACTTCTCCGCTACCACATCTCCCTCTCGAACTCTTTCTGCCTTTCGGCCTCATCTCTCTGCTTTTCTGCCTCAGCAGTCTCGAATTGTTTCAGTTGCAACTCATGCTGGCTTATCCTGTCCTCAGACTCCAGCCTGAATTGTTCGACCGGAAGCTGAATCTTAGGGTCAGTAAGTTTACCTCGATCGGATAACTCTAACGCCTCCTCTCCAAACTTAACTATATAATGCTGGGCTATTACCGTCTGCATCTGAGCTTTCCTCATTTTAGTTGTCACCTTGAGTCTTAACCTTTGAACGATTGCCAACAGCACATTCCTCGTAGTGTTCTCCAAAGCTTCAGGGTTTAGTTCCAACAGAAACCTGGCAACACTAACCTCCATTTCTGCTGTTTTTCCACACAAACAAATCAAAAAGGATTTTCCCCAATCAATTCAAACAACTCCCCACATAATTTGTTCAAATCCGGACGTAGACCCAATTTTGTCACCTACCCCCGTGACGGGTTAAAGAACCAGCAGAAATGGAAAACATGTTGGAGTCTGGTATTGCTGTTAACTAATGCTATTTATTAGTAACTACGCAATACAGTAATATAAACTCAGATAAACCAAGCAGGTTAGCATACATGTATAAGTATGGACATACATAAACAACAAGCAACGAGCTTCTGCAAGCCTGGGGGATAAATGGACACAGTGTTACGATGATGGGTGAAGTTCAGTCCAGTTCGTGGTACTCAGTTGCGTACTGATGTAGAGAGAGAAGTGTTGTGGTTGTTCGAGTAAGCCGCTGCCGTCGATTCTTCCCGTTGTCCTCCTGGAGACCTTTAAAGTCACCGAATATGACCACAACAAGGTGACCGTCTTTCGTGGGGGAGTTGTCAACCCAGGCATGGTTGGACACACGAATAACTTCCCATCGCCCACACCTTTTCCACACTGCGACAGCCACTGATCGATTATCCTGATCGATCCTCCAAAAAACCCACCTTTCTGTGGGCACAGCAAAGCTCATCCAATGTCCAAAACCATGACTGTCTCAGCACCAACTGAGCTTGTACTTATCTCCGTATGCTGATCACCAGCTATCCATCAAGTACGTCCTCCCTCCTCTCTCTGCAGGAACCGAGAATCTGGCAGTGTCCTTGCAGAAATTCCAAGCAAACTGTGACCCGTCTTCGCTTCTCTCTCTCTTAATAACAAGGTGTTTCAGCTGTACATCTCTCTCTCTCTTTTAAAAGCACAGTTCATAGGCATAATTCAGGATCCCGTCACACTGGTAATTTGAAGCCCAAGCGCTATTTAACCTCAGTGCCCAAGGGAAACGACCAGACCGGCAGTAGTGGGAAATCTTGAAGGAGAGGGGGACTTCGGTGTGCACGGATCGGTTACACACACTCTGAATGCTGAGTAGAACAGAGGAAACGAGCGACAGGGAAGATAGGAATTTGGACAGAGTTTGACGTTTCCACATTCACTATTTGATTTCTGGTCGCTCCGTTACGTGAAGAGTGTGGGGGTCTTCAGAGAGAATGCAGAAGAACTTCACCGGGACGCTGCCTGGAATAGAGAGTGTAACTTGTAAGCAGATAGACCAGACAGACCGTCCATTCTTCTGGAGCGGGGGAGCCTGTGGGTGGAACTGGTACAGTTCTGTATCATTGCGAAAGACAACCGGTGCAGTTCTCTAGAGCACTGGAGTCTGAGCGGCGATGAGATGCAGGTCTATACACAGGGAGAACAGACAGTCAGTAGGCAGAAAGCATTTCACTGGTATAGCACAGAATTGTGACCGGAGACCGTGCACTTTTCTGTGATTTACGTTCATTGTTCTTCAGGAGAGGAGAGACTGATTTGAACTCAGAGGGAGGGAAGAGCAGGGGTGGATTAGATCCGGGTAAATGACGACTAACAAAGTGACGAACGATTTCTCCACAGCCGGAATGGGCAGTGAACGACCACCAGGGAGTGATAGATCAGGCTCAAGCAAATGGCTAATCGGCGTTTTAACAGCGACCCTCATTATCACGGGTATATGCTGGGGAATTCATGGTGAGTTTAACACTGGTCGTTACGACCAAACCGCAGACAATAAAAATGGCCACTGTAACAGCGACGCACTCCCAACATTACCATGACTACGAAACATCCTTCACCGTTACCCTGACAGGACCCCCATCAACACATCCCTCAACATAACACCACAAATCCCTCAACCTGATAACGACACACAACCCACTGTAATAAAGATTCACTGTAACACCGACACGCCGCTCGCCGTGGCACCGACAGGTCCCGCACTGTGACATGGACACGTCCCTCACTGTGATATAGTCACGTTCCTTACGTTGAAACCGACTCGCCCCTTATCGTGAAACGAACACTCACCGCACTGCATCACCGACGTAAGTGTCGCTGTCAAAACAATACACCCCCCACCGTGACGCCTACACGCGCCTCACAGCTCGCCTACTCACCCTTCCTCCTGATAAGAGCACACCACTCACTTTGACACGAACCACCCACTGTGACGACACGTTTTTCGCAGTGACGCAGACACGCCCCCACCATGAGACCGACGTACACTCACCGTGAATCTTACACGCTCCTCACACCGACAGGGACACGCCACGTGACGCCGCCCCTCCTCAGAACGCGCACTGTGACACCGGTACTCCCAAAACCGTGGCAACGATAAGCCCCAAACAGAGACAGCGACATCGTCCTCAACCTTAATTGGGGAAGGGCAAATTATGAGGCTATAAGGCTGGAACTTGCAGGTGTGAATTGGGATGATGGTTTTGCAGAAAAAATGTACTATGGATATCTGGTCGATGTTTAGAAATATCGTGCAGGAGGTTAGGCATAAATTTGTCCCGGTGAGGAAGAAAAGGAATGGTAGGGTGAAGGAACCGTGGGTGACAAGTGAAGTGGAAAATCTTGTCCGGTGGAAGAAGGTAGCATACATGAGGTTTAGGAAGCAAGGATCACATGGGTCTATTGAGGAATATAGGGAAGCAAGAAAGCTTAAGAAGGGGCTGAGAAGAGCAAGAAGGGGGCATGAGAAGGCCTTGGCGAGTAGGGTAAAGGAAAAACCCAAGGCATTCTTCAATTATGTGAAGCAAAAAAAAAAAAAGATGACAGGAGTGAAGGTAGGACCTATTAGAGATAAAGGTGGGAAGATGCGCCTGGAGGCTGTGGACGTGAGCGAGGTCCTCAATGAATACTTCTCTTCGGTATTAACCAATGAGAGGGAACTTGATGATGGTGAGGACAATATGAGTGAGGTTGATGCTCTGGATCATGTTGATATTAAGAGAGAGGAGCTGTTGGAGTTGCTAAAATACATTAGGACAGATTAGTCCCCAGGGCCTGATGGAATATTCCCCAGGCTGTTCCACGAGGCGAGGGAGGAGATTTCTGAGCCTCTGGCTAGGATCTTTGTGTCCTCGTTGTCCACAGGAATGCTACCGGAGGATGGGAGAGAGGCGAATGTTGTCCCCTTGTTCAATAAAGGTAGTAGGGATAGTCCGGGTAATTATAGACCAGTAAGCCTTATCTCTGTGGTGGGAAAGCTGTTGGAAAAGATTCTTAGAGTTAGGATCTGTGGACATTTAGAGAATCATGGTCTGATCAGGGACAGTCAGCATGGCTTTGTGAAGGGCAGATCGTGTCTAACAAGCCTGATAGAGTTCTTTGAGGAGGTGACCAGGCATATAAATGAAGGTACTGCAGTGGATGTGATTTATATGGATTTTAGTAAGGCATTTGACAAGTTTCCACACAGTAGGCTTATTCAGGACATCAGAAGGCATGAGATCCAGGGAGGTTTGACCAGGTGGATTCAGAATTAGCCGGCCTGCAGAAGGCAGAGAGTGGTGGTGGAGGGAGTACATTCAGATTGGAGGATTGTGACTAATGCTGTCCCACAAGCATTTGTTCCTGGACCTAAACGTTTCGTTATTTTTATTAACAACCTGGATGTGGGGGTAGAAGGGTGGGTTGGCAAGTTTGCAGACGACTCAAAGGTTGGTGGTGTTGTGGATAATGTAGAGGATTGTCAAAAATTGCAGAGAGACATTGATGGGATGCAGAAGTGGGCTGAGAAGTGGCAGATGAAGCTCAACCCGGGGAAGTGTGAGGTGGTACACTTTGAAAGTACAAACTACAAGGCAGAGTACAAAGTAAATGGTAGGATACTTGGTAGTGTGGAGGAGCAGAGGGATCTGGGGGTTCATGTCCACAGATCCCTGAAAGTTGCCTCACATGTGGACAGTGTAGTGAAGAAAGCTTATGGGTTCTTTGCTTTCATAAGTCGAGGGATAGAGTTTAGGAGTCGCGAGGTAATGATGCAGCTCAATAAAACTTTGGTTAGGCCACATTTGGAGTACTGTGTCCTGTTCTGGTCACCTCACTATAGGAAGGATGTGGAAGCATTGGAAAGGGTACAGTGGAGAATTACCATGATGCTGCCACGTTTAGAGAGCATGCATTATGAGATGAGATTAAGGAAGCTAGGGCTTTCGTCTTTGGAGAGAAGGAGGATGAGAGGGGACATCATAGAGGTGTACAAGATAATAAGAGGAATAGATAGAGTGGATAGCCAGCGCCTCTTCCCCAGGGCAACACTGCTCAATACAAGAGGATATGGCTTTAGGATAAGGGGTGGGAAGTTCAAGGGGAATATTTGAGGAAGGTGTTTTACGCAGAGAGTGGTTGGTGCGTGGAGTGCACTGCCCTGAGTCACTTGTCGAGGCAGATACACTAGTGAAGTTTAAAGAGACTTCTAGACAGGTATATGGAGGATTTAAGGTGGGGGCTTATAGGGGAGGCAGGGTTTGAGGATTAGCACAGCATTGTTGGCCGAAGGGCCAGTACTGTGTTATACTATTCTATGTTCTATGTTCTGTAACCTGACACCAATCGTCCTCGCCCCGTGACACAGATAAACCCAGCACCATAACACCACAATGGGATGAGGGAGAATTTGTCGAGTGTAAACTGGGATCTCAGACGATATGATGGGACGGTTAAGTAACAGTTGAGGATTTTCAAACAGATTCATTACAGTCCCCAAACAAAGTATATTCCAGCTGAAAGCAAGGTCAGTATGGATGGGGAGAGCCAACCTTGGAGAAATAAAGAAACAAAAGGAGGCACCAAACTAGAAGCTCATGCGTACAAAGTTTCCAAGAGGAGTGTGATTGGGGAAATATTGGAAAACAATAAAAAAAATAAACACTGAGCGAGCAGTAAAGGAATAAAGCTGGATTATGAAAATAAACCAGCACGAAATATAAAAACGAATAGTCAAAGTTTTTTTTTTATAATTTTGTAAAGCGGAAAGGTTGGCAAAAGTGAATGTAGGTCCCGTGGAAGACGAGAAGGGGCAATTGATATTGGATAGTGAGCAAATGTCTTCACGGTGGAGGACACGACTAACGTACCAAAGAGCGATGTTATGGATGCGATGGGCGGTGAGGGCCTCGGTACAATGGCTATCACTAAGGAGGTACTGCTGATGAAACTTGTGGGCCTATAGATAGACCACTCCCCTGGACCTGATGATATGCGCCCCAGGTTATTGAAATCAATGGCAGAGGTTATGTAGAGGCTTTGGTAACATTTTACCAAAATTCTCTGGAAGCTGGGCAAATCCCAGCGGATTAGAAGAGGGCGAATGTCAGGACAGTGTTGATTAAAAGCATGTAGGCAAGAGGCAGGTAACTATAGGCCAGCTGGCTTAACATTTGTAATTGGGAAAATGCTGAAACTATCATTAAAGAAGAAATAGCGAGGCACGTGGAAAAAAAATGGATCCATCAAGCAGACGCATATCGGTTCAGCAAAGGCAGATCCTGTTCGACTGCCTCTGCGAGGATATAACTATTGATATGGACAAAAGTTGCAAATGGAATATTGGTCTTCTTTGCCAGAGGGATTCAATCCGAGAGCAGAGAGGTTATGCTGCAACTGTACAGGGTACTGTTGAGGCCACATCTGCAGTACTGTGTGCAGTTCTGGTGTCCTCACGTGAGCAAGGATATACTAGCTTTGGGGGCAGTGCAGAAGGGGTTCACCAGGTTGACCCCAGAAATGAGGGGGGTTGGACTGAGGAGAGATGGAGTCGCATAGGACTGTACTCGCTGGGATCCAGCAGAGTAAGAGGACATCTCACTGAAACAAATTTTGACACGTTAGACACCGACAACCCCTCACCGTTGTACCAACACATTCCGCATCGTGACAGCGACATGCACTACATATGGACACTGACAAGCCCCTCAGCGCAGCACCGACAGGACACTCCATGTGACTCCGAAACATCGCTCTCCATGATACCGACAAGTCCCTCAGCGTGACTCCAACGGGACACACAACGTGATACTAACACACCGCTCAGGTGATGCCGACAAGGCTCACATGTGTGACCCCTACACGTCACTCAGCGTGACACCGACGCAGCCTCACCATCATTCTCAGTATCACAGATTCGTAACTCTCTGATCACCTCCGGCCGAGAGCGCCAGAAACTTTATGAACAATATCAGGAGATGAACAGGACCCAGCGACAGTGTCGAATGCAGGTAAATGAATAAAGCTCCACCCTTGGATACAATATAACTGAGAATTACCGCCTGGTTCTCTCCCAGAGCACCTGACTCAGGAATAGTTCCGTCCTCAACCAAAACCTCTCCATCCTGGAAAGCGAATTTTTTCGTCCACGAAAACACAAACTCCGTCCTGAACTCCAATCTGACACTGACCGATCTCCATCAACAGATCGCAGACTCGAAATGAAGTACAGTGCTCTGACTGAAGCCAAGGCTCAAATCTGTCAGCTGCTGTTCAGCGGAAAAGGTGAGTTAACACATCAGCCCGCACCACGCGTTCTCCCGCTACTCATCGCAGAACAGACAGACAGGAAGCTATATTATTATTATTATTATTATTATTATTATTATTATTATTATTATTAATATGAGGACACGCTGTCCGCCTTTATGGCATTTAGTAATGCATGCATTAAGAATTGATGAAATCTTTTTTTCCAGAATGATATCACGAAAACACCTAACAAACCGACTTAAAAACTAACAAAAAAACACATCATTTTAAAATATAGTTCCAACAGTGCAAAGCAATATCGTAATTTGATAAGAGCAGGCCATGGCACAGTAGAAGTCTCAAAGTCTTTCGAAAGTCCCATCACCTCACGCAGGCGGTAAACCTCCAGCGCCGCCAACTTGCCAATGCGGCATCCTGGAAGCATCCGACCACAGTCCGTCTCCGAGTCCGTCCGAAAACTCCGAGGCTCCGACCATTTCTTCGAATCCGAGCACTGAGTAGCATCTCTGACGAGCGCTTCGACCCCGGCCCCGGCAACAGGCGTAACGCAAAGCTGAGGATTTGGGGCCTTCGTCTCCGGAGATTCTAGAGCGTACAGTAGCAGCAGCATTTCAGGAGTTACTCCAGATGTTCCCCTGCGCTTCTCCCGGCTCTCTCCAACAAATCCACATTGTGCACGGCCCCCTAGTTACACATAACCGATATTCATTCGGAACGGCCACGCTCGCTGCGTCGCACCGCAATCTACTCCGCCATATTTTGAGTCTGATCTCGTGAGTGTGTGGTGGAATGGGGCGGCGAGCCCGACATCTAGTGTCAGAGCTCGGTAGTGCGTGATAGGATGGTGCGCCGGGAGCTTCACTATTTAAACACAAAATACTCTGCAGATGCTGGGGTCAAAGCAACACACACAACAGGGTGGAGGAAATAGCAGGCTGGGCAGCATCCGTGGAAACGAACAGTCAACGTTTCGGCCCGAGACCCTACATTAGGATTGAAGAGGGAGGGGGCAGGGCCCTGAAAAGATGGTGGGGGAGGGTGGGAAGGAGAAGGCAGGTAGAAGCCAGGTGAAAAACTCGTAAGGGGAAAGACAAAGGGGTCGGGGAGGGGAGGCGGGGAGGGGAGGCAGTGAGGGAATAGGCAGGAAAGGTGAAGAGAGAATAGATGAGGACACAAAGGGTTGCAGAAGGAGGCGGAATCATAAGGGAGGTGATAGGCAGCTGGAGGAGGGGCAGAACGAAACTAGGATGGGGGAGGGAGGGGGAAGCAGTTACTTGAAGTTGGAGAAATCAATGTTCATGCCATGGGGCTGGAGACTACCCCGACGGTATATGAGGTGTTGCCCCTCCAACCCAAGTTTGGTATCCTCATGGCAGTAGAAGAGGCCATGTATGGACATATCAGAATGGGATTGTGAAGCTGAGTTGAAGTGGGTGGCAACCGGGAGATCCTGTCTGTTATAGCGGAGTGGAAGTGCTCGTCAAAGTCATCCCCCAATCTGCGTCGGGTCTCACTGATGTAGAGGAGGCCGCAGCGAGAGCACCGGATGAATTAAATGACCCCAACAGACTCACAAGTGAAGTGTGCCTCACCTGGAAAGACATTTTGGGAACAGTGATGAGAGAGGAGGTTTAGGAACAGGTGTAGCACCTACGCTTGCAGGAATAATTGTCCGGTCATTGATCCGTGGGGAGGGACGTGTAAACGAGGGAGTCGCGGAGGTAACGATTCCTGCGGAAAGCGGAGCAGGGTAGAGAGGGAAAGATGTGCTTGGTGGTGGGGTCCTGTTGAAGGTGGCAGAAGATGCAGAGGATAATGTGCTGGATCCGAAGGCTGGTGGGCTGGAAGGTGAGGAGCAGGGGAACTCTGTCCCTGTTGTGGTGACGGGCGGACGAGGTGAGGGCTGAGTGCGGGAAATAGAGGAGATGCTGGAGAAGGGTCTGATCCCGTATAGTGTGTGATGGGACGGAATGGAGGGAGCTTTGTTCTCTGTCTGACAACGAATATGTGTAAGGTGCCAATGTGAAGGGAGATTCGCTCTCTGTGACTGGAGACTGCTTGATGGAATAGAGTGGAGGGAGCTTCACTCTGTGTCTGATACTGGTGTGTGTGATGGGACGGTGTGGAGGGATCTTCACTCTGAGTCTGACTCTGAGAGTGTGTGCTAGGTTGGTGTGGAGAGAGCTTCACTCTGTGTCTGACCCCGGTAGATGCTGAGGGGACGGTGCGGAGGGAAATTCACTCTGTGTCTGATACAGTGTGTGTGTCATGGGACGGTGTGGAGGGTGCTTCACTCTGTGTCTGACCCCGGTAGATGCTGAGGCGACGGTGCGGAGGGAGCTTCACTCTGTGTCTGATACAGTGTGTGTGTGATGGGACGGTGTAGAGGGTGCTTCACTCTGTGTCTGACCCCGGTAGATGCTGAGGAGACGGTGCGGAGGGAGATTCACTCTGTGTCTGATACAGTGTGTGTGTGATGGGACGGTGTAGAGGGTGCTTCACTCTGTGTCTGACCCCGGTAGATGCTGAGGGACGGTGCGGAGGGAGATTCACTTTGTGTCTGACCCCGGGAGTGTGTGATGGGACGGTGTGGAGGGTGCTTCACTCTGTATCTGACCCCGGTAGATGCTGAGGGTCGGTGCGGAGGGAGCTTCACTTTGTGTCTGACCCCGGGAGTGTGTGATGGGACGGTGCGGAGGGAGATTCACTCTGTGTCTGATACAGTGTGTGTGTGATGGGACGGTGTGAAGGGTGCTTCACTCTGTGTCTGACCCCGGTAGATGCTGAGGCGACGGTGCGGAGGGAGCTTCACTTTGTGTCTGACCCCGGTAGATGCTGAGGCGACGGTGCGGAGGGAGCTTCACTTTGTGTCTGACCCCGGGAGTGCGTGATGGGACGGTGCGGAGAGACAACCATTGTTCCTTGTTCCTGTTTTCCAGAGCCGACGTGTTCGAAGGATTGGGTCAGAAATAAAGACCGTTGTTATTTCAAATCAACGTTTGAAACATCCTACCGGGATGCGAAAGAACAATGTACAATCTTCAATTCAAGGCTTCTTGAAATAAATTCAACCGAGGAAGAGGTAAGTCACATCCTGGGAAGAAACTCTGCCATCACACAATCGCGGTCTAAGACAAAAACTGAATGTCCCTCCAAACTCTTCGTATCACACACAGAGTGATGCTCCCACTGCACCGTCCCATCACACACTCCCGGAATCAGACACAGAGAGAGCCACCCTCCACACCGTCCCACCACACTCTACAGGGGTCACACACACAGCGGAGATCCCTCCACAACGTCCCGTCACACACCCCGGCGTCAGACACAGCGAGAAGCTCCCTCTACAGAGTCCCGTTACGTGCGCCTTGTGTCAGACGCCGTGTGAAGCTCCCTCCACACCGTCGCAACACACAAACCCGTGGTCAGACGAAGAGTGAAGCTCCCTGCACATCGTCCTATCACACACTACAAGGGTCAGGCAAAAATGAATCTCCATGCACATTGTCCTATCACACACCCCCGGGTCACACACAGAGGGAAGCCCACTGTACATCGTCAAATCACGCACTCCCATGGTCAGATGTCGTGTGAATCACCGTCAACACGTCCCATCACACACTCCCAGGGTCAGACGCCGCATGAAGCTCCCTCCACACCGCCATTGCACACTCCCAGAGTGAGACACAGAGTGAAGCTCCCGCTACTCTTCAACATCACACACTCCCGATATAAGCCACACAGTGCAGCTCCTTCCACACTGTGCCATCACACACTTCCAGGTTCAGCCACCGTGTGAAGCTCCCTCTATACCTTACGAATACACGCTCACTGAGACAGACGCCATGTGAAGCTCCCTCCACACCGCCCCATCATACACCTCGGGTCAGACTCAGAGTAAATCTCCTTTTACACCGCCTAATCACACACTCCAGGGGTCAGAGGGAGAGTAATTATCCCTCCACACCGTCCCATCACACACTCGATGGGTCAGTTGCAGAGTGATGCCCCCTCCACAACCTTTGATCGCACTATCCCGGGGTCAGACAAAGAAATAATCTCCATGCACACCGTCCAATCGCACATTACCGGGTACAGGCGCAGAGTGAAACTCCCCGACAATGTCCTATCACACACACCGGTGTTCTGACACAGAGTGAATCTCCCTCCACGCCGAACCATCACACACACCCGGGGCAAGACACAAAGTGAATCCCTGTCCGCGCAGTCCCATCACGCATTCCAGGATTCAGGCACAGAGTGAAACTCACTCCACACCGTCCCATCACACGCTCCCGGGGTCAGACACAAAGTGAAGCTCTCTCCATACCGTCACATCTCACACTTCCGGGGGTCAGACTCAGAGTGAATCTCCCTCCACACCGTTCCATCTCACACTCCGACGGTCAGACGCAATGTGAATCTCCCTCCACACTGTCCCACTAAACACTCTCAGCTTCAGACACCCTGTGAAGCTCCCGCCACACCGTCACATCACACAGCCCCGGTGTCAGACACGGAGTGGACTGCCGTGCTCGCCGTCCCATCACACAGCCCCGGTGTTAGACACAGAGTGAAGCTCCCACAACACCGTCCCATCACACACTCCCGGGGTTAGACACAATGTGAATCACCCTCCGCACCGTCCCATGACACATTCTCGCGGTCAGACAGAGTGTGAATCTCCCTCCACACCGTCTCATCAAACAATCCCTGCTTCAGACGCCCTGTGAATCTCCCTGCACACCGTTCCATCACACATTACTGGGGTGAGACACGGTGTGACTCTCCCTCCACACCGTCCCAGCATACACTGCCGTGCTGAGACACAGAGTGAATCTCCCTCCATACCATGTCATCACACATTCCCTGGGTCAGACACAAAGTGAAGCTCCCTCCGCAGCGTACCATCGTACTTTCGCAGGGTCAGACATAACGTGACGCTCTTTAAATTGTGCTGGACTTCAAACATTAATGACAGGAATTTAATTTCACAGAATTTTGTTAACAAAGGTGTGCACGACCAACGCAGTTCATACTGGATTGGAAAATGCAAAGCCGGGTGAGATTTGGCTTCATGCAACTTTTTGGGGAGAATGTTTGTCGTAGGATTAGTTTAGGGATTGATACAGGCTGCAAGGTGAGAGTGGGCAGTGGGATTAGTTTGGGGACTGACACGGGTGGCGAGAGTGAGCGGACCGGGATTAGTTTGCGGACTGAAAGGTTCTGTAGAGAGAGTGTGGGATTTGGTTGCATTTTGAGGACAAAGGAAGGTCTATGGGGAGAGTGGGGCGTTTAGATTTACTCAGGGACTGACACAGGTCTTTGGGAAGGAACTGTGTCATTGGGAGTAGTTTGAGGAAGGACATTGTGGTGAGGGTGTGGGATTTGGTAGCATTTTGAGGACAGAGAAAGGTCTATGGGGAGAGAGTGGGGTGTTTAGATTTACTCAGGGACTGACACAGGTTTTTGGGAAGGAAGTGTGTCAGTTGGAGTATTTTGAGGAAGGGCACTGTGGTGAGGGTGTGGGATTTGGTAGCATTTTCAGGACAGAGAAAGGTCTATGGGGAGAGAGTGGGGCGTTTAGATTTACTAGGGACTGACACAGGTCTTTGGGAAGGAACTGTGTCAGTGGGTGTATTTTGAGGAAGGACACTGCGGTGAGGGTGTGCTGCACTGGGATTAATTTGGGACATACAGATCTCAGGGGGGAAGAGAGGGCCATTGGATGAGTCTGGGAAGCGACATGGGCTGCTGGTAGAGTGTGTATACTTGAACTAATTTGGAAACTGACGTGAACTCTGGGAAGATAGTGGGAAGTGGGAGTGTTTTGTGTTACGTACCCCGTAACTGGGTTGCCAAACCAGCAGAAATGGATCACTCAGTTGGAGTCTGGATTACTAGAACTAAGAAAGTTTTGTTAAAGAAACAAGCAACACAGTACTCTAATCAAAAGGATAATGAATGCAACAGTCAGCAATGATAAACATACACGTACACAGAATTCAGATAACAGGATCAATCAAGCTCTGTTGTTGTCTAGGGGCAAATGACCAGTTTCAAAGTGACGCAAAGTTCAGTTCAGTTCGCAGTAATCGCTGCCGTGGGAGATGGACAGTGTGGGGGAAGGAGAGAGAGAGCAAAAACGAATGAATATTCAAACAGCTTCCACACACAGACCTTCGCAGTCAGCTGTCGGGCGAGTCCTTTGTAATGTCATCTGAGGTCACCGACCGTGACCCCTCCGTTTCCAGATACGATCGTTTCCCTGCGCTGAACTTGGCACCCAGGCAAGGGTGGACACACACCAGGTTCCCGCCGATCGTGCCTTTCCACCCTCTGCGTTTATGGCCCGGTACTTCCCACCGACTTGTGAGAGACGCACCGTTTCCAGGGTCTTGTTACCTCGGGTGTCGTGTGTGTCTGCCTTAGCAAACCTGTCCCTTTTTATCCCCCTGCTGGGGTATCGTCTGCCCATCACTTCAAACAGTTCGGAGTTCAAAGGGGGAGCCGCTCTTGACAGCTCTCCTTCCTTCATTAAAATCTCCACATGCTGCTCCATTGTTTTCATCTCTCTCTCCCCTGAAGACAGGTGGCAGACCAACTGCTGATTCCACAGGACAACTAACATCTTAAAAGATCTGAGGGGGGAAGAGAGGGCAATTGGACGAGTCTGGGAAGCGACATGGGCTGCTGGTAGAGTGTGTATACTGGAATTAATGTGGAGACTGACGTGAACTCTGGGAAGATAGTGGGAAGTGGGAATGTTTTGGTTCTGACACAGGAAGGCTGGGCAGTGGGATTATTTCCGGGACGGGCCTGAGGACGTAGGGTGACAGTGGGAAGTGAGAGTATTTTGGGGTGTAAGTCAGGCTTGTGGGGAGACTGTGAAGCAATGGGAGTATTTTGTGAACTGACATGTGGCCTTGGGGGGAGAGTGCCGCTATGGGTGTATTTTGGGGCCTGTCGGGAGCAGGTGGGGTGCTGGGATTATTCTGGGATCTGACACCGGTCTGTGCGCAGTCCGTGAGGCACGGTGTTAATTTGGAGACTGACAGGTAGCTGCAGGGAGAGAGTGGGTCTGTGTTCTGGAGACTGACACAGGGCTGTGCTGGGAAAGTGGGGTAGTGAGACATTTTGGGGTCCGCCACAGGTCAATGGTGAGGGAGTGTGTCAGTGATTTTGGGGACAGACACAGGGTTGTCTGCTGGCGGTACGTTGTCCCTTCTGAAATTTTTTAACCCCTCTTTGACAGGGAAGTGGCCTCTAATGTCGTGTACAAGATGAACGCTGGAAAGTTCGAATGCAGTGAATGTAAATCCCGTTGGTTTCACAGTTGCAGTAATGATCAGCACCGTTTCATCTGTGAGAAGTCGGCACCTTTGTGTCTAGATATTTCTGAAAAGATCAAGGACCTCTGTCAACAGCCAGTGGGAACGACTTGAATCGAATACGACCCCGCTTTTTTCCTCTATCTCTCTCTCCAACTCTCTGTCCCACGCATCTCTGCTATTCTCCTCTCTCCATCTATCGTTCTCTTACTCGCCATCTCGCCTTCTCTTTACCATCCTTCATCTAAACTCTCTCTCTCTCTCTCTCTCTCTCTCTCTCTCATCCTCCTCCCATCCTACCTCCCCCTATGGCGTCCCCATTTTCCTTGGCTTCGATTTCTTGCCTCCCTCTCCCCCAGTTCACAGATTGTTTTATTGTCTGTATCTTGTACCACCTGAGATTTGTTCTTTTCAAGGATCGGTGGGGCGCAAAGATGTAACATTAATGTAAAATACACAAAAATAATAAATACCGCAAAAATGTGGAGGTGGTGCACATGCATTCAAAGATAGGATGGGGGAGGTGAAGGAAGCTTTCCTCAGTCGTTGAGATTTCATGCTGTTGTACCTCTTCCCCGATGGTAGTAATGAGCAGTGAGCTTGCCCCTGGGTGAGTGCCTCAGTGACAGATGACGTCTTCTGAAGGTATCGTATCTTGAAGATTTTCCTGATGTTGAGTTAGATGGTGCCTTTGACCCTGTGACCTTTGCGTTTGATCTGCAGCCTCCCGTGACCCTGTGCGTTGCAGCCTCCACGTCTGGCGGCGATGCTGCATGTCAGAATGCTCCCCACGTTCATCTGTAGACGTTTCCTGATTTTCAATGAAAAAGGCAAATCACCTCAGACCCCTGACTTTGCAATACCTTTTTGTATGGGTGGTGGTGAACAGGTGTAGAGTCTGTCCGGAATGCACTCAGACTCAGAATTGAAATACACAAGACGACAGTAACGGAATCCAAAGATTAAATCACAATCTGTAGTACTATGCATGGATCCTCTGCACCACGAGCCCTTCAACTATTGAGTTACAAAAATTGGCAGGCAGATCCTTAAAGGGAAAGTGACAGCTAACCGCACTCCGGGGAATGGAGTTTCCGAATCTTGGATGCCTGTCGATGAAGATAACGTCTTCGTGTTTGCATGCCCAGTGTAGATCCTCTGAGATGCTGACATACACCAACACAGGAACTTGAAATAAAATCACAGGATAGAGAGGGAGAATTAAGCTCTTTGTCCCATTGAGCCTGCTCCGCCATTTCATCATGGCCGAACTATTTCCCTCTCAGTCCTAGTCTCCTGCAGTCTCCCTGATTCCCTCATGCCCTGACTAATCAAGAATCCTTATCAGCTGTTCATCCGGTGTTTGTCTGTGTCGGTCACACCGCCTTGTCAACACGGGCTTCCTCTGACAACGGTTCCTTCCCCTCGCTGAGTTCAGAGACGCAAAGAATCCTCGACACAAGGACAGAGCGAACTTACATGAAAACGAAGTCAGCCAGAATGGAATCACGGTGTCCTTCCAGAGGTGAGTGAGAAGGAAGAACGGAGCGGGAGAGCCCCATTATTTGGCTCATCACGGGTGTGTGTGATCGGACTGGCGGACGAGGATTCACTCGCTTCCTGACCGAGTATGTGGTGGGACGATGTGCAGGGAGATTCTCTCTGTGTCTGACCCCGGGAGTGTGTGATGGGACATAGTGGCGGGAGCTTCAATCAATGTTGACCCCGGGAGTGTCTGATATGACGGTGTGGAGGGAGTGCACTCTGTGTCTGACCCCGGGAGTGTGTGATGGGACGGTGTGGAGGGAGATTCACTCTGTGTCTGACCCCGGGAGTGTGTGATAGGACGGTGTGGAGGGAGATTCACTCCCTGACTGACCCCGGGAGTGTGTGATGGGACGGTGTGGAGGGAGATTCACTCTGTGTCTGACCCCGGGAGTGTGTGATGGGACGGTGTGGAGGGAGATTCACTCTGTGTCTGACCCCGGGAGTGTGTGATGGGACGGTGTGGAGGGAGATTCACTCTGTGTCTGACCCCGGGAGTGTGTGATAGGACGGTGTGGAGGGAGATTCACTCCCTGACTGACCCCGGGAGTGTGTGATGGGACGGTGAGGAGGGAGCGCACTCTGTGTCTGACCCCGGGAGTGTGTGATAGGACGGTGTGGAGGGAGATTCACTCTGCGTCTGTCCCCAGAAGTATGTGATACGACAGTGTGGAGAGAGATTCACTCTGTGTCCCTCCCCGGGAGTGTGTGATAGGACGGTGTGGAGGAAGATTCACTCTGTTTCTGACCCTCAGTGCTCTGTCCCCAGCTGAACCTGATGTATCCTATGTGGGCGCTCTCTAAGCTGCGGGTCCGGACAGATGGGCGTCAGTTTTATCCTCATTGCTCTGACTGTGTTTAGGAGACGTTTCTAATACTGTTCAGGGCAAGTGTCGAGTTGACTCTAGTGATTCCCTGATTGAGAGGGAATACATTGGAGCGGCGTCGAAGAGGGAACATTGTGAACAGGTGGGGACGCATGTGAGGATAGAGAGTTTTGGGTAGAGCCGGGTGTAGGGAGCGCCGTGGCAGGGACTCTATGCAGGGAGCGTTATGAAAGGGGTGAGGAGAGAGTGGCGTGGGAGAAGAACATTCTGTGGGAAGGGCGCCGTGGTGTGAATGTCGTGGCAGAGGCGATGCGGAGGAAGGGGCGTTGAGGAGTGTGCGCTGGGTGACGGCATGGGATTTTGGAGGGCCGTTGAAGGACTGTTGAGTAGCAACGGGACTGGGAAAGGAGGTGATATGGGAGAGAGGTCATTAACACTTTAAAATCCACTCTCTCTCGTTTCTAACCGCACTATCTCTCCCCTTCTGCTTCCTGACTACCCACTCTCAATTTATCTCCCTTTTCTCTCTTCCTTTCTTTCTAACTTACGCTCTCCATTCTCTCTCCCCCCACTTCCTTTCCCACCCCTCCCCTTTTTCCCCCTGTCATCCCCTCTCTCCTGTCTCTCCCCCTCCCTCTCCCCTTGTTCCCTCTACTACCCCCTCCCTCTCCCCCTCTCCCCCCTTTCTCCCCTCGCCACCTCTTTCAAAATCTATCGTCCCTCCTCGTCCTCTCCATCCTCTCTTCCTGTCTCTCAGCCTCTGTCACTCTTCACCCCATCTGTCTCCCCGTCTCTCTCCCTTCTGTCTCAATCTCTCCCATTGGTTTCCCTCTCTTCTCCAGCTTCCTCACCGCCCCATCTACCCGTGGCTTCATTTTCAGGGCGTGTCCTACACCCCTGGATCCAACTGTTCTGCAACACTCCTCAGGGTCCCTGTCTACCCGTGACAGCACTTCCAGTGAACCATGTTCCTCTATTTTGCGCCCCTCTGTTCTACAGCACTTTCCAGTAATTTCACCCATCCCACTGATGTGAAGGACACGGCCTGGGTTGTCATACTGAAATACGAGAACCTTCTCTTCTCTGATCTAAATTGTATTTGCCCAATCGCCCAGTACCCCAGCCAATCGTGATCCCACTATAGGGATAACTGCATTCATTGTTTACCACGGCGCCAACGTTAGGACCGTCTGCAAGCTTCCCAACCGTATGTTCTAAAATCTGCTCCAAATGGTAAATATAGTTGACAAAGATCACTGGACCCATCCGAGATTCCCTGCCGAGCACCATCAGTGACGGGCTGCTGGCCTGGGAAACGGCCATCGACATTAAACGTCTGGAGGTTAAACCATCTGTGACGTCGTTTAAATCTGTACACATTACATCTGTCATCCCTACCTGCTCAGTCCTCGAAAACCAAATGAATCACACAGATCAACTTGAGTTCCTCATCATCCTCGAGAGCAGTTTAACATCTAGAACCTTGCTACACGGCTGATATCAAACTATTCCCCCGCCACAATAAAATAAACTCTTGACTTGACAATCTCCTTGCACCTGATTGTCTGCCTGTAGTGTTTTTTCCCTGTATTCTTTATTCTGCATTCTATGAGTGATTCAATTTGTTCTCCTCCAATAAGGTGATCTGTATCTCTGAATGTATCTGGAACCTCTCCTGCCTGTGATGTATATAAATGATATGAATGAAAATGTAGATCAGCCGGTTAGTAGGTTTGCAGATGGTACAAGGATAGGTGGTGTTGTGGAGAGTGGAGAAGACTGGCAAATAATTGAGTGAGATTTCAATCAGTTACAGATATGGTTTGGAGACCGAGCAGACGGAGTCTAACCCAGTCAAACATAAAATGTTGCACCTTTGTATGTCAACTGCGAAGAGAAAGCACACTATTAAAGTCAACACCCAAAGCAGTGGGATCTTGGGGTCCAGTGTCTATGCTCGTGGCTACACAGGTTAATGGGGTGCTTAGGTAGACGAATGGCATGGTTGCTGGTATTTAGTCGGGCATTATGTTAACAGGTCAGGAAGTTTTATTGCAACATTATAGTGCTCAAATTACGCTGTATCAGGCATATTGTAGTCTTCTTCGGTTGTCCATCGATTTTCGATGTTGACTGAGGCCTCGGCAAGATTATATGGAGGACCCGCCCTAGCCCATGCTGCAAGTCTAACCTCTCCACGCTGCCAATGTTGTCCAAGGGAAGAGCACTAGGACCCATACAGCTGCGCACCGGTGTCGTCGCAGAGCAATGTGTGGTAAATCCCTTGCTCCAGGACATAACACGGTGACTTAGCTGAGGCTCGAAGTAGCGACCTTCAGATTACGAGACCGACGCCTTAACCACTTGGCCACGCGTATTGTATAAAGTTCCGGTCACAACATTATAGGAAGTATGTCAAGGATTTGGATAGCCTCCAAAGAGGTTTAACAGGACCCTGCCTGGATGAGATGACATGTGTAACAACGAGAGGTCGGATACTTGGGTTGTTCATTCTGGAGCGGCGGAAGTCGAGTGAAGATATGACAGAGGTTTATAAGATTATGAGAGGTACTGATAGAGTAGACTGTCAGTACCTTTTTTACCAGAGTTGAAATGTCTAATACCGGAGGGAATGTACTCGGGATAACGCTATGGGTCTGTTCTGTGCTGAACTGGTTGGTCTGTGTTCTGTGTGTGACAACAATAAACCAATTTCCCAAATCTACCAGGCGGAATGTCCTAAACATACAAAGCCTAGATTATTATCCCGTTTTTCTTCCGAGATTTTGCTGCAGACAGCAGAGGTTTCATTGCTGTACGTAACGCCACTTGTCACTGACATCCAACCAGCGACGTCCTGTATTCTGTATTGTGTTCTGTATTATGAACAAGCCAATTCGGAACCCAAATGGTGTTTGTTGAAAGCCTTCCTGAGTAACTCTGAAACTCCAGCTACGTCTGGGATGACTGCGATTCCGTCTCCTCTGCTCCTTTTCACTATCTGCTGGGCTGACGTCCCTACGGTTTTTGTTGTTGTTGTTGTTGTTGTTGTTACTATCTTGACGAAGGTCCAGTCAGGGTAGCTGCACGCTTTCAAGACATCGCTCAAATACCAGCTCCCTCTGTCTTTTGCTGTAATGTTAGTGAGTTTATTCTCGGCGCGTTGATGTTCGTGTTCTGATAACCCACAATTATGTTCTAATGGGTGATGAGAGTCAAACCGTAGATCGTGATCTGCATGCGTTGGTTTCCTGGAAACTTCAATATCCAGATGTCCTTTTCCTTTGATAAGTACCACACAGTCTGAAAAAAGCAGTACGTTGCTCCTGACGTCGTCTGGTGGAAATTTAATGTTTTTATCCACCGAGTCGATGTGTTCTGTGAAGGCTTGCACGTCAGGAAATTTGACCTTGACCCAGGTGTCATCCCCATTCCTGAACCAATGATTGGGTGATGTTCCAGTTGACTTCGTTTACTACGGCCTGATAAAGGTAGCGAGGGGTAGAGATAGTGTGAGGGGCATAGGGATGTTACAGTGTGGGGCCACAGAATGTAGAGAGAGGTAAAGAACGAGAGGGGGTGGATAGAAATGTTCTTGTGAGGGTGGAGAATGGAGAGAGACCGTGAGATGGAGAAAGAGGGACGGAGAGAGATAACGACGGTGAAACGGGCAGGGACGCGGGAGCAAACAGAGACACGGAGGGGAAGGTGACGATGGAAAGGAAGAGGGGAGGAAAAGCGAGAGGAGGGGGACAGGGAGATGCAGAGGAGCTGGACGGCGGGTAGAGAATTGAAGAAGGAGGACGCGAGGTCTCCATTCTGGTCCTCACCTTTCCCTGCGCGGGGATATTCTTATCCCGGTTTTTAGAGTCTTCACGGAGGGGCAGAGACACACAGACAGAGACGAGCAAGAGAAGGGTAGCGGGGGGGGGGCGTGAGGCAGGATTCCCCTAATCGTTAGCTACCTCGTTGCCTCTCTAAGGTCCCGTGCCCCCTCCTCACCCCTCTACGTTGCCTATTCTTTTTTTTTTTTTTTCGGAACATCCCACTTCATCTCAGACAGGGGAAACATTCCCTCCGAGGTTGGGGTAAGATTTTCTATCTTGTGTTGTCTGGCCCACACCCCGCCCTCTAACGCGGTCCTCATCTTTATGAGGGGTTCCATCCGCCTCCTGGGATAACTCCATAACTGCCCCCTCCATTCCCGTCCAAGTTGGCCTTCCCCATCTCGAACACATCCCCCACCACACTCTTACCTCCATTTCCTACTCCCTCCCAATCCTCCCTCTCCTGAACTCCCTCTTCTCACATCCCCACCCTCCACGCCTTTCTCATTTAGCATGACTATACCGCCCGCAACATACCCCTTTTCACATCTGTCCCCTCCCCTCCCTTCTTCCCCCCACCCTGTCCCCTATCGCAGGCGCCGGAGCCTCTCTCAGGCGCGACACACCGAACGGGGCGCGGGAGAGTGTGTACCTCAACCTCCTCCGCCTGCACTTCCTCCACTAACGCCCTCGACCGCCACCTTGGAGAAGATGATGGGTAAGGAGAGCCGTTCACCTCAGTCTGAGGGAGTGCACTCACTCACTTCGGTGGGTCTGGGTGTTTTAACCGGGGCCGTGGTTTCTCATAGACAGAGGGTCTGAAGCCCCGGCGATGAGCCGGAGCTGAGGGAGCGCCCGACGCGCAAACCAGGAAGCAACTGGGACGGTGCAAATCTGCAGGAAAATGGAGGCTCTTTATTAGTGACACGAATCCCTCCGACATTTCCTTCCTCCTTAGCCGGCCATCATTCTCTACTCCTCTGTCCATGCCTTTCCTCAATCGCCCTCCTTCGATTCTTCTCTCCCCCATCGTCTACCTTCCTAATCGCTCATCCCTCCCTCCCGGTTCCTCTCTTCCCTCTTTCTTCCGCTGTCTCTCCCAATCCCTCTCCGACTCCTCACACTCTATGGCTCCACCTCTCTCTCCCCCACCCCCTGTTTCGCCATGTCTACTTGTCTTACTTTCCCAGCTCTCTTCTCACACTACCCCATCTTTCACCCCTCGCTACCCACTCTGCCCCCGCTATCTGCTTCTCTCTCTCCGCCAACCCCGATCTTGCCTTTTCTGTCTCTCCGCCTAACTCCCCACTCTCACCACTCTTTGCCCCGCCACTCTCGTCTCACTGGATCACGCTCTCCAACACCCTCAGTCTCTCTCCTCCCCCTGGTCCCTTTATCAGCTGTTTATCCGGTGTTTGTTTGTGACGGTCACACCCCCTTGTCAACATGGGCTTCCTCTAACAACTGCTCCTTCCCCTCGCTGAGCTCAGAGACTCAGAGAATCTTCGACAGGAGGACAGTGCGAGACTTACATGAATGCGAAGATCGTCAAAATGGACTCACGGTCTCCTTCCAGAGGTTAGTGGGGCAGAAAGACGGAGGGAGAGAGCCCCATTATGTGTCTGATCACGGGAGTGTGTGATGGGCCGTTGTGGAGGGAGATTCTCAGTGTCTGACCAGGGGAGTGTGTGATATTACGCTGCAGAGAGAGCTTCACTCTGTTTCTGACCACGGGAGTGTGTGATAGGACGGGGTGAAGGGAGCTTCACTCTTTTTATTACCGCGGGAGTGTGTGATGGGACAGTGTGGAGGGAGCTTCACTCTGTGCCTGCTCACGGGAGTGTGTGATGGGACGGTGCGGAGGGAGCTTCACTCTGTCTCTGACCGGCACAGCTCTATCGCCAGCTGAAACAGATGTTTCGTACATGGGCCCTCTCTAAGTTGCTGGTCCGGACAGATGGGTATCATTGTAATTCTCATTGCTCTGACTGTGTTTAGGAGACGTTTCTAATGCTGTTCAGGGCAACTGTCGTGTTGACTCCGGTGATTCCCTGATTGAGAGGGAATTCATTGGAGCGGCGTCGTAGAGGAGGCATTGTTAACTGGTGGCGGCTTATGTGAGGATAGTGAGTTTTGGGAAGGGCCGGGTGTAGGGAGCGCCGTGGCAGGGTCTCTATGGAGGGAGCGTTATGAAAGAGGTGAGAAGAGAGTGGCGTGGGAGAAGAACATTCTGTGGGAAGGGCGCCGTGGTGTGAATGTTGTGGGAGAGGCGGTGCGAAGGAAGAGGCATTGAGGACTGAGCACTGGGTGATGCCATGGGATTTTGGAGGGCCGTTGGAGGTCTGTTGTGTAGCGACGGGAATGGTAGAGGCGGTGATGAGGGCGAGAGTTCGATAACATTTTAGATCCACTCTCTCTCGTTTCTAACCCCACTATCTCACCCCTCTCTCCCCTTCTGCTTCCAGCCTCCACAATCTCCCTTTATCTCTTTCCCTCTCCTCAACCTCTTCTGAGGTTGAACAGGTTGGGTCTTTATTATTTAGAAGGTAGACTGTTGAGGGGGGACTTGATAGAGGTATTTAAAATGATGAGAGCGATATATAGAGTTGGCACGGATAGGCTTATTTTCCCATTGAAAGAGGGGGAGATTCAAACAAGGGGACATGAGTTGAGAGTTAAAGGGGGAAAGTTTAAGGGTAACATGTGGGGAACTTCTTTACTCAGAGAGTGGTAGCTGTGTGGAACGAGAAGTGGTTGAGGCAGATTCGATGTTGTCGTTTAAAGTGAAACTGGACAGCTAAATGGACAGGAAAGAAATGGAGGGTTATCGGCTGTGTGCAGGTCGGTGGGACTAGGTGGCCTGTCTCCGTGCTGTAATTGTTATATGGTTATGTGGTTATATGGTTTTCCTTTCCTTTCTTTCTCACTCACTCTCTCCATTCTCTTCTCTCTTCTCACCCCTCCCACATTCCCCCCGTTGTCATCACCTCTCTCTTCTCTCACCCCCTCTCTCTCCCCTTCTCCCCGCTATCATCCACTCCCCCTCTCCCCTTTCCCCTTTTCACCCCTCCCCTTCTTTCAAACTCTCTCTGCCTCTCCGTCCTCTCCTTCCTCTCTTCCTGTCTCTCACCCTCTGTCACTCTTCACCCCATCTGTCTCCCCCTCACTCACCCCCTCTCTCTCTCACCCTCTCCCACTCGTTCCCCTCTGTTCCCTCCCGAAATCACCGCCACATCTACCTGTGACTTCCCTTTCAGGAAACCGTGTCCCTGCACCCCTGGGTACCTCTGTTCTACAACACTCCCCAGGGTCCCTGAGTACGTGTGACTCCACTTTCAAAGAACCGTGATTCTGTACATTGTGTCCCTCTGTTTCACAACACTACCCAGTGTCCCTGTCTACCTGTGACTCCGCTTTCATAGAACTATTTCCGTGCACCCCTTGATCACACTGATCTGCAAGTCCCCAGGGTCCCTGTCTGCCTGCGACTCCGTTTCAGGGAATCATGTACATGCAACCCCTATGTCCCTCTGTTGTACATCACACCCCAGAGTCGTTGTCTACGTGGGCTCCACTTTCTGGGAACCGTGTCCCTGCATCCCTGAGTCCCTCAGTTCTGCAACACTACCCAGGGTCTCTGTCTACCTGTGACTCCACTGTCAGGGAGCCGTGTCCCTCCCCCCTTGGGCATCCCCGTTCTACATTACTCCCCAGGGTCCCTGTCTACCTGTGACTACACTTTCAAGGAACTGTTTTCCTGTACCTGGGTCCCTCTGTTCTACAACACTCCCCAGGCTCCCTGTCTACCCGTGGCTCCACTTTCAGGGAACCGTGTCCCTGTACCCATGAGTCCCTTCGTTCTATAACAGTCCCCAGGCTCCCTGTCTACCTGCGAATCCACTTTCGGGGAACCATGTTTCTGTACCCCTGGGTCCCTCTGTTTCGACAACGCTTACCAGGACTACCTGCACCGCACTCCCCCCCCCCCCCCCCCGTGTGAAAGCCTTACCCTGGGTTTGCCATACTAAAATAGGATAGCTTGCATTTCTCTGATCTAAATTGCACTTGCCCACTCGGCCACTTCCCCACCTAATCGAGATCCCACTACAGAGATAACTGTATTCACTGTTTACCACCCCACTAGAGGTAGGATGTGGAAGCATTAGGAAGGGTACAAAGAAGAAGTACTGGGATGCTGACTTGATCAGAGAGTATGCATTTTGATCAGAGATTAAGGGAGCTAGGGCTTTACTCTTTGAAGAGACAGAGGATGAGAGGAGAAATGATAGAGATGTACAAGATAATAAGAGGAATAGATAGAGTGGATAGCCAGCGCCTCTTACCCAGGGCACCTCTGCTCAATACAAGAGGACATGGCTTTAAGGTAAGGGGTGGGAAGTTCAAGGGGGATATTAGAGGAAGGTTTTTTTACTCAGAGAGTGGTTGGTGCGTGGAATGCACTGCCTGAGTCAGTGGTGGAGGGAGATACACTAGCGAAGTTTAAGAGCCTACTAGACAGGTATATGGAGGAATTTAAGGTGGGTGGTTCTATGGGAGGCAGGTTATGAGGGTCGGCACAACAATGTGGGCCGAAGGGCCTGTATGTGCAGTACAATTCTGTGATCTTTGTTAAGAAGGCGATAAGTATGGTTGCCTTTATTAGTCGGGCATTATGTTAACAAGTCAGGACGCTGTGTTGCAACATTATAATGCTCAAATTAGGCTGTATCAGGCGTATTGTACAACGTTCCGGTCACCCCATTACAGGAAGGATGTCAAGGCTTTGGAGTGTCTCCAAAGAGTTTGAACAGGACGCTGCCTAGATTAGATGACATGTGTAACAACGAGAGGTTGGACACTTGGTTTATTTTCTCTGGAACGGCGGAAGTTGAGACAGAGGATTCTTTTTTTAGAATATGAGAAGCACAGAGAGATTAGACTGTCAGTACCTCTTCACCAACGTTGAAATGTCTAATACCAAAGGGAATGTACTCAGAATAACACTGTGAGTCTGTTATGTGGTGAAATGGTTGGTGTGTGTTCTATGTGTGACAATAATAAACCAATTTACGAAATCTACCAGGCGGGATGTCCTAAACGTGCAATGGCTAGATTATTATCCATGTTCTCATCTGAGCTTTTGCCACAGACGGCAGATTTCCCATTGCGGATCCGTACGTAACACCACTTGTCACTGACAACCAACCAACGGCCTCCGGCCTCTTGTGTTCTGTAGACAAGCCAATTCGGAATCCGAACGGCTTATTCACTGTAGATCTCATGCATCGCACACTTGTGAATGACTCTCCCATGAGAGGGACGTTGTCGAAGTCCAGTCTAAAGTCAACTCTTTAACACCCTACTGCCCTGCACGATAATCCCAAGATCCCTTCGTATGTCGCCATTTAAATTCTGCCGTTAACTGTTTCCTGTCCCTTCACATTTACTTGGTAAAGCGCAAAACCTCACATTGACCCGGGTTAAACTTCATCTGCCTTTTCTCCACCCACATTAACAATTGATCGATATTCCACTGAATCCATGGACGATTTTCTACACTGCCCACAATGTCACCAAACTTTGGGTCGTTTGCATATTTACCAACCCACCCATTTTCTTTTTCATCCATGTCAGTCCGATCCATCAACAATACCAGAGGTCCCCGCGCAGGTCACTGCGGAACGCCACTAATCACAGACCACAAGCGAGAATAAGTTCCATTCGTCAGCACTCTGTGGCTTGTGTAAACAGGCCAACTCAAAGTTAAAATCTCAGCATTCAAAATACATTTATTATCAAATCTTCTTTCTTGATTTCTTTATATTTAATCCTGAACCACCCCGCCATTCAGGACAAAGCAATTCTTCAATGTAATCCTAAACTAATTTCCGAACAATTTACAACTTTGAAAAATAACAAACTCCGAATGCTAACGGACAATTCCCCGTGTATCCTATTTATCATAATCTGTTGGATAAGGCTCTCCTGAGGGACTGACTCAAACGCCCAACTCAGGTCCATGTGGACAACATCCAGGACTCGAACTTCATCGATCACACTGGAGAAAGTAAAACGCCCCTCGAATCAGTGAGACAATTGTCAGAGTTTTCCAGAGTCATGGAATTTGAACTCTCAGCGATGCCAACTGGAAAGTTGATGAGATTGAGGGGGGGAAGAAGGTGATCGTGGTACGTAGAGAGCGCCGATGTTGGGTGGGAGCGAAACCCTGTGGGTGTCACGGCTGAATTCACACATACTGAATGGTCTCTCTACAGGTGCGCATAAACAAGAGCCGAAAGAGAACACCGGAAATAGATCCTCCCTGAAGATTTGCCTACTCTGCTTAGTTACCTCCGTCCTCGTCGCGATAGTGGCCGGGCTCTCAATCTATGGTGAGTCGAACGGGCTCCGGATGGTGTCCGGCCGTAAGGAAACCGAAAGAATTGAGGTGCCCGCGTTATGCATCACAGTGACGCCGACACAGTTCTCAATGTCATAACGACATGACCCTCTTCGTAACACTAACAGGCCCATTACCGTGACGCGGTCACGTCGTCACCGGCCCGCCCCTCAGCGTGACAACATCGCTACCCGTACAGCGACACGGGCGGGAACCCGCACCTGCTCGTGACACGCTCATTCGGAAACTGCCGTGACCGTGACACTGACACACCCATCTCCGTGACCTGGAAATGCCCGGTTCCGAATAAGGGACCCGCTCTGAAAGTCATACCGGCACATTTCTCACAGTAACACCCACACAGTGTCGCCATGAGTATACGACCATAAGACATTCAGACACAGGAGCAGGCCTAGGCCGCTTGGCTCTTCCAGCCTGCTCCGCCTTTTCATCATGGAAGATCAATTTCCCTCTCAACCCCAATCTGCTGCCTCCTCCCCGTATCGCTTCATACACTGACTAATCAAGAATCTATTAACCTCTGCACTAAATAAACCCAATATCGCCCTCTACAGTCCCTTTGCAATTCTCCCTACGTTTAGAAAATAATCTACGCTTTTACTTCTTGCTTAAAAGTGCCTGAACAGACATTGTATTCCACCTGACACTTCTTGGCCAATTCTCCTCACCTATGTAGGTTTTCTATGTCCTCTCCTCTTCCTCTGCAACACCAGCCGCTCTACTTATCTTTGAACTTTCCGCAAACATGGCCAAAACCCTATTAATTCCTTCATCTACATTGCTGATATTTTATGTAAAAAGTAGCATCTCACCATGACACCGACACGCCCATCACCATAACTCAGAAATGCACCTCACAGTGACACCGACTCACCTCTCACCGTGACAACCGACACGCTCTTCACAGGAACACATAAACAGCCTTTACGCGCCTCTCCACAACACGGAAACGGTTCTCGCCTTGACGCCGTCACAAATCCCACCGCGACAGTGACAGGCTTTTGACCGGAACATGGACACACTCATCGTCGTGATGTCGACACATCCCTCAATACAACACCGACACGCCACTCACCGTGACACCAACACACCATTCACCCTCTCTCTCTCTCAGTGTTACAGATCCGTCAGTCTCTGATCGCCTCCGATCAAAAGTACCAGAGACTTTGGGAACAACATCAGGAGATGAACAGGACCCAGTGCCAATGTCTACTGCAAATTCACCAGCCGAACTCAACCCTTGAACCAATGACATCAGAGGATTCCCGCGAGGACATCCCCCAGGATAAATGTCTCAATAATGTTTCCGTCCCCAGCAACAACGTCTCCATCCTCGAACACAAATTGTTTAAACTCCAAAACAGCTACTCCATCCTAGTAAACAAATCGTTCGTCCTGGAAAGCAACCTCTCCGTCCTGAGCACCGATCTCTCTGTTCAGCATCAAACGCAAACCGATCTCCGCCGAAATTTCAATCACCTCGAAATGCAGTGTAGAGCTCTCAACGAAACCAAGGTTCAAATCTGCCATCTGCTGACGAGGAGGAAAGGTGAGATAACAGCCGCCATTCACCAGTTCCTAATCACGGGATAGAAAGAGGAATCCATACCTTGTGGCTGGTCTCGGGAATGTTCATTATGAGGATGCGATTGGACCGACACCCGTAGGGTTACACCGAGTGTGTGTTATGGGACGGTGGGGTGGAGCGCCACCTAGTGTCCTACATGGAGAATGTGTGATGGGGAGGTGTGGAGGGAGAGACACCTAGTGTCTGTACCCGGGAGTGCGTGATGCGGTGCTCCGGAGACAGATTAGCTCAGGGTCTGACGCCGGCAGTGCGTCATTCCGCGGTTAAACCCGTGTGTTTCTGATAGACCGTGCGGGGGAGCTTCTCACTGTCTGACCCTGGGTATGTGTGATATGACAGTGTGGATGGAGATTCGGCATGTCACTGACGCCGAGTGTCTGTGATGGGACGGTGCGGAGTGAGCTTCACTCCATGTCTGACACCGGGTGTGTGTGTTGGAAGGGTCTGGGGGAGTTTCATTCTGTGTTTGAACGCCGGAATGGGTCATGGGACCGCTGTGGAGGGAGTTTCATTCTGTATTTGACACTGCGTGAGTGTGATGGGACGGTGTGAAGGGATGTTTTTTTTTTTCCCCAGCGGAAGTAATGAAGGGGGATTCACTGTTCCGTGTTCATGATTTCCAGATCAAGCGTGTTCCCGGAATTGGATCAGAAATGAAGACCTTTGTTATTTCATATCCACATTTGAAATATCTTACGACGGAGCGAAACAGAATTGTTCAAACTCTGACTCAAAGCTTCTTGAAATAAATTCAAATGAGGAAGAGGTATGTGCCAGAAGACATATCCATATCAGAGTGGAGCTTCTTTCACACCGTCCCATCACATATTCCGGGGTCAGACACAGAGCGAAGCTCCCTCCACATTGTCCCATCACACACTCCCGGGGTCAGACACAGAGCGACTCTCCCTCCACACTGTCCTATCACACACTCCCGGGGGCAAACGCAGAGTGAAGCTCCCTCCACACCGTCCCATCGTACATTCTCGGGGCCGACACAAAGTGAATCTCCCCCCACACCGTCCTATCGCACACTCCTGGGGCAGACACTGAGTGAATCTCCCTCCCCACCGTCCCATCGTACATTCCCGGGGGCCGACACAGAGTGAATCTCCCTCCACACCGTCTCATAGCACACTCCTGGGGCAGACACTGAGTGAAGATCCCTCCACTCCGTCCCATCACACTCGCCGGCGGTCAGAAAGTGAGTGACGCTCCTTAAATTGTGCTCGTTTTGAATCATTAATGACAGCCATTATATTTCACAGAAATTTATTAACAAAGCTGTCGGCGACCAAAATAATTCATACTGGATTGGAAAATGCAAAGCCGGGTGAGATCTGGGTTCATGTCGGTTTTTGAAGAGAGAATGGGTCGGGAGATTATTTGGGGACTGATACGGGCTGCGAGAAGGGGGTGAACAGTGGGATTATATTGGGTAATGCCATGGGGCTGTGGGGTGAGAAAAGGGAGTGCGAGTATTTCGGGGAAAAAGAAGCGGCCTTCAGATAGAAAGTGGATCAGTGCAAGTATTTTGGGGAATCAGACCGGCCTGTGGGGAGAGTGGAGCTGTGGGATTAGTTTGCAGATTGACACGGTTCCGTGGGGAGACGTTCGAAGTGTGGGAGTATCCTAGGGCCTAACACGGGACCGTGGGGAGAGGCGGGCTTTGAGAGTAATGGGGAAGTAACACAGGGCTGTAGGGAGAAAAATGGATCGTGGGGTTATTTTGAGGACTCCCGGAGCTCTGTGGGGAGAGAGTTGGGCAAGGGATCAATCTGGGGCTGACACAGGGCTGCAGAGAATGAGTCACTGAGTGTTTTGGGAACTCGTACAGGTATGTGGGGAGCGAGAAGGTCAGTGAGAGTGTTTTAAGAAATCGTACAGGTACGTGGGGAAAGATTAAGTCAGTGGGAGTATTTTGGGGACCGACACCGCTCGGTGAGGACAGATTAAGTCAATGGGAGTATTGTGTGGACTGACACCGGTCGGTGAGGAAAGATTGAGTCAGTGGGAGTAGTTTGGGGACTGACACAGGACTGTCTGCTGGAGTTGTGTTGCTCCTTTTGAAATTGTTTACCCCTCCTTGACAGGAAAGTGGCCTCTAATGTCGTGTACAAGGTGAACGCTGGAAAGTTCGAATGCAGTGAGTGTAAATCCAGTTGGCTTCACAATTGCAAAAATGATCAGCACCGTTTCATCTGTGAGAAGACGGCACCCGTGTGCCTGGATATTCCTGAAAAGATCCGGAGACTTTGTCAAAAGCCTGTCGGCCCTACTTGAATCAAATGACTACACTTTCTTTCTCCCCCCGACTGTCACAAACCCCATCCTCTGCCCTTCGCTCCTACCCTATTCTGCTCCCTCTATGCATCACAATCTTACTCGCCATCTCGCCTTCTCTTTACCCTCGTTCCTCTAAACTCCTTCTCTCCCTCATATCTCCTCCCCTCCCATTTCCCCCATTTCATCCGAATTTCTTTCCACTCACTTTCTTGTCTCACTCTCCCCGTCCTCTTCTCTCCCAATCCTTCGATTCTCTACTCCGTCTCTCTCCCACTCCCTCTCTCCTTTTTTACAAAATCCAATCGCTCTCCCTCTTCTCTCTTCAGCTACTCTCACCTCAATCATGTGTCCTAATGTTCTCTCTACCCCAGCCCTGAGGATATAGAGAACACGCATTCGTCCTATCCGTACCCCTTTCAGAATAAAGCTTCAACGTTTCCGACCTCTCTGCATAATTCTGTCCCTCGACCCCAGGCAAAATCCCCGTAAATGTCCCCCTGCATTCTTTCCAGATCAGTGGCATCTTTCCCACAACAGGGCGTCCAAAACTCAACATCGTACTCCAAGTGCGTCCTCACAGATATCTTGTCGAACTAGAACGTGTCCTTCCGACTCCTGTACTCATGCCCTGACTGATGAAGGCCAGCGTGCCCACTCTCCCAGCATAGAGAGAATGTATCGCATGTTTCCCAGGTGATTTATTATCAGTGACCTATACCGCCTGAGATTTAATCTTTTGCTGGATAGTAAGGCGCAAAAATGTGAAATTAATGTTAAGTACAAAGCGACAATAAATACCGCAAAAAAATGTGGAGTTGGTGCTCATGTGTTCAAAATAAAGTGGACGAGGGAAAGAAGCAGTTCCTGAATGGCTGAGATCTCAGGTCCCTGTGCCTCTTCCCCGATGGTAGTAAAGAGCAGGGAGATTGTCCCGGGTGGTGAGGAGCTTCAGTAATGGACGCCGCCTTTTCAAAGCATCGCATCGTGAGGATGTCCTCGATGCCGCAGAGCGTTGTGCCCCTGATGGAGCTGGTTCAGTCTACATCCCGACACAAAATAATCTGCAGATGCTGGGATCAAAGCAACACTCACAACACGCTGAATGAACTCAGCAGGTCGGGCAGCATCCGTGGAAAAGATCGGTCGACGTTTCGGGTTGGAGCCGTTCGTCAGGACTGTAAGGGAAGTGGCAGAGGCCCTATAAAGAACCTGGGGCGACGGTGGTAGGAAGAAGTCTGGTAGGTTCAAGGTGAAAAGCCAATAAGGGGAAAGATAAAGCGTGGGTGAGGGGAGGCAGGGAGCTGATATCAGGAAAGGTGAAGAAAGAGTAGGGGAAAACACAGTGGGTAGTAGAAGGAGGCGGGACCATGAGGGAGGTGATAGGGAGGTTGGGGGAGGGGCAGAGTGACATGGGGATAGAGGAAGGGAGGGGGAGGGAATTACCGGAAGTTGGAGAATTCTATGTTCATACCAAGGGGCTGGAGACTACCTGGACGGTATATCAGGTGTTGCTCCTCCAACCTGAGTTTAGCCTCATCATGACAGGATGAATGGGAGTGGGAAGCAGAGTTCAAGTGGGTGTCTACTGTGAGATCCAGCAGAGTTGGGGTGTTCCCAACCTTCTCCTTCCCACCTTCCCCCCACCTTCTTTATAGGGCCCCTTCCCTCTACAGTCCGACCAGATGTTGCCCGACCTGCTGAGTTCCTCCAGCGTGTTGGGAGTGTCAGTCTACATCTCTCTGCAGCCTCTTGCGACCATGTGCGTTGCAGCCTCCACACCAGCCGGCGATGCGACATGTCAGACGGTCATCTGTAGAATGTTGCGAGTCTTCAGTGAAAGACGTGGCAAACTCTTCTGCAAGGAGAGAGCTTCGGGTGGTGGTGAAAACAAGTGCACAGTGTGGTCTGGAAAACACTCCGACACAGACTCGAAATACTAATGATATCCAAAACCGAAATCACAAGCAGTCGTACCAGCAACGCGTCTCCCACGGTTAACAAGTGGCCTTTAACGACAGACTTTCCATGAAGATATGCTGACGGACAATAATTGGCAGCCTGAGTCTTAAAGGGTCAGCTCACCACATTTGGAGAATGGGCGTCCCGACATTGTTCAGGCGGGAACATGACACCTTCTTCGTGTTTGCATGAATGTGTTTGGCCCAGAATAGATCCACTGAGATGGTGACATCCAGCAACACAGCAACTTCAAAAAAAAAGAAAGTCGATAAGATATGGGAGCAGTGTTATGCCATTTGGCCCATGCAGTCTGCTCGCCATTCCATTATGTCTCATCCATTTCCCTCACAGCCCCAATTTCCTGCATTTGAACCGTATTCCTTCATGCCCTGACAAATCAAGAAACTGGCAAACTCTCACTTCAATATACCCAATGTCAGACTTCACAGCCGCCCGTATAACACATTCCACAGATTTACCAAGCTATGGCGAAATAAATTCCTCCCTAATCCGTTCGTAAAGGTCAGAACTCCATTCCGTTGTGTCTCCACTGATTTTAGACTTTCACACCACGGGGAACTTTCTCTCCACATATTCATTGTTGAGGCCTTTAAACATGAGATTGGTTTCAGCGTCACCTCATTATTCTGAGTTCCAGCCATTAAACGCTTCTGATTTGATAAGCATTTCAATTCCGGAGTTATTCCCGTGAACCTCCTTTCAACCCTTTCCAATGCAAGCAGCATCTGGCCGAATTTGGAAACGGACCCAGAACTGCTCACAATACACGGTGAGGCCTCACCAATGCTTTATAGAGCCTTAGTGTCACATCCTTGTGTAATCCTCAGCCTCGGCTCGCACGGGATCTTCAAGGGGAAAACAACTTCCGGCGCCGCCTGACAGAGAAATCTCCTTCGTGTGGATGCTGCGTGATCTGTTGCCCGGTTACAAATCCGCAACGCAAAATATCAAACACTACCCAATATGCGATTAAACGATTGATCTTTATAATTCTTAGTTTGAACTACATGGTTAGTAAAAAAAAAAACAATAAAAAAGAAGAGGGCCCACTCTCATGAAGCAGTCCATTGCCCATCGTTGGGGCTCACTTTCTTTAATTTGGTCCCGTCAGCTTCCAAGTGTAGCCGACCCTTGGACCGTCGCTCCTCAGTCCACTCCGCCCCGTGGTCTTCTGACCCTCTCTATTCGTGTCCTCTCTCTCCATCGCTCTCCGACGAACGAACGCGAACAACCCGGCTCCCAGACACACAGGAAAGAACAACATTTCCCCCATTGAATAGCCCCTGCATTCCAAAGTCCTGTTATCTCCAGTCATCACCCAAACGTTGCTCTGCAGAGAAACCATTACCCTAACAGTGCAACTTTTTCGACCAGCCATTACATCAGCTTTAGTAGTGAAACCTTGCTGCGTCTTTCGCTTGTTTTTATATTTAAACCTCTTGACATGACCCCAGTGCGAACATGATATTTTGTTTCCTGTCCACCAAATCGACTGTAAAGTAACCTTTCGGGAATCCTGCACGAGGTCTCCCAATTCCCGTTGCACTGCAGATTTTTGGATTTTCTCTCCATTTAGAAAATTGCTTACGGCTTCATTTCTTGTACCAAAGTGCATGACCATACACATCCCGACACTTCATCCATCTGCCTCTTCCTTGCCCATTCGTCCAATCTCGCTGAAACTTTCTGTAGCCTCTCTGCTTCCTCAGCGCTATCTGCAGATCGGTGATGTCACTGCCGATCTGCACTGACTGAGGTTTCCCGGTGAGGATGTCCCGCATCCAGTTACTGAGGGAGGTACACGGGCCCAGTATTCGGAGAACGGAGAACGTGACCGATCTCGACTGCGATGATAAAAATGGTGACGGGGATGTCTGGCCATTTCACGACCTGCCCAGCGGGTGGCGCCTTTCCTGGGAACAGAACAGCCGGCCGGCTAGTTATCAGACAACCATCAGGTGTGAGTTCAGTGCGGGTGGAGAGACTGGGAAGAAAGAAAGGGTGAGCTTTCGGGTGGTGGAGCAAGGGAGAGGGAAGAGAGAAACAGAGAGCTGATGTAGAGGGACAATGAGATAGAGAGGCATAGGGAGAGAGGTGATAGAGATCGGGTGGGAGCTGAAGAGAGGAGCAGGTTAGGGTCATTCATGAAGGATAGTGAGGGGGAGGCACTGAGCAATACCGAAAGAAAAAAAAAAAAACAGTGTAAACCGAGGGAAAAGGACTCGGATTGAGAAGGAAGGCAGAGAGATAGAAAGAGAGAGGGACAGAGTTGGAGAAGGAGAGAGGGGAAAGGAAGGGCAGAGAAAGAGGAGGAGGGTGGAGAGTGGGAGAGTGAGGGGCAGTTCAAGAGGGTGAGAAAGGTAGGATAAAGAAGATAAAGAGAGTAGAGAGTAGGGGAGAGAAGGGAAGGTGGGGAGAGAAAAGAGTGAGGGTGGTCGAAGTGAGAGAAAGGAGTTGGTACAGAATGATGGCGACAGAAGAAGAATGGATGGAGTGAGGTAAGAGAAATTTGGAGATGGTTGAAGAGAGAGAAAGAGGGAGAGGGAGAGGTACAGGTGTCACAGTGGGGGTGGGTTGACGGAGAGAGAAGATATGGAAATAGAGGAAGGGAAATTGACAGAGATGGCGTGGCTGGTGGGCAGCGAACCTGAGTAAGACACAGGGAGGAAGGAGCATGAGGATGGAGGGGGAGTAAGAGGGAGGTTGAAGGGATCGGGGAGGGAGAGGGAGGCTGAGTGAGAAGAGAGCCTGATGAGTTAAAGCGAGAGGAAAAGGCGACAAGGAGGGTGCAGAAAGAGCTAGAAGAAACGGGGTGGTGTAGTGAAAAGGAGAGGGACGTGGAGGGGAATCCACGCTGGCTCTCACCTCGCCGTGCGCCGTCCCTTCCTGGGATATTCCTGACCGGATTTTTCAAACCTTCACAGAGAGGCAGAGACTGCAAGAGTGTAGGATAGGGTGACCTGGCAGAATTACCCCAATTCAAAGCCCCTTTGACACCCTTCCAATCTCCTCTGTCCTCTTCCTCACCTCTCTACCCCGTCTACCTCTCCCTCTTTTTCAGATCCCCATTCTCCTTCTGATCGAGGCACCATCAGGGCTGGGGAAAAGATGACCTCGCCTGTGTTATCAAGCCTCAAATCCACCCTCTACTCCACAGCTAATCTTGAACCAAAGCTCCACAACGCCCCCGGGATAACTCCACAATCATCTCTCATCCAACCTCCGTGATCTTATCTCCTTCTGTCCTGATGCCCTTTGTCTCCCTCTCGAAACGTTCACTCCCTCCGACCCATCTCCACCCTCCGCTTCCCTCCCATTGACCTACCGCCCTCTCATACAACTTGCGTGTCCCTCCCTCCCACTTTCCATTCCCATAACCTGACCCTCTACCACCCTCACTCCTCCCTCCCATGCAAAACCCTCCTCTCTTTCCCTTCCTCTCCTCGCCTCTCCACAAAGCCCATCAGAGAATAATATGAAACCCATCCTTCCACCAATTTACAAAGGATGGAAGGGGCGCGGGGGAGTTGTGGGGAGGGTGGAGAGTGGACACAGAGTTTTCTGTCGTAGAAGGAGGGAGGGATGTAGCGGGCGGGATATATCGGTAGGGAGAGAAGGGAGGGTGAGGGAAGAAGTCGATGGCGGGCTGAAGAGTGAGGGGATAGATGAGGGTAGGGAGCGGGCAAGAGGAATGAAAAGAGAAGGCGAAGGGTTGCGATATGGACAGTGGGAAGTAGAGGAAGGGAGATGTGGCAAAGAGGTGAAAAAAAGTAGGGAAGGAGAAAGGTGGGAGGGTGAGGGAGCGAGAGAGGATGATGGAGAAAGAGAAGAGGGATGGAGGATGGTGGTGAGTGGAGAGGCGCATAATGAGAAGGAGCAGAGGAGGTACGTTACCAATATTGGGAGGGTGGAGAGGCGGAAAGTGGAGCGAAGCGGAGAAGCAGGGGGAGTAGGATATGGGAGGAACGGACGGGAGTGATGGAGGAGAAAACAAGGCGACAGAGAGAGGCAGAGAGATGAGGAAAGGGATTGTCAAGTAGAGGGATGGGAGGTGGGGGGCGCTGAAGTTGGGAGGTGAAAAGGAGACGGAGCACAAAGGTGGGAGGAAACTCCTCCTCGGAATCCCGGCTCCTGAGACAGAGGAATGAGTGGTCTGGAGGGAGGTAAGAAGAATGAGAAGGGAGGATGAGGGAGTTGAATGAAGAAAGAGGAGGGAAGAGATGAATGAAGGGGATACTGGTATGGGGAGGGGAATATAGGTCTGGGAGAGGGAGTTGGGGTGAGCGCATTGGACGGGTTGGGAGGTGGTGGGGACGGAAAGAAGGGAAGCAAGGCAGAAGGACCAGTTGCAGGCTGGGAGCTGCGGGGAGAGAAGGACGGTGAGTGGGAGACGAAAGCAGGAGCGAGCGGGCAAGCGGGAAACAGGAATGAAGTGCTGCAAGAGAAAGAGGAAGGTTGAGTGGAGGAGTGAGGAAGGGTGGGGGGGATATGGAGCAAAGGAGGGGCGGGTAATGGGGAGGAAAAAAGGAATCTGAGACATGGCTGGTTGAATCGGTGAAAATAGTATCAAGTTCCCAAACTCAACCACCACACGCCCGCCTCCACTAGAAAGGCGGAAGAGTCGGGGAATGGTTGGGCAGGGCGATATCTCTGAATCGGGGTGACAAGTGAGTTGGTGGTGCAGGGGAGAAAGAGAGAGGGGCAGGCAGATGTGGGAGAGGGGTAAGGTAATGGGGAAGAGGTGAGATTGGGGGAAGGTGGGAGAGAAGAGGAGAGATGAATGGTGGAGGCAAAGTGGTGAGAGAGAAGGGACAGAGAGAGAGAAAGACATGGGATAAGGAGGGAAGATAGACTGCGTCACTGGAAGTGGAAGACGAGGAATAGCTGTGGAGGGAATGTTTGGTGGGGAGCTGTTGACTCTACTCGGAGTGAGAGGGGTCACTCACCTCCGTGGGGTTTGGGTGTTTGCCCTGGGGCCGTGGTTTCTCGGAGACACGTGGTCTGAATTCCCGGCGATGGGCAGGAGCAGTGGGCCGTCGAAGGCGGAAAAGGGAATCCAACCAGGGGATGCAAATCTCTGGGAAAATATAGGCTCTGTGTGAGTGACACAAATCCCTCTGACATTCCGTATACTCTTACATTCCATTATTGTCACTCCCCTTCCACTACTCTCCCTCAATCGTCCGTATTCCTTCTCGTTCATCCGTCCCTTCCTTCGCTCTTTTCTCTCATCTGTACCACCCTCTCTCTCCTCCATATCCTCCTCTTCGTTCCCTCTCACTCCATCTCTCTCCCTCTCTCTGCTCCCTACCCTCCTCTCCACTCTCTCTTATTCCATCTCTCCCTCTCTCCCGTCCTTATCCACGCACCCACTACCACTCTATTTCTCTATCCATCTCCCTCGTCCCCTCCCGTTTCTCCATCTCCATCACTCCCTTCACACCCACCGTCCAATCTCAAAACACTCCCTCTTCTCTCATGCCCTCTATCTACTCAGTCCACCGTTACCCACTTAAATCGCCCTGTCGACCCCCAATCACCCCCTCTCTCTCTCTTCCCCTCTTTCACCCCACTCTCACTACTGCTCCCCCCGCCACTCTGATCTTTCTCGACAACCCTCTCGCACGAACTCCACCCACACTTCCCGCAACAACCTGCTCTCGGTTCCTCTTTCCATCGGCTGTTCATCTGCTGTTTGCAGGTTTCGGTCTGACTCACTTATCATCACGGGTTTCTTCAGACCAAGGTTGCTTCCCCTTTCTGAGTTCAGAGACACAGAGAATCGCCGACAGGAAGGACGACATCAAAATTACCTGCATATGAAGTTCACAAAACGGACTCACTGTCTCCTTCCCGAGGTGAGTGGGACAGAAGGATGGAGGGAGAGAGTTTCAAACTTTGTCTGACCCCAAGGGCTTGTTAATGAGACAGTGTGGACGCAGCGTCACTTTTCGTCTGACCCTGGGGCTTGTGATTTTTCAGTGCGGAGGGAGCTTGACTTTGGCTCTACTCCGGCATTCTGTGAAGAGACAGTCTGCAGGGAGTTGCAATCAATTCTGAACCCGAGGGTGTGTGATGTGACAGTGTGGAAGGAGCCTCAACACATGTCTGACCCCGGGAGTGTGTAATGGGACGGTGTGGGGAGAGATTCACTCTGTGTCTGACCCCGGGAGTGTGTGATCGGACGGTGTAGAGGGTGCTTCATTCTCTGTCTAACCCCGGGAGTGTGTGGAGGGAGATTCACTCTGTGTCTGACCCGGGAGTGTGTGATGGGACGGTGTGGGGGGAGCTTCTCTCTGTGTCTGACCCCGGGATTGTGTGATGCGGCGGTGTGGAGGGACCTTCACTCTGTGTCTAACACAGGAGTGTGTGATGGGACGGTGTGGAGGGAGCGTCATTCTGTGTCTGACTACGGGAGTATCTAATGCGACAGTGTGGGTTGAATTCACTCTGTGTCTGACCCCGGAAGTGTGTGATGAGATGATGAGACGGTTTGAAGGGAGCTTCACTCTGTGTCTCACCCGGGAGTTTGTGGCCTCCACTCTCCTCCACTCCCTCCCTTTTCCCACAGCACACAATTCCTTCTCTATGATTCTTAACTCAAGTAGTGAGTTGCCAGTGGTCCTGACCCATATAGGTACCAATAACATCAGTGTGTATAGGGAAGTGTTCAGACAAAGTGACGTCAGTGATTCAGTTTTTAAATTAAAGGATAGGACCACTGCAACAGTGAGATCAGACATAGGAAGACCGTACAGTTTAGCGCGTGGTCAAAAAAAAAGTGTAGGTGGGAGGGTTTCAAAATTTTGGATCACTGTGACCTTTCCAAGGAAGGTGGGATCTTTACGGAAGAGATGGAGAAGGTTTCCACCTAAGCTGGAGAGGAACGAATATCCCAGCGAGAAGTTTTGCCAGAACTGTGCATGAGGGTTTTGGGGACAGTTGTTAAACTCGAGTTGCAGGGACGTGGGCCTCAGATTGCAGCATGTTTGTTACTGGTGTCCTAATCTGCGTAACTTTCAATGCTGGACGATTTAAGTAAAGGCGGATGTGCTCAGGGCATGAATCAACACATTGAATTATAATACTGTTGCCATTATTGAGACTTGGTTGCAGGCGGAGCAAGCCGGACAGCACGAGATTTCGGGTTCCCCTATTTTTAGTGGTCAAAAAGCGGAAGGAATCAATGGAGGAGGGGTGACATTACCAGACTGAGAAAATGTCTCCGGAGAGCCCAGTCAGCACAGGCAAGAGAACTTGTCTAAGTGAGGCATTATGGGTGAGAATGAGGAATAAGAAATATATGACCATGTCATGGTGCTGCATTATGGACCAGACAACAGTCCGCTCGATTAAGGGAAACAAATTTGTCGAGAGATCGTAGACTGTTGTGAACCAAAGAAACCGTAGAAAAATTACAGCGCAGAAACAGGCCTTCTGGCCCTTCTTGGGTGTGCCGAACCATTTTCTGCCTAGTCCCACTGACCTGCACACAGACCATATCACTCCATACACCTCCCATCCATGTATCTGTCCAATTTAATCTCAATTGTTAAAAAAGAACCCGCATTTACCACCTCGTCTGGCAGCTCATTCCATACTCCCACCACTCTCTGTGTGAAGAAGCCCTCCCCTTAACACATGTCCTTTTTTTTATCTCCCCTTGCCTCAGTGGAAAAATCCTTTTTGCATTCATTCTATCTATACCCACCGTAATTTTATATAACTCTATCAAATAGAAACATAGAAACACAGAAAATAGGTACAGGAGTAGGCCATTCGGCCCTTCGAGCCTGCACCGCCATTCTGTATGATCATGGCTGATCATCTAACTCAGAACCCTGCACCAGCCTTCTCTCCATACCCCCTGATCCCTTTAGCCACAATGGCCATATCTAATTCCCTCTTAAATATAGCCAATGAACTGGCCTCAACTGTTTCCTGTGGTAGAGAATTCCACAGATTTAACAGTCTCTGTGTGAAGTTCTTCCTAATCTCCGTCCTAAAAGGCTTCCACTCTATCCTCAAACTGTGACCCCTCGTTCTGAACTTCCCCAACATCGGGAACAATCTCCTTGCATCCAGCCTGTCCAGCCCTTTAGCATTTTGTACTTTTCAATATGATCCCCCACGCTCAATCTTCTAAATTCCAACGAGTATAAGCCTAGTTGATCCAATCTTTCATCATATGAAAGCCCTGCCATCCCAGGAATCAATCTGGTGAACATTCTTTGGACACCTTCGGTGGCAAGAATGTCTTTCCTCAGGCTAGGGGACCAAAACTGCACGCAATACTCCAAGTGTGCTCTCACCAAGGCCTTGTATAACTGCGGTAGTACCTCCCTGCTCCTGTACTCGAATCCTCTTGGTATGAATGCCAGCATACCATTCGCCTTTTTTCACCGCCTGCTGTACCTGCATGCCCACTTTCAATGACTGGTGTATAATGACACCCAGATCTCGTTGCACCTCCCCTTTTCCTAATCGGCCATCATTCAGATAATAATCTGTTTTCCTGTTCTTTCCACCAAAGTGGATAACCTCACATTTATCCACATTAAATTGCATCTGCCATGAATTTGCCCACTCAACTAATCCATCCAAGTCTCCCTGCCTGCTCTTAGCATCCTCCTCACAGCTAAAACTGCCGCCTAGCTTCGTGTCATCCGCAAACTTGGAGATGCTGCATTTAATTCCCTCATCTAAGTCATTAATATATATTATCAACAACTGGGGTCCCAGCACTGAGCCTTGCTGTACCTTACTAGTCACTGCCTGCCATTCTGAAAAGGTCCCGTTTATTCCCAGTCTTTGCTTCCTGTCTGCCAACCAATTCTCTATCCACATCACTACCTTACCCCCAATACTGTGTGCTTTAAGCTTGCAGAATAATCCCCTGTGTTGGACCTTGTCAAAAGCCTTTTGAAAATCGAAATATACCACATCCACTGGTTCTCTCCTATCCACTCTACTAGTTACATCCTAAAAATTTCTTTCAGATTTGTCAGACATGATTTTACTTTCACAAATCCATGCTGACTTTGTCCGATGATTTCACCGCTTTCCAAATGTGCTGTTATCACATCGTTGATAACTGACTCTAACATTTATCCCAGCACCGATGTTAGGCTAACCGGTCTATAATTCACCGGTTTTTTCTCGCTCCCTTTTTTTAAGAGGCGGGGTTACATAAGCCACCCTCCAATCCTCAGGAACTAGTCCAGAATCTAAAGAGTTTTGAAAAATTATCACTAATGCATCCACTATTTCTTGAGCTACTTCCTTAAGCACTCTGGGATTCAGACTATCTGGCCCGTGGGATTTATCTGCCTTCAATCCCTTCAATTTACCTAACGCCACCTCCCTACTAACATTTATTTCCCTCAGTTCCTCCATCTCACTGGACCCTCTGTCCCGTACTATTTCCGAAAGATTATTTATGTCCTCCTTAGTGAAGACGGGCCCAAAGTAGTTATTTGATTGGTCTGCCATGTCCTTGCTCCCCATAATCAATTCACCTGTTTCTGTCTGTAGGGGACCTACATTTGTCTTTACCAGTCTTTTTATTTTTTCTTTTCACATATCTATAAAAGCTTTTACAGTCAGTTTTTATGTTCCCTGCCAGTTTTCTCTCACAATCTTGTTTTCCCTTCCTAATTAAGCTCGTTGTCCTTCTCTGCTGAACTCTGAATTTCTCTCAGTCCTAAGGTGAGCCGCTTTTTCTGGTTAATTTGTATGTTTCTTCTTTGGAATTGATACCATCCCTAATTTCCCTTGTCAGCCACGGGTGGACTACCTTACCTGATTTATTCTTTTGCCAAACTGGGGTGAACAATTGTTGTCCCTCATTCTTCTACGATCCAGGGAATAAAGTCCTAACCTATTCAACCTTTCTCTGTAACTGAGTTTGTTAAGTTCCGGCAACATCATTGTAAACCTTCTCTGTACTCTTTCAAACTTATTAATACCCTTCCTGTAATTTGGTGATCATAATTGAACACAATAGTCGAGATCTGGCCTCGCCAATACCTTATACAACCTCATGATAACACTCCAGCTCTTATACTCAATACTTTGATTAATAAATACCAATGTACCAAAAGCTCGCTTTACGACCCTACCTACCTGTGACTCCACTTTAAGGAATTTTGTATCTGCATTCCCAGATCCCTCTGTTCTACTGCACTCCTCACAGCCTTACAATTAACCCTGTATGTTCTACCTTGGTTTGTCTTTCCAAAGTGCAATACCTCACACTTCTATGCATTAAACTCCATCTGCCGTTTTTCAGATATTTTTCCAGCTGGCCCAAGTCCCTCTGCCAACTTTGAAAACCTTCGTCACTGTCCACTACTCCTCCAATCTTTGTATCATCGGCAAATTTGCTCATCCAGTTCAGCACATTATCTGCCAAACCATTGATATAAATGACAAATAAGAATGCACCCAGCACTGATCCCTGTGGCACACCACTAGTCACAGGCCTCCACTCTGACAAGCAATCCTCTACTACCACTGTTTGGCTTCTTCCATTGAGCCAATGTCTAATCCAATTTATTACCTCTCCATGTGTACCTAGCGACTGTTTTTCCTAACTAACCTCCCATATGGGACCTTGTCAAAGGCCTTACTGAAGTCCATGTAGACAACATCTACTGTCTTCCCTTCATCCACTTTCCTGGTATCCTCTTTGAAAAATTCCAATAGATTGGTCAAACATGACCTACCACACACAAAGCCATGCTGAGTCTCCCTAATAAGTCCCTGTCTATCCAAATGCTTGTAGATTTTGTCTCTTGGTACTCCCTCCATTAACTTACCTACTACCGAAGTTAAACTCACCGGCCTATAATTTCCCGGAGTACTTTTCGATCCTTTTTTAAACAACGGAACAACAGGAGCCATTCTCGAATCTTTCGGTACCTCACCCGGAGATACCGACATTTTAAAAATATCTGCCTGGGCCCCTGCAATTTTAACACTAGTCTCCTTCAAGGTCCGAGGGAATACCCTGTCAGGTCCCGGGGACTTATCCACTTTAATTAGCTTCAAGGTAGCAAGCACCTCCTTCTTTTCAATCTGTGCATTTTCCGTGATCTCACGAATTGTTTTCCTTAATCCTATAGACTTCGTGGCAGTTTCCATAGTAAATACAGACTCAAAAAATCCATTTCAGATCTCCCCCATTTATTTTGGTTCCGCACATAGCCGACCACTCTGATCCTCAAGAGGACCAATTTTATCTCTTACAATCCTTTTACTCTTACTATACCTGTAAAATCTCTTTGGATTATCCTCAACTTTGACTGCCAAGGCAACCTCATGTCTTCTGTTAGCACTCCTGATTCCATTCTTAAGTATTTTCTTGCACCTTTTATACTCCTCAAGCAGCTTATTTACTCCCTGTTTCCTATACACGTCATACAACTCTCTCCTCTTCTTTATCAGAATTGCAATATCCCTTGAGAACCAAGGTTCCTTATTCCTATTCACTTTGCCTTTAATCCTGACAGGAACATACAAGCTCTGCACTCTCAACGTTGCTACTTTGAAGGCTTCCCACTTACCGATCACATCTTTACCAGAGAAAAACCTATCCCAATCCACGCATTTAAGATCCTTTCTCATTTCTTCAAAGTTGGCTTTCTTCCAGTTTAGAAACTCAACCCTAGGACCAGAACTATCCTTGTCCATGATCAAGTTGAAACTAATGGTTTTATGATCACTGGAACCAAAGTGCTCCCCTAGACACACTTCCATCACCTGTCCTTACTCGTTTCCGAATTGTGATCTAGAGGTCGCGTCCAGTTGGTACCTGTATATATTGATTTAGAAAACTTTTCTGAACACATTTCACAAACTGTAAACCATCTAAAACCCTAACAATATTGGACTACCAATCAGTATGTGGAAAATTAAAATCCCCTACCATTACAAATTATGTTTCCTACAGTTGCCTGCTATCTCTCTGCAGATTTACTCCTCCAGTTCTCGTTGACTATTGGGTGGTCTATAATACAAACTCACTAATGTAGCCGTATCTTTCCTGTTTCTCAGCTCCACCCACAGGGACTCAGTAGACAAGCCCTCTAACCTGCCCTGCCTGACCACTGCTGTATCATTTTCCCTGACAAGCAATGTTACCACACCACGCCCCCCCCACCCCACCTTTCATTCCTCTGCCTCTATCACATCTGAAACACCGGTAACCTTGAATAATAAGGTGTTATGATTACATCTTTCCAGGATCTATTTCCCTATCTGCTCCTCCACATCGCTGTTACTATTTTTCTCCATACCCCATCCGTTCAGACAGGCACAGACACACATACACACACACACACACACACACACACACACACACACACACACACACACACACACACAGAGGGGAGGGTGGAAGATTCCACTATTTCTTTCCTGTAGGAGATGTGAGAGAAAGCACAAAACTGTTCATAGCTTTGTTTTCAGTTTATTTATTATTTCCTTCTTTACAGTTACACATTGAGAACAGTAGGCATATCTGGCTGAAGCATTGAATCTTTCTCCTGTAGGACACGGGACGGCAGAGAGACTCCAGTGCCTCTGACTACTTCACCTGTGAGAAGTGTATCCGGATGCAACTTCTAACACTCGGAGTTAAGCATTTGGAACTGGAACTGGATGAACTCAGGATCATTCGGAAAGCTGAGGGGGTGATAGGGAGAACATATTGGGAGGAAGTTACGCCCACCGTGTAGGTCAGAGGAAACAGGGTGATGGTCAGGAGGCTGAAAGGGTTAAAACAGCCGGAGCAGAATATTGTATCCTTGTGGCCAACCTCCTAAGCAATCGGTGGATTGGGAGAGGCTATTTTCTGGCAGTGGTGCAGCTGGCAGTGGGCACGTGGCCAAGTGGTTAAGGCATTCGACTAGCGACCTGAAGGTCCGAGTTCGAGCCCTAGCCAAGGCAGCATGTTGCGTTCTTGAGCAAGGCACTTAACCACACAGTGCTCTGCGACGGCACCGGTATCGGCCCTTGCTCTTCCCTTGGACAAGATCGTTGTCGTGGAGAGAGGAGACTTGCAGCAAGGGCAACTGTCGGTCTTCCATTCAACCATGCCCAGGCCTGCGCCCTGGATAGTGAAGGCTTTCCTGGCACAGATCCATGGTCTCGAAAGACTAACAGATGCCTTAATAATATAGCTGGTAATTTGAAGCCCAAGCGCTATTTAACCACAGTGCCCTTGGGGAAGTCTTGGACCGGCAGGAGTGGGAAATCTTGAAGGAGAGAGTGAGTTCGGTGTACACGGATGGGTTTCACACACTGTGAATGCAGAGCAGAACAAATGAAACGAGCGACAGGGCAGATAGGAATTGGGAAAGAATTTGACCTTTCTGAATTCACTATTTGATTTCTGGTCGCCCGGTTACGGGAAGAGTGTGGGGGTGCCTGGAACAGAGAGTATAATCTATAAGCAGATGGCCCAGACAGACTGTGTATTTACCTGGTTCGGTGGAGTCTGTTGGGTGAACTGATACAGTTCTGTATCATTACGATATACACTGGTACACCGTACATCCGCTGTATTTCTCTGCAGCAGCGGAGTCTGGGGATGTGGGGGGTCGGGGAGGAGACGCAGGTTTATACATTATGAGAGGTACAGGGAGTTCAGACAGCCGGTGTATTTCTTTCGAGCGGTGACAAGGATTGGAGGGAGATGGACATTGCTTCGGCAGAAAGGATGTCACTGGTATAGCACAACATTGTGGCCAAAGGGCCTGTACATTTCTGTGATTTACGTGCGCTGCTCTTCGGGAGGGGAGAGACGGATTTGAACTCAGAGAGTGGGAAGCGCAGGCTTGGATTAGATCAGGGAAGGTGACGAATAACAATGTCGAGGAACGATTTTTCGACAGACGACATGGTCAGTGATCGACCCACAAGGAGAGACCGATCAGTCTCAAGCATTGGTTAATCGGCGTTTTAACAGCGACTCTCATTATCACGGGTATCTGCTGGAGGATTCATGGTGAGTTCAACACCGTTCGTACCGACCAAACCACAGAGAATAAAAATGACCACTCTAACAGCGACACTCCCCTACATTACCCCGAAACACCCGGAACAGTGATAACAACACACCCCTCACTGCGGTACTGACGGGACCCGAACCATGATTACCACACACCAATCACCGTGACCCCGACACGACAGCCATCAACACATCCCTCAACATGATACGACAAATCCCTCAAACTGATACCGACACACGCCATACTGTAATAACGATTCATTGTAACACCGACACGCCATTCACCGTGGCACCGACACATCCCGCACTGTGACGTGGACACATCCTTCACTGTGACATAGTCACGTTCCTCATTTTGAATCGGACTCCTCCCTTATTGTGGCGCCAACAGTCACCGCACTGCATCGCTGACATAACGGTCGCCGTAAAAACAACACATCCCCCACCGTGACAACGACAAACCCCTCACAGCTCGCCTACTCACCCCCCATTGTGATAACAGCACACCACTCACTTTGACACGAGCCCAGCACTGTGACGACACGTTCTTCGCTGTGACAGAGACACGCCTGTCACCATGAGACCGACACACACTCACCGTGACCCTTACATTCTCCTCATCTTATTGAACGTATAAAGATGTTACTAGGAAAGATGACGAGGGTAAAGCGGTGGATGTTGTCTATATGGACTTCAGTAAGGCCTTTGACAAGGTTCCACGCGGAAGGTTAGTTAGGAAGGTTCAATTGTTAGGCATTAATATCGAAGTAATAAAATGGATTCAGCAGTGGCTGGATGGGAGACGCCAGAGAGTGGTGGTGGATAACTGTGGGTCAGATTTAAGGACAGTGTCTAGTGGTGTGCCTCAGGGATCTGTACTGGATCCAAAGTTGTTTCTGTTATATATTCATGATATGCATCACGGGGTGGTAAATTGGATCAGTAAGTATGCAGCTGATACTAAGATAGGTGGAGATGTGGATAATGAAGTAGGTTTTCAAAGTTTGCAGAGAGATGTGGACCATTTAGCAGAGTGGGCTGAAAGATGGCAGATGGAGTTTAATGCAGATAAATGTGAGGTGCTACATTTTGGTAGGACTAATAAATAGGACATACATGGTAAATGGTAGGGCAGTGAAGAATGCAGTAGAACAGAGGGATCTAGGAATAATGGTGCAATATTCCCTGACCGAGGATCTCATGTGGATAGGCTGGTGAAGAAAGCTTTTGGTATGCTGGCCTTTATAAATCAGAACATTGAGGATAGAAGTTGGGTTGTAATGTTGAAATTGTATAAGGCATTGGGAAGGACAAATTTTCAGTATTGTGTAAAGTTATTTTCACCGAAAAATAGGAAAGATGTCAATAAAATTGAGAGAGTAGAGAGGAAATTTACTCGGATGTTGCCTGGGTTTCATCTCCTAAGTTACAGAGACAGGTTGAACAAGTTGCGTCTTTATTCTTTGGAGCGTAGAAGGTTGAGGGGGGACTAGATAGAGGTGTTTAAAATTATGAGGGGGATAGATAGAGATGACGTGAGTAGGCTTTTTCCATTGAGAGTGGGGGAGATTCAAACAAGAGCACATGAGTTGAGAGTTAAAGGGCAAAAGTTTAGGGGTAACATGAGCGGGAATTTCTTTACTCAGAGAGTGGTAGCTGCGTGTAACAAGCATCCTGCAGAAGTGGTTGAAGCATGTTTGATGTTGTCATTTAAAGTTAAATTAGATCGATATATGGGCAGGAAAATAATGGAGGGTTATGGGCTAAGTGCAAGTCCGTGGGAGTAAGAGTTGGGGACGGGCTGGAAGGGCAGAGATGGCCTGTTTCTGTGCTGTAATTGTTATATAGCTATCTGATTAAAAACTCATGCGTACAAATTCGCCAGGAGGAGTGTGTTTGGGGAAATATTAAAATAAAAAAACAACAAAGAAGCTATTGAGTGAGCAATAAAGAAAGTGAATCTAGATTATGAAAATGAACCAGCATAAAATATAAAAAAGCGAATAGTCGAAGGTTGGATAATTTTATAAAGAGGAAAGGTTGGCAAAAGTGGATGTAGGTCCCGTGGAAGACGAGAAGGGGCATTGATATTTGATAGTGAGTAAATGCCAGACGCTCTGAATGACTATTTTGTGTCGGTCTTCACAATGGAGGCCACGACTAATATGCCAAAGTGCGATGTTATGGATGCGATGGGAGGTGAGGACTTCGATACAATAGCTATCACTAAGGAGGTAGCGCTGAGGAAACTTGTGGGCCTAGAGATAGACCACTCCCCTCGTCCTGATCGAATGCACCCCAGGGTACTGAAAAGTATGGCAGAGGTTATGGCAGAATCTTTGGCAAAATTTTACCAAAATTCTCTGGAAGCTGGGCAGATCTCAACGGATTGGAAGAAGGCAAATGTCAGGCCAGTGTTGAAAAATAAAATATGTAGGCAAAAGGCATGTAACTATAGGCCACACAGGGAAAAGTTGCTGCTGAACGCCGCAGGCCAGGCTCCATCTCTAGGAAGAGATAGAGTCGACGTTTCGGGCCGAGATCCTTCGTCAGGCCGAAGTGAAAGAAGAGCTAGTAAGAGATTTGAAAGTGGGAGGGGAAGGGGGAGATGAGATACGATAGGAGAAGACAGGAGAGGGAGGGATGGAGCCAAGAGCTGGACAGTTAATTGACAAAAGGGGAATGAGAGGCTCATAGGACAGGAGGACTACGTAGAAAGAAAAGGGGGAGTGCGGGAAAAGTCCAGAGTATGGACAAGGAGTGTAGGGAGAGGGACAGAGGGAGAAAACGGAGAGACAGAAAAATAATGGGTGTATATAAATAAATAACGGATGGAGTACGAGGTGGAGGTGGGGCATTAGCGGAAGTTTGAAAAGTCAGTATTCCTGCTATCGAGTTGGAGGCTACCCAAACGGAATATAAGGTGTTATTCCTACAACCTGAGTGTAGCTTCATATTTACAGTAAAGGAGACCGTGGATAGATATATCAGAATGGGAATCGGACCTTGAACTAAAATATGTGGCCGCAGGGAGATCCTGCGTTCTCTGGCGGACAGAGTGTAGGTCTTCAGCGAACCGATCTCCCAGTCCGCGTCGGGTCTCGCCAATGTATAGAAAACCGCATCGGGAGCACCGGACGCAGTATATCACCCCAGCCGACTCACAGGTGAAGTGTCCCCTCACCTGGAAGAGCTGATTGGAGCCCTGAATAGTAGTGAGGGCGGAAGTGTAAGGGCATGTGTAGCACATAGAAACATAGAAACATAGAAAATAGGTGCAGGAGTAGACCATTCGGCCCTTCGAGCCTGCACCGCCATTTATTATGATCATGGCTGATCATCCAATTCAGAACCCCGCCCAAGCCTTCCCTCCATACTCCCTGATCCCCGTAGCCACAAGGGCCATATTTAACTCCCTCTTAAATAGAGCCAATGTACTGGCCTCAACTACTTCCTCTGGCAGAGAATTCCACAGATTCACCACTCTCTGAGTGAAGAAGTTTTTCCTAATCTCAGTCATTAAAGGCATCCCCTTTATCCTCAAACTGTGACTCCTTGTTCTGGACTTCCCCAACATCGGGAACAATCTTCCTGCACCTAGCCTGTCCAATCCCTTTAGGATTTTATACGTTTCAATCAGATCCCCCCTCAATCTTCTAAATTCCAACGAGTACAAGCCCAGTTCATCCAGTCTTTCTTCATATGAAAGTGCTGCCATTCCAGGAATCAATCTCGTGAACCTTTTTTGTACTCCCTCTATGGCAAGGATGTCTTTCCTCAGATTAGGGGATCAAAACTGCACACAATACTCCAGGAGTGGTCTCACCAAGGCCTTGTACAACTGCAGTAGTACCTCCCTGCTCCTGTACTCAAATCCTCTCGCTATAAATGCCAGCATACCATTCGCCTTTTTCACCGCCTGCTGTACCTGCATGCCCACTTTCAATGACTGGTGTATAATGACACCCAGGACTCGTTGCACCTCCCCTTTTCCTAATCGGCCACCATTCAGATAATAATCTGTTTTCCTATTGTTGCTACCAAAGTGGATAACTTCACATTTATCCACATTAAATTGCATCTGCCATGAATTTACCCACTCACCCAACCTATCCAAGTCACTCTGCATCCTCTTAGCATCCTCCTCACAGCTAACACTGCCACCCAGCTTCGTGTCATCCGCAAACTTCGAGATGCTGCATTTAATTCCTTCATCCAAGTCATTAATATATATTGTAAACAACTGGGGTCGCAGCACTGAGCCTTGCAGTACCCCACTAGTCACCGCCTGCCATTCTGAAAAGGTCCCGTTTATTCCCACTCTTTGCTTCCTGTCTGCTAACCAATTCTCCATCGACATCAATACCTTACCCCCAATACGATGTGCTTTAAGTTTGCACACTAATCTCCTGTGTGAGACCTTGTCAAAAGCCTTTTGAAAATCCAAATATACCACATCCACTGGTTCTCCCCTATCCACTCTACTAGTTACATCCTCAAAAAATTCAATGAGATTCGTCAGACATGATTTTCCTTTCACAAATCCATGTTGACTTTGTCCGATGATTTCACCGCTTTCCAAGTGTGCTGTTATCACATCTTTGATAACTGACTCCAGCAGTTTCCCCACCACCGACGTTAGGCTAACCGGTCTATAATTCCCCGGTTTCTCTCTCACTCTTTTTTAAAAAAAAGTAGGGTTACATTAGCCACCCTCCAATCCTCAGGAATTAGTCCAGAATCTAACGAGTTTTGAAAAATTATCACTAATGCATCCACTATTTCTTGGGCTACTTCCTTAAGCACTCTAGGATGCAGACCATCTGGCCCTGGGGATTTATCTGCCTTCAATCCCTTCATTTTACCTAACACCACTTCCCTACTATCATGTATTTCACTCAGTTCCTCCATCTCACTGGACCCTCTGTCCCCTACTATTTCTGGAAGATTATTTATGTCCTCCTTAGTGAAGACAGAACCAAAGTAATTATTCAACTGGTCTGCCATGTCCTTGCTCCCCATAATCATTCACCTGTTTCTGTCTGTAGCGGACCTACATTTGTCTTTACCAGTCTTCTCCGTTTTACATACCTATAAAAGCTTTTACAGTCTGTTTTTATGTTCCCTGCCAGTTTTCTCTCAAAATCCTTTTTCCCCTTCCTAATTAAGCCCATTGTCCTCCTCTGCTGAACTCTGAATTTCTCCCAATCCTCAGGTGAGCCACTTTCTCTGGCTAATTTGTATGCTTTTTCTTTGGAATTGATACTATCCCTAATTTCTCTTGTCAGCCACGGGTGCACTGCCTTCCTTGATTTATTCTTTTGCCAAACTGGGATGAACAATTGTTGTAGTTCATCCATGCAACCTTTAAATGCTTGCCATTGCATATCCACCGTCAACCCTTTAAGTGTCATTTGCCAGTCTATCTCAGCTAATTCACGTTTCATACCTTCAAAGTTACCCCTCTTTAAGTTCAGAATCTTTGTTTCTGAATTAACTATGTCACTCTCCATCTTAATGAAGAATTCCACCATATTATGGTCACTCTTATCCAAAGGGCCTCTCACGACAAGATTGCTAATTAACCCTTTCTTATTGCTCAAAATCCAGTCCAGAATAACCTGCTCTCTAGTTGGTTCCTCGACATGTAGGTTCAAAAAACCATCCCGCATACATTCCAAGAAATTCTCTTCCTCAGCACCTTTACCAATTTGGTTCACCCAATCTACATGTAGATTGAAGTCACCCATTATAACTGTTGTTCCTTTATTGCACACACTTCTATTTTCCTGTTTAATACCATCTCCGACCTCACTACTACTGTTAGGTGGCCTGTACACAACTCCCACCGCGTCTTCTGCCCCTTAGTGTTACGCAGCTCTACCCATATCGATTCCACATCTTCCCGGCTTATGTCCTTCCTTTCTATTGCGTTAGTCTCTTCTTTAACCAGCAACGCCACCCCACCACCCCTTCCTTCATGTCTATCCCTCCTGAATATTGAGTATCCCTGAACGTTGAGCTCCCATCCTTGGTCACCCTGGAGCCATGTCTCTGTGATCCCAACTATATAATAATCATTAATAACAATCTGCACTTTCAATTCATCCACCTTATTACGAATGCTCGTTGCATTGACACACAAAGCCTTCAGGCGCTCTATTACAACTCTCTTAACCCTTATACAATTATGTTGAAAAGTGGCCCTTTATAATGCTTGCCCTGGATTTGTCGGCCTGCCACTTTTACTCTTTTCCTTAGTACTTTTTGCTTCTACCCTCATTTTACACCCCCCGTCTCTCTGCACTGGTTCCCATCCCCCTGTTGTGAACTAACCTCCTCAGACCTAGCCTCTTTAATTTGTTTCCCACCCCGTAACCATTCTAGTTTAAAGTCACCTCAGTAGCCCTCGCTAATCTCCCTGCCAGGATATTGGTCGCCCTAGGATTCAAGTGTAACATGTTCCGCTTACAAGGATCAGTGCCAGGAGGGAGATCGGTGGGGAGGGATAGGGTGGACGAATGGACAAGGGAGTCTCGTAGGGAGCGATCCCTGCGGAAAACAGAGAGACGGGAGGAGGGAAAGTTGTGCTTCGTGGTGGGATACCGTTGGAGGTGCCGGAAGTTAAGGACATCTCCTTCTTCCTGGAATGTAAAGCCTCATCCTGAGAGCAGATGCGGCGAAGTCCGAGGAATGTGTGCATTATATACACGCAGTCTTTCTCTCTCTCTCCTTTTTCTCCCTCTGTCTCTCTCACTATACCCCTTACCTATCCTCCGGGTTTTCACACCCATCCCACTTTCCTTTCTCCCTAAGTCTCCTGTTCCAAGATCTTCTCATATTCCTTTAGCCAATCAACTCTCCAGCTCTTGGCTCCATCCCTCCCCCTCCTGTCTTCTCCTAACGTTTCGGCTATGCCCCTCCCCCTCCCATTTTCAAATCTCTTACTAGCTCTTCTTTCAGGTAGGCCTGACGAAGGGTTTCGGCCCGAAACGTCGACTGTACCTCTTCCTAGAGATGCTGCCTGGCCTGCTGCTTTCACCAGCAACTTATATATGTGTTGCTTGAAATTCCAGCATCTGCAGATATCCTCGTGTTTGCGTAACTCTTGGCCAGTTAGTTTTACATCTGGTCTTGGGAAAATGCTTGAGTTATCATTAAATAAGAAATAGGGAGGCATGTGGAAGGAAATGGATCCATCAAGCAGGCGCAGCATCGATTCAGCAAAGGCAGATCCTTTTCGACTACCTCTGTGAGGATATAACTATTTATATGAATAAAAAATTGCAAATGAAATATTGACTTTCGTTGCTGGAGGGATTGAATTCAGGAGCAGGGATTTAAGCTGCAACTTCATAGGGTACTGTGCACCTGTGCAACTGCAAATCGTGAGTACGATGTGCAGTTCTGGTCTCCTCACGTGAGGAACGGTATACCGGCCTTGGAGGCGCTGCAGAAGAGGTTCATCAGGTTAATTCCATAAAATAGGGTGGATAGACAAGGAGGAAAGATTGAATCGTCTGGCACTGTTTTCGCAGGGATTAAGAGGACATCTTATGATACATATAAATTTTCTAAAGGGATAGATACGTCAGACACCGATTACCCCTCACCGTTCCGCATCGTGACAGCGACATGCACCACACTGTGACCCGAGAAGCCCCTCAGCGCAGCCCCGACAGGACCCTTAATGTGACCCCAACAAGCCCCTCAGCGCAGCACCGACAGGATCCTTAATGTGACCCCGAAACATCGCTCTCCATGATAAGGACAAGTCCCTCAGCGTGACTCCAACAGGACACTCAACGTGATACTGACATACCGCTCACCGTGTTTCCGTTAAGCCCCACAGTGTGACAACTACACGTCCCTTAGCGTGACACCGACACAGCCTAACCATCATTCTCAGTATCACAGATTCGTCACTCTCTGATCACCTCCGACCGAGAGCACCAGAAACTTTGTGAACAATACCAGGAGATGAACAGTACCCAGCGCCAGTGTGGACTGCAGGTAAATGAATTGAACTCAACCCTTGAATACAATATAACTGAGAATTCCCGTCTGGTTGTCTCCCGAAGCACCTGTTTCAGGAATATTTCCGTCCTCAGCTAAAACCTCTCCATCCTCGAAAGCGAATTTTTCGTCCACGAAAATACAAACTCCGTCCTGAACTCCAAACTGACACTAACCAATCTCGATCAACAGATTTCAGACCTCGAAATGAAGTACAGTACTCTGAGCGAAGTCAAGGCTCAAATCTGCCAACTGCTATTTAGCAGAAAAAGTGAGTTACAACACCAACCCGCACACGTTCTCCCGCTACTCATCGCTGAGCAGAGTGAGAGGAAGCTATATTCTGAGTCTGATCCCGGAAGTGTGTGGTGGGATGGGGCGGCGAGCCCGACCCCTAGTGTCTGAGCTCGGTAGTGCGTGATAGGATGGTACGCCAGGAGCTTCACTCGGTAAACACAAAATACTCTGCAGATGATGGGAGCAAAGCAACACACGCAGCACCCTGCAGGAACTCAGTAGGTCGGGCACCATCCGTGAAAACGAACAGTCAACGTTTCGGGCCGAGACTCTTCGTCAGACTGAAGAGGGAGGGGACAGGGGCCCTATGAGAAGATGTGGGGAGAGGGTGGAAAGGAGAAGGCGGGTAGAAGCCAGGTGAAAAACCAGTACTGGGAAAGATCAAGGGGTGGGGGAGGGGAAGAAGGGACGGGATAGGCAGGAAAGGTGTAGAAAGAATAGGTAAAAGCACAAAGGGTAGTAGAAAGAGGCAGAATCATGAGGGAGGTGACAGACAGCTGGAGGAGGGGGCAGAAGGAAAATGGGATGGGGGAAGGGAGGGGATGGGAATTACCGGAAGTTAGAGAATTCAGGCCAAGGGGCTGGAGACTACCGAGACGGTATATGACGTTTTGCTCCTCCAACCTGAGTTTTGCCTCATCATGGCAGTAGAGGAGACCATGTCTGGACATATCGGAATGGGAAATATGAAGCAGAGTTGAAGTGGGTGGTAACCGGTAGATCCTGTCTGTTGTAACGAACGAAGCGGAGGTGCTTGACGAAGCGGTCACCCAATCTGCATGGGGTTTCACCGATGTAGAAGGAGCCGCATCGGGAGCACCGGATGCAAAAAAATAGCCCCAACAAACTCAATTGTGAAGTGTTTCCTCACCCGGAAGGACTGTTTGGGGCCCTGAATGGGGGCAAGAGAGGAGGTGTAGGGACTGGTGTAGCACTTACGCTTACTTGGATAAGTGCCACGTGGGAGATCCGTGGGGAGGGGAGGGACGTGTAGATGAGGGAGTTGCGGAGGGAACGATCCCTGCGGAAAGCTGAGAGGGTTATAGAGGGAAAGTTGTGCTTCGTGGTGGAATCCTGTTGAAGGTGGCTGAAGTTACGAATGGTAATGTGCTGGATCCGGAGGCTGGTGGAGTGGTAGGGGAGGATAAGGGGATCTCTGTCCCTGTTGTGGTGACTGGAGGATGGGGTGAGGGCTGAAGTGCGGGAAATGGAGGAGATGCGTGTGAGGGCATCATTGATGACGGTAGAAGGGTCTGATCCTGTGTGGTGTTGGTTGGGATGGAATGGAGGGAGATTCACTCTGTCTCTGACCCCGATGTGCGTGATGGGACTGTAGGGAATGATATTCACTGCTACTTATTCCTAATTTCCAGAGCATACGTGTTCCGAGGAGTGGATCCAAAATAAAGATCGGTGTTATTACGTATCCATGTTTGATACATCTTTCAACACAGCGGTGCAGGAATGTTCAAACCGCAATGCAAGTCTGCTTGAAGTCAAATCAAGGGATGAAGCGGTATGTGCCACAGCACAAGAAGATCCCACAGGAATCATCACCCACTCCCGGGGTCAGACACAGAATGACACCCACAATATACTCCCAGCACACAGTCCCGGGTGAGACACAGAGTGACACCCATACTACACTCCCAAGACACATACTCGGGGTCAGACACAGAGTGCAGCTCCCTCCACAACGTACCATCACACGCCTCCGGGTTCAGACACAGAGTGAATCTCCCTCCTCACCGTCCCATCACACACTCCGGGGTCAGACACAAAGTGAATCTTTCTCCACACCGTCCCATCACACACTCCCGGGATCAGACACAGAGTGAATCTCCCTCCGCACCGTCCCATCACACACTCCCGGGGTCAGACACAGAGTGAATCTCCCTCCACACCGTCCCATCACACACTCCGGGGTCACACACAAAGTGAATCTTCCTCCACACCATCCCATCACACACTCCCGGGATCAGACACAGAGTGAATCTCCCTCCACAACGTACCATCACACACCTCCGGGTTCAGCCACAGAGTGAATCTCCCTCCACACCGTCCCATCACACACTCCGGGGTCAGACATAAAGCGAAGCTCCCTCCACACCATCCCATCACAGATTCCTGTTGTAATCAACCGAGAGAAGCTCTCTAAATAATTTTCGTTTCTTGGCATTAATCAGATAAATTTAATTTCCCAGAGTTTTCTATCCCAGAAACTTGTGTACCGATACCGTGCATACTGGATTGCAAAATGCGAAGACGGGTAAGATTTGGACTGATCTGTGGGGTGAGAGTTGGTCATTGACATAGTCCTGACGGGGGGAAAAGGGATTCGTTTACGATGAGGCAGTATGAGGTTGTCGGGAGAGTTTGGTACAATGGGAACATTTTGAGGCCGACATGTGTCTGTCGGGGAAGGACGGAGCAGTGTGAATATTTCGGAAACCTCCAGGGGGCAGTGGGGAGAGCTCAGAACACAGGGATTACGTCATTTGGGTACTGACGATTGTCGGTGAGGAGGGCGCGGTGGAGTGGGATCATTTTGGAGATAGTCGCCGGGCTGTGAGGAGGGGGAGCAACAGCAGGATTAGTTTGGTGAATGTCAGAGATCTGAAGGCCGAGAGTAGGACAACTGGATTAGTTTGGAGACCGATACAGGGCGGTGGACACACAGTGGGTTAATGGGATTAGTTTGCGAACTGACGCACGGATGTGGGAGGGAGGGTGCCAGTGGTGTAAGTCTGGAGACGGACCCGAAGCTATGAGGAGAGTGCGGTGCAGTGGGATATGTTAGCAGACTGGCGCGAAGCTCTGGGTAGAGGGAAGAGCAACGGGATTAATCTGGGACCGACTAGGGCTGAGGGAAGTTTGTGGACAAGTGGGATTCATCTCGGGAAAGACATAAGTCTGTGCGGAGACGGTGGGACAGTGGGGTTTGTTCGGGGAGTTAAACAGATCTGAGGGGAGAGGGTGGGCCTGTTCGATTAGTATGGGGACTGACAGGGGACTGTGGTGAAAAAGTGGATCGGTGAGTTAGTTTGGAGAGACACGGGGCTGTGGGGTGACATTGGATCAGTACGATTAATTTAGGGACAGCCACAGTATTCTGGGGAGACATTGGGACCGTGGTATCTGTCTGGGTACTGGCCTGACAGTGGATGAGTGGGATGAGTTTGCGGACTGACTCAGCCTGTTAGGAGAGAGCGATTTCATGGGTTAGCTTGTGGACGATCTCGGTTCGGGTTCTCTGCTGGAGCTGTTTTGTCTCTGCTTAAATTGCTTATCCCCGTTGGACAGGAATGCGGGCCCGAGTCTCCTGTACAGCGTGTTCTCTAGATCGTCCGTCTGCAGAGATTGCAACTCGCATCTAGGGAACGACCGTTGCAATCGTGATTGGCGTTTCATCTGCGAAAAGTCGGCACCTTTGTTCCCGGATGTTCCTGAAAAGATTAAGGATCTCTGTCGACAGCCACTGGAGGAGACGTGAATCAAGTCATTTACCCCAATTTCTCCTCCTTGTTTGCCCTTCACTCTCACTCCCCGATCCTTTCAAATTCCCTCCTCACATTCTCTGCCCCTTCCCTCCTACTCTCACACCTCCTCTTGTCGCCATCATATTCTCCCTGCGAAACATCGTCAAACCTCTCTCGCCATCTATCCCCACATTTCTCGCTATTCGCCCCGTTCCGTTCTTCCCCGCTCCCTCCACCTTTCTCTCTACCCCGTCACCTCCCCTCATTTCCTCGAGCTTTCTCCGCCCGCTCTTTCTCTGCTCCCTCTGCACACCTCTTTCACTTCTTTCACGCCCCCCCACGGCACTCTCTCTCTCCCCCCTCCCTGTTCTCTCTAAACAATCTGTCTCCCTTATCCCTCTCTCTTTCGCCTTTCCACCCACTCTGAGCTCAATCCTGTGCCGTCCGGTGCTCGATAACCCAACCCTGGGTAAGACGCTATGCCTATTCCCTTTTTCTGTGCCCCTCTGGTGTTTATGGAACTGTGTAAGTTTACAACTACGCTCCAGGGAATAATGTCCCAACCTACCCTTCCTCTCTCGATAACTCAGTCCTCCGAGTTTAGTAATATCCCCGTAGAACTCCCTGCACATTCTATCCAGTTCAATGGCATTTTCCCCTAAAACTGTGTGCGGCCACACCGACTGCAATGTGAGCTCCTCACTCCTGTACGCCGGTGCCCTCAGTGGTGAAGACCAGCGGGCCAAGTGCCCTGCCCACTGGTATCGGATGTTTCCTACCGGAATGGCAATTTCATGTATTATCTGTATGAAGGGGTCCTGATTTACCCCTATGTACTGTGCTTTTAAAAAAGACAGACAGAGAGAGAGAGGTGTCCAGCACAAAAACCTTGTTAAAAAGACAGAATTATTTAACACCGACATTTGTTTTCAAGAGAGAGAGAGAGTCGAGGACTGCTCACAGCATGGTTACATCTGTACAAGGGCACTGCTTTCAGCTTCTGCATTCTTACAGATAGAGAAGGAAGGAACTGTTTGGGTAACAGTTGGGATTCAACACGAGGTAATAAATAAAAGGTCAGGCAGTAGACCTCAGACATGTTTTTGGGAACTGAGTGAGGTTTATCGTTTTGGAGGATCGATCAGGCGAATAGATCAATGACTCTCGCAGTGTGAAAAGGGAGAGACTGGTGGGGAGGTGTTTATGTATCCAAACATCGCCTGGGTTGGTAATTCCACCACAGAAGAACGGTGCCCTTTGTTTTGTTCACAGTTGGTGATCTAAAGATAACTGGAAGATCGACGGCGTCAGCTCACCTGCAGACTCAAATCTCTCCCCGTCTCTCTGTCCATCAATAAATATTCATTGATAACCTGTCTGATTTCTCTGCATTTATATTACTCTATTGCGTAGTTACTAATAAATACCATCAGTTAATAGCAACACTGGGCTCCAAAGTGCTTTCAATTTCTGCTGCTTCTTTTACCTGTCACGCATCATATAGCGGGCAGCGGAGATTGCGGGCGGCGGAGTGAGCCGGGAGCAGAGTGAAGACTTAAGGGCTTCGGCTCAACGGGCTTAGGCGGAAACGGGCGAGACGAGGAAGGTTTGGGATTCATTTTCTGTTGTTATTAGAGGAGAGGGGCAGTATGAGTGTGAGGGCAGTTTGCTGTTCTCGGTGTCGGATGTGGGAGGCCCTGGAGTCTCCAAGCCTCCCGGACGTCTACATCTGCGCCAAGCGCATCGAGATGCAGCTCTTAAGGGACCGCATTACGGAACTGGAGCTGCAACTCGATGACCTTCGTCTGGTCAGGGAGAGTGAGGAGTTGATAGAGAGGAGTTATAGGTAACAGGTCACACCGGGGCCACGGGAGGCAGACAAGTGGTTCACGGTTAGGAGGGGGAAGGGGAAGAGTCAGGTAATAGAGAGTACTCCTGTGGCTGTGCCCCTTAACAATAGGAACTCCTGTTTGAGTACTGCTGGGGGAAACAGCTTACCCGGGGGAAGCGACAGTGGCCGTGCCTCCGGCACAGAGTCTGGCCCTGTAGCTCAGAAGGGTAAGGCAAGGAAGAGGAGGGCAGTTGTGATAGGGGACTCGATAGTAAGGGGGTCAGATTAGGCGATTCTGTGGACGCAGTCCAGAGACCCGGATCGTAGTTTGCCTCCCTGGTGCCAGGGTCCGGGGTATTTCTGATCGTGTTCAAGATATCCTGAAGTGGGAGGGTGAGGAGCCAGAGGTCGTGGAACATATAGGTACCAATGACATAGGTAGGAAAAGGGATGAGGTCCTGAAAGGAGAATATAGGGAGCTAGAAAGGGAGTTGAGAAAAAGGACCTCAAGGGATTACTGCCTGTGCCACGCGACAGTGAGAGTAGGAATGCGATGAGGTGGAGGATAAATGCGTGGCTGAGGGATTGGAGCAGGGGGCAGGGATTCAAGTTTTTGGATCATTGGGACCTCTTTTGGCGCAGGCGTGACCTTTACAAAAAGGATGGGTTACACTTGAATCCTAAGGGGACCAATATCCTGGCAGGGAGATTAGCGAGGGCTACTGAGGTGACTTTAAACTAGACTGGTTGGGGGGTGGGAAACAAATTAAAGAGGCTAGGCGAGAGGAGGTTAGTTCACAACAGGGGTATGGGAACCAGTGCAGAGAGACATAGGGGTGTAAAGTGAGGGTAGAAGCAAAAAGTACTAAGGAGAAAAGTAAAAGTGGCAGGCCGACAAATCCAGGACAAGCATTAAAAAGGGCCACTTTTCAACATAATTGCATAAGGGCTAAGAGAGTTGTAAAAGAGCGGTGAAGGCTTTGTGTGTCAATGCAAGGAGCATTCGTAATAAGGTGGATGAATTGAAAGTGTAGATTGTTATTAATGATTATAATATAGTTGGGATCACAGAGACATGGCTCCAGAGTGACCAAGGATGGGAGATCAACGTTCAGGGATATTCAATATTCAAGAAGGATAGACATGAAGGAAGGAGAGGTGGGGTGGCGTTGCTGGTTAAAGAAGAGATTAACGCAAGAGAAAGGAAGGACATAAGCCGGGAAGATGTGGAATCGATATGGGTAGAGCTGCGTAACACTAAGAGGCAGAAGACGCTGGTGGGAGTTGTGCACAGGCCACCTAACAGTAGTAGTGAGGACAGAGATGGTATTAAACAGGAAATTAGAAATGTGTACAATAAAGGAACAGCAGTTATAATGGGTGACTTCAATCTACATGTAGATTGGGTGAACCAAATTGGTAAAGGTGCTGAGGAAGAGGATTTCTTGGAATGTATGCGGGATGGTTTTTTGAACTTACATGTCGAGGAACCAACTAGAGAGCAGGCTATTCTGGACTGGGTTTTGAGCAATGAGGAAGGGTTAATTAGCAATCTAGTCGTGAGAGGCCCCTTGGGTACGAGTGACCATAATATGGTGGAATTCTTCAATAAGATGGAGAGTGACATTGTTAATTCAGAAACAAAGATTCTGAACTTAAAGAGGGGTAACTTTGAAGGTACGAGACGTGAATTTGGTAAGATTGACTGGCAAATGACACTTAAAGGATTGCCGGTGGGTATGCAATGGCAAGCATTTAAAGGTTGCATGGATGAACTACAACAATTGTTCATCCCAGTTTGGCAAAAAGAATAAACCAAGGAAGGTAGTGCACCCGTGGCTGACAAGAGAAATTAGGGATAGTATCAATTCCAAAGAAGAAGCATACAAATTAGCCAGAGAAAGTGGCTCACCTGAGGACTGAGAGAAATTCAGAGTTCAGCAGAGGAGGACAAAGGGCTTAATTAGGAATGAGAAAAAAGATTATGAGAGAAAACTGGCAGGGAACATAAAAACGGATCGTAAAAGCTTTTATAGATATGTAAAAAGGAAAAGACTGGTAAAGACAAATGTAGGTCCCCTGCAGACAGAAACAGGTGAATTGATTATGGGGAGCAAGGACATGGCAGACCAATTGAATAATTACTTCCGTTCTGTCTTCACTAAGGAGGACATAAATAATCTTCCAGAAATAGTAGGGGACACAGGGTCCAGTGAGGTGGAGGAACTGAGCGGAATACATGTTAGCAGGGAAGTGGTGTTAGGTAAATTGAAGGGTCTGAAGGCAGATAAATCCCCAGGGCCAGATGGTCTGCATCCTAGAGTGCTTAAGGAAGTAGCCCAAGAAATAGTGGATGCATTAGTGATATTTTTTCAAAACTCGTTAGATTCTGGACTAATTCCTGAGGATTGGAGGGTGGCTAATGTATCTCCACTTTTTAAAAAAGGAAGGAGAAAGAAACCGGGTATTATAGACCGGTTAGACTAACGTCGGTGGTGGGGAAATTGCTGGAGTCAGTTATCAAAGATGTGATAACAGCACGTTTGGAAAGCGGTGAAATCATCGGACAAAGTCAGCATGGATTTGTGAAAGAAAAATCATGTCTGACGAATCTCATAGAATTTTTTGATGATGTAACTAGTAGAGTGGATAGGGGAGAACCAGTGGATGTGGTATATTTGGATTTTCAAAAGGCTTTTGACAAGGTCCCACACAGGAGATTAGTGTACAAACTTAAAGCACACGGTATTGGGAGTAAGGTATTGATGTGGGTGGAGAATTGGTTAACAGATAGGAAGCAAAGAGTGGGAATAAACGGGACCTTTTCAGAATGGCAGGCGGTGACTAGTGGGGTACCGCAAGGCTCAGTGCTGGGACCCCAGTTGTCTACAACATATATTAATGACTTGGATGCGGGAATTAAATGCAGCATCTCCAATTTGCGGATGACACGAAGCTGGGTGGCAGTGTTAGCTGTGAGCAGGATGCTAAGAGGATGCAGGGTGACTTGGATAGGTTAGGTGAGTGGGCAAATTCATGGCAGATGCAATTTAATGTGGATAAATGTGAAGTTATCCACTTTGGTGGCAAAAATAGGAAAACAGATTATTATCTGAAATGTGACCGATTAGGAAAAGGGGAGGTGCAACGAGACCTGGGTGTCATTATACACCAGTCATTGAAAGTGGGCATGCAGGTACAGCAGGCGGTGAAAAAGGCGAATGGTATGCTGGCATTTATAGCGAGAGGATTCGAGTACAGGAGCAGGGAGTTACTGCTGCAGTTGTACAAGGCCTTGGTGAGACCACACCTGGAATATTGTGTGCAGTTTTGGTCCCCTAATCTGAGGAAAGACATCCTTGCCATAGAGGGAGTACAAAGAAGGTTCACCAGATTGATTCCTGGCATGGCGGGACTTTAATATGAAGAAAGACTGGATGAACTGGGCTTGTACTCGTTGGAATTTAGAAGATTGAGGGGGGATCTGTTTGAAACGTATAAAATCCTACAGGGATTTGACAGGCTGGATGCAGGAAGATTGTTCCCGATGTTGTGGAAGTCCAGAACAAGGGGTCACAGTTTGAGGATAAAGGGAAAGCCTTTTAGGACCGAGATGAGGAAAAACTTCTTCACACAGAGAGTGGTGAATCTGTGGAATTCTCTGCCACAGGAAACAGTTGAGGCCAGTTCATTGGCTATATTTAAGAGGAAGTTAGATATGGCCCTTGTGTCTGCGGGGATCAGGGGGTATGGAGGGAATGCTGGGGTGGGGTTCTGAGTTGGATGATCAGCCATGATCATAATAAATGGCGGTGCAGGCTCGAAGGGCCGAATGGCCTATTCCTGCACCTATTTTCTATGTTTCTATGTTTCTCTGAAATACCGACACATCGGATTTCAGCTTCTCATGAACTCAATCATGTTATGATCACTGCCTCCTACCGGTTCCTTCACCTCAATCTCTCTGGACAATACCCAGCCAGTACAGCCGTTCCCCTGAAGCTGTTCTGAAAATCCACCTCGCAGTCATTCTACAAATTCTCTCTCTTGAGATCCAGTGCCGACCTAATTTTCCCATCCACTCGCATGTTAAATTCCCCACAATTTTCATAACACTGCCCTTCTGACAAGCCTTTTCTATTTCCTGTTGCATTTTGTAATCCACATCCCTGCAGCTGTTTGGAAGCCTGTATATAACTGCCATCAGTGTCCTGTTACCCCTGCGATTTCGTAGCTCAACCCATATGATTCTGCACCCTCCGATCCTAGGTGACCTCTTTCTAATGATTTAATATCATTTCTTACCAATAAACCCACGCCACCCCCTCTGCCTACCTGCCTATCCTTCTGATACACCGTGTATCCTTGGACGTCAGCTACCAGAGACATGCATCCTTTAACCAGGTCTCAGTGATGACCATAATATTATACCTGCCAATCTGTAACTGTACCAAAAGATCATCCACCTCATTCCTTATGCTGAGTGCATTTAAGTATAACACCTAAGACCAGTACTCGGTACCTTTGCTTTGATTGCACCGCAACTTTATTGCACCGCAATTTATCCCAATGGCTGCAAATTTGCCCAAACGCCTGTCTGTCTTTCCTGACATCTTCCTGCTCACTATCTTAGATATAATTCTGTTTCCCCCTCCTCTGCTCTATCATTCCGGTTCCCATCCCCCTGTCAAATTAGTTTAAACCTTCCCTAACAGCTCTATTAAAGTTTCCCACCAGGATATTGATCGCCTTCGGGTTCAGGTGTAACCCGTCCATTTTGAACAGGTCATACTTCCCCCAGTAGAGATCCCAATGATCCACGAATCTGAAGCCCTGCCCCGTGCACCAGTGTCTCAGCCACGCATTCATCTGACTGATCCTACTATTCTTGTCCTCGCTAGCACGTGGCACATGTAGCAATCCCGAGTTTACTACCCTGGAGGTCCTGCTTCTCAGCTTCCTTCCTAACTCCCGAAAATCTCTCTTCAGGACCTCCTCCATCTTCCTATCGATGTCACTGGTACCAACGTGTACCAAGAGAGCTGGCTGCTCGCCCTCTCCCTTCAGAATTTTCTGGACCCGATCCCAGACATCCCGTACTCTGGCACCTGGGAGGCAACAAAGCATTCCCCATAGTGTTGTTAGCTGCCACCTTCCCTTTAAGGGTCAGACTGCCAATTTTTGCCTGTCAACATTGCTGCATGGAATGTCTGTGCATGAAGGTCTCGAGCCGAGCACTCAATGCTCAACCGTAGGAGACCCAGTTCGAGTACTACTGTTTGTGATTTTGTCTCTGGATTTCTTCACTGTCCTCTTGTTTATTTCGAGTCTGAGTCGGAGTGTATTCTGGACCTTACTCGGCAATTGCCTTCACCATCATTCATATCTCTCTCGTTACAAAAGGGATTACTGCGTTAGGAGTGTGAGGAGATGAGGGCTCTCATTGAAGCTTCGTATTTTTCCCGGGTTGTACGGTGGACAGCATTTTGACTTGATGCATGGCCGTGTGGTGTGGAGGCTGCAACGCAGAGGGTCGCCACGGACTACAGAATGTTCTAGACTGAATCAACTCCATCACGGGTACAACCCTTCCATCCATCGATGACATGTTCAAGACGAAATGCCTCGGGAAGACAGCATATATTTGAAAGGACCCTCACCAGCTGGGAAATGTCCTGTGCTCATCGGTACCATCAGGATACCGGAGCCGGAAAACTCAACAATTTACAAGCAGTGGCTTCCTCTCCGACATGAGTTTGCGAACCGTAAACACAAAATAAAACAATAAACAGAAAACTCATAATAAAATTGCCATCCCCTTCCGCAATTCCTCCGTCTCCACCGCATCTGCTCTCAGGATGAGGATTTTCATTCCAGGACGAGGGAGATGTCCTCCTTTTTTAAAGAAAGGAGATTCCCTTCCTCCACTGTCAACTCTGCTCTCAAACGCATCTCTCCCATTTTATGCACATCCGCTCTCACTCCATCTTCCCGCCACCCCACTAGGAATAGGGTTCCCCCTTGTCCTCACCTACCACCCCACCAGCCTCCGGGTCCAACATATTATTATCCGTAACTTCCGCCACCTCCAACGGGATCCCATCACTAAGCACATCTTTCCTTCCCCACCTCTCTCCGCTTTCCGCAGGGATCGCTCCCTACGCGACTCCCTTGTCCATTCGTCCCCCCCCCATCCCTCCCCACTGATCTCCCTCCTGGCACTTATCCGTGTAAGCGGAACAAATACTACACATGCCCTTACACTTCCTCCCTCACCACTATTCAGGGCCCCAGGCAGTCCTTCCAGGTGAGGCAACACTTCACCTGCGAGTCGGCTGGGGTGACATGCTGCGTCCGGTGTTCCCGATGTGGCCTTTTATATATTGGCGAGACCCGACGCAGACTGGGAGACCGCTTTGCTGATCACCTACGCTCTGTCCGCCAGAGAAAGCAGGATCTCCCAGTGACCACACATTTTAATTCAACATCCCATTCCCATTCTGATATGTCTGTCCACGGCCTCCTCTACTGTAAAGATGAAGGTACACTCAGGTTGGAGGAACAACACTTTATATTCAGTCTTGGTTGCCTCCAACCTTATGCCATGAACACTGACTTCTCAAACTTCCGCTAATGACCCTCCCCGCCCCCTCCTACCCCATCCGTTACTTATTTATATACACACATTCTTTCTCTCACTCTCTCCTTTTCCTTCCTCTGTCCTTCTGAATATACCCCTTATTCATCCTCTGGGTTTACGCCCCTTCCTCCTTTTACGTCTCACTGGTCCTCCTGTACAATGATCCTCTCATATCCCTTTTGCCAATTAACTGTCCAGTTCTTGGCTCCATCCCTCCCCATCCTGTCTTCCGCTATCATATTGGATCTACCCCAACACTTCCACTTACAAATCTCTTACTAGCTCTTCCTTCAGTTAGTCCTGACGAAGGGTCTCGGCCGAAACGTCGACTGCATCTCTTCCTGGAGATGCTACCTGGCCTGCTGCGTTCACCAGCAACTTTGATGTGTGTTGCTTGAATTCCCACACCCCGTACCGCTTGGTTTTACATCCTCCCCAAGATCCACAAGCCTGGCTGTCTCGGTAGACCCATAGTTTCTACCTGCTCCTATCCCACCGAACTTGTATCTGCCTACCTGGATTCCATTTTATCACCCATAGTTCAGTCCCTCCCCACCTACATCCAGGATACATCCCACGCCCTCCACCTCTTCAATAACTTCCAGTTCCCCGGTTCCAACCGCTTCATTTTCCCAATGGATGTCCAATCCCTGTACCCCTGCATTCCCCATCAAGAAGGCGTCAAAGCCCTCCGCTACATTCTAGATAATATACCTCACCAGTTCCCCAACACCACTACCCTCCTCGGGTTGGCAGAACTGGTTCTTACACTTAATAACTTCTCTTTTGGCCCTTCCCACTTTCTTCAGACTAACGGTGTAGCTATGGGAACTCGCATGGGCCCCAGCTATGCCTGCCTCTTCGTTGGTTATGTTGAACATCCTGTGCTCCAAACCTATTCTGGTACTGCTCCCCAACTTTTCCTTCCGGACATTGACGACTACATTGGTGCTGCTTCCTGCGCCCATGCTGAGCTCGTCAATTTCATCGACTTTACTTCTAACTTCCACCCAGCCTGCAAATTCACTTGGTTTATCGCGGAAACTTCTCTCCCCTTTCTCGATCTCTCGACCTCCATCTCTGGAGACAGACTGTCCACTGATATCTTCTACAAGCCCACTGACTCTCATAACTACCTCAATCGTACCTCTTCCCACCCCGCCACGTGAAAAATGCAATTCCCTGTTCCCTGTTCCTCCGTCTCGCCGCATCTGCTCCGAGGATGAGATTTTCACTTCTAGGACATCTCAAATGTCCTCTTTGTTTAAGGATCGTGGTTTCCCTTCTGCTGTCATCAATGATGCCCTCACTCACATCTCCTCCATTTCCCGCACTTCAGCCCTCATCCCATTCTCCCGCCACCACGGAAGGGAAAGAGTTGCCCTTCTACTCAGCTACGACCCCAGCAGCCTCCGGATCCAGCACATTATCCTCCACAACTTCCGCCACCTTCAACAGGACCCCACCACTAAGCACATGTTGCCCTCTCCACCCTCTCAGCTTTCCACAGGGATCGGTCCCTCCGCGACTCCCTGGTCCACATGTCCCTCCCCACGGATCTCCCACCCGGCACTTATCTCTGTAAGCGCAAGTGCTACACCCGTCCCTACACCTCCTCTCTTGCCACCATTCAGAGCCCCAAACAGTCTTCCCAAGTGAGGCAACACTTCACTTGTGAGTCTGTTGGGGTCATCTATTGCATCCGGTACTCCAGTGTGGCATCCTCTACATCGGTGAAACCCGGCGCAGATTGGGGGACCGCTTCGTCGAGCACCTCCGGACCGTCCGCCAAAACAGATAGGATCTCCCAGTAGCCTCCCACTTCAATTCTCCTTCACACTCCCATTCAGATATGTCCATACATGGCCTCCTCTACTGCCATGATGAGGCTAAACTCAGGTTGGAGGTGCAACACCTCATATACAGTTTAGGTAGTTTCCAGCCCCTTGGTATGAACATACAATTCTCCAACTTCTGGTAATTCCCTCCCCCTCCCTTCCCCTAGGCCTATGTCACTCTGCCCCCTCCCTCAGCTGCCTATCACCTCCCCCATGGTTCCGCCTCCTTCTACTACCCATTGTGTTTTCCCCTATTCTTTCTTCACCTTTTCGGCCTATCACCTCCCTGCCTCCCTTCCCTCAACTCTTTATCTTTCCCCTTACTGGTTTTTCATCTGGACCCTACCAGCCTTCTCCTTCCCACCCTCCCCCACCTTCTCTATAGGGCATCTGCCCCTTCACTTTCGGGCCCGAAACGTCGACCGATCTTTTCCACGGATGCTGCCCGACCTGCTGCATTTCTCCAGGGTGTTGTCAGTATCAGTTTGCGAACGTTCCCATGGTGCTCACCTATTTTTCAGTATTTATTAATTTTCCTTATTTACGTTAATTTTACATCTTTGCACCGCACTGAGGTCACGTTGTAGTTGTACAAAACGTCGGCGAGGAGTACGGTGTTCAGTTCTGGTCGCGCTGCTGTAGGAAAGATGCCACTGAGCTGGAAAGAGTACAGAGGGAGATTCACGAAGATGTTACCGGGACTCGAGGGTCTGAGTTATGGAGAGAAGGCAAGAAGGATGGAACTTTGTTACTTGGAGCGTTGGTATGAAGCCAGGAGAGGCACAGTTTGGGTGAACGTGAATATTCTTTCCCCCCCCCCCACCCCGCCCCACCGCCGTTGTGAACTGAGGGCCAGTGCGCACAGAATTGAGGCCAGAGTGGGTGGAGGGAAAAGAGAGAGGAGAGGCAGAGAATGGGGTCCGAGGGGGAGAGAAAGGAGGGGAAGCGGAATGAGTTGGGGATAAGAAGGGCGGAGAGAGAAGAGGGGAGGAAAGGGGGAATAAATGGGGGGAACGGGGCCGGGAAGTGAGACGAGTGCTCCAGATGGGGAGAGGGAGAGTATTTGGGGAGAATGTGGATGCGAGAAGAGGAGGAGAATGGGGTAGAAGGGAGGGGCAGAGAGGGTGGGAGGGGATTGAAGGGATGGGAGAGTGAGAGTGGGGTAGATTGAATGGGGAGAAGTTGGGTGTAGTCACTTGATTGAAGTCGGCCCGTCAGGCTGTTGACAGAGATCCTGGATCTCTTCAGGAATATCCGGGTATAAATATGCAGTCTTCTCGCAGATGAATCCATATTTACTTTTGCAATTGTAAATCCATCCGTACGAGTCGCACTTACTGCAGGTGGGCGATCCATGGGACATCTTGTAGAGAAGATAAGAGGCCACATTCCTATCAAAGAGGGTTAGACAATTTCAACAGAGACACAGCAGACCCAGCAGACAACCGGAGAACGTGGCCAAGCTCATCCCTCTAACCTGCGCTCTCCCCACAGCCCCTTGTCAGACTCTGAACTAATCCCATGATACCGCGCTCTCCGTACAGAGCCAGCTCCAACGCCGTACGAATCCCACTACAGTGCTGTCCCATACAATCCTGAGTCAGTTCCTAAATTAATCCCACCGCACCAGCCTCTCCCGACAAGCCAGTATCAGTCAACAAACTAATCTCAATTTCAAACGCTCTCCCCACATCCTCGTGTCACTCGCACACCACCGACCTGCAAGAGTCCAAACCTCACCCGTCTCTGCATTTTCCAATCCAGTAAGATCTGTCTGCATAGCCGATAGAGCTGGAAACAAAATCCTGTGAAATTAAATCCCTTCGATTAATGTGCATGTAACGCGCTGGGAAATGTTCCACTACTAATGTAATGGTTTCTCTGCAGCAGTAGTGTGTTTGGGTTATGACCAGAGATAACGGGGGCCTTGGGAATGTGCGGCGTCCCATGATGGGAGGAGGTTTCTTTCTTGTGTGTCCGACAGCGAGGGTTCCTCGGGCTTTATTTCAAGAAAAGATACAGATAGGAAATGGCACAACGGGGAAGTCGTAGACTGCAGGCCTGAGCGGACTTGGAATGGTGTCGGGAGTCGACGACACCCCGGGGGAAATCGATAGAGAACGAACGGACGGGAAGGCAGTAAGATACAACAAGCGTTTTAGACAGATTAGTTACAATGGGCCTTTTTTCTCCTTGTTTTCTACACTAACCCTGCAGTCAAATGAAGAAATATAAAGCTCACAGGTTAAATTGCATATGGTGTACTTCTCGTTACTTTGTGCGAGCAATTTGTAACCGGGGAACTCATCACGCAGCATCCATACAAATGATATTTCACAGCATGGACGGGCCGTGGACAGTCTCGCCTCGACCCCGCCCAGACAAACGCATGATGCTCGAACCTGAGGGTTACATTTGGCCTCTCTCCATGCCTGAACAGGAGAGCATGTGAAGCGTTGGTATAAAGAGGGAATTGCCCAGTCTCGGACCCCTTGAGTGTGCGATGGGACCGTTGTGGAGGGAGCTTCCCTCTGTGTCTGACCCCGGGATGTGTGAAGGGACGGTGTCGAGGAAGTTCCATTCTATGTCTAACCCCGGGAATGAATGATGGGACGGTGTGCAGGGAATTTCACTCTACGTCTGATCTCCGGAGTATGTGATGGGACAGTGTGGAAGGAGCTTCACTCTCTGTCTGACCCCAGGAGTGTGTGATGGGAAATTGTGGTCGGAGCCTCACTCTGTGTCTGCCCCCGGGAGTGTGTGAAGCGACGGTGTCGAGGGCGTTTTACTCTACGTCTGACCTCGGGAGTGTGTTGTGGGACGGTTTGTTAGAGCTTCACTTTGTGACTGACCCTGGGACTGTGTGATGGGACGGTGTGAAGGGAAATTCGCTGAGTGTCTCATCCCGGGAGTGTGTGATGGGACGGTGTGGAGGGAAATTCACTCTGTGTCTGACTCCTGGAATGTGTGATTTGACGATGTCGAGGGAGCATCACTCTGTGTCTGATCCCAGGAGTCTGTAATGGGACAGTGTCGTGGGAGCTTAACTCTGTGTTGGACTTCGGCTGTGTGTAATGCGACGATGCGGAGGGAGCTTCACATTGTGTCTGACCTCGGGAGTGTGTGATGGGACGGTGTGGAGGGAGCTTCGCTCTGTGTCTGACCTCGAGAGTGTGTGATGGGACGGTGTGGAGGGAGCTTCACTCTGTGTCGGACCCCGGGAGTGTGTGATGGGACGATGTGGAGAGAGCTTCACTCTCTGGCTGACCGCGAGTGTGTGTGATGGGACAGTGTGGAAGGACATTCACCGAGTCTTCCACGGGAGTGTGTGATGGTACGCTGTGGACTGATTTACTGCATGTTAGAACCCGGGAGTATGTCATTGTTATTGGTATCTCTTCTCACGATGTGACACATACCTTTTCCTCCTTTGAATTTATTTCGAGGAGTCTTGCATCAAGGTCTGAGCAATATTCCCTCGCTTCATCATAAGATTTCCCCAACGTGGATATGAAATAACACCGGTCTTTATTTCTCTGCCAGTACTGGGGACACGTTTGCCCTGCAAATCAGGAAATAGTGAATCATTTGCCAGAACGCTCATTTCACCAGCAGGGCTCGCAGAAAGGCAACCTCTCTCTACTCCGTCACATCACAGATCCCGGAATCAGACACACAGTGAAGTACCCTCCGCAACGTCTTTTCACACAGTCCCGGTGTCAGTAACAGAGTGAAGCTGCCTCCACACCGTCGCATCACACACTCCCGTGGTCAATTACAGCGGCACGCTTACTCCATACTGTGCCATTGTACAATCCCATGGTTAAAAAAAAAGTGTAGATTCATAGAAACCGTAACATCAAAGGATTTCCGGGTCAGGCAGGGAGAGAATCTCCCTCCAAATGTCGCAGTAAGCACAGCAGGTGGCGCTGCTGTCATACGGTCCCATCACACACTCCCGGCATCAGACACAGAGTGAAGTTCCCTCCACACCGTCCCATCACACACTCCCGGTATCAGACACAGAGTGAAGTTCCCTCCACACCGTCCCATCACACACTCCCGGCATCAGACACTGAGTGAAGTTCCCTCCACACCGTCCCATCACACACTCCCGGCATCAGACACAGAGTGAAGCTCCCTCTACACTGTTTCATCACACACTCCGGGCATCGGACATGGTGTGTATTTCCCTCCACACCGTCCGATCCCGCACTCCCAGGGTCAGACATAGAGTGAATCTCCCTCCACGCCGTTCCATCACAAACTTCCTGGGTCAGACATAGTGTCATGTTACTCCACGCCGTCCCATTGCACAATCCCAAGGTAAAACACAGTGTAGATCCTTTGAAACAGTAACATCACTGATTTCCGGGTCAGACACAGAGGGAATCACCCCGCACACCGTCCCATCACACAGCTCTCCGCCTCCTCCCTTCCCGTCTCTCACCGCCGCGGATGAGGAGCAAGGGGAAGCGGGGGACGTTATCTCACCTCTTCTGCTGGTGAAGTATTGGCAAATCTGAGCTTTGTTTTCGGAGATGGTTCTGTACTTCGTTTTGAGCTGCTGGAATTGATGACGGAGATCGATTTGCGTTCGATTCAGCTCTGAGAGATCGGAGTTGAGGACGGTAATGTTGTTTTCGAGTTTGGAGAGGTTGTTGCTGAGGACGGAAATATTCTTCAGACAGTTTCTCTGGGAGAGATCCAGGCGGGAATTCTCAGATGTCCTGGATTTAAGGGTTGAGTTCAACTCACGGACTTGCTGCTGACATTGGCGTTGGGTCCTGTTCATCTCCTGATGTTGTTCCCAAAGTCTCCGGTAGTTTCGGTCGGAGGTGATCAGAGACTGACGAGTCCGTGATACTGAGGGTCATAGTAAGGGGTGTGTCAGTGACACGGTGTGAGGTGTGTCGGTGTCAGAGTGAGGGGTGTGTCAGTCACAGTGATGGGGCTCACTCTGACACGGTGTGAGGAATGTCGGCGTGACGCAGTGGGAGAATCAGTGTCACAGAGAGAGTTGTGTCAGTGTCACAGTGAGTGAAGTGTCCGTGTCACGGTGAAGGGACTGCAAATATTACGGTCTGGAGTGTGTAAGAGTCACAGTGAGGAGAGTGTCGGTGTCACGGTGACGGGACTGTCGGTGTTACAGTCAGGGGCGTGATGATGTCACAGTGTGGAGCGTGCATGAGTCACAGTGAGGGGCGTGACGCTGTCACTCTGAGAGCAGTGTCAGTGACAGTGTGGGGTGTGTAAGTGTCACGGTAAGGGAAGTGCCGGTGTAATAGTGTGAGCTTGACAGTGTCACGGTGCGGGGTATGTGTCGTGTCACGGTGAGGGATATGTGTCGGTTTCACGGTGAGTAATGTATCGGTGTCACTGTGCTCGCAGTCTCAGTGTCAAGTTGTGGGGAGTATCGGTGTCACAGTGAGGGAACAGTCAATGTCACGGTGCGGAGAGCTTCGGGATCACGGTGTTGGAAGTGCCAATGTCACAGTGAGTGGTGTGGTGGTGTCACAGAGAGGGGATTGCCGGTGTCACAGTGATGTGAGTGTCGCTATCACGCAGATTGCTCTGTCACTGTTACAGTGAACGGTTTGTCGGTGTGACAACGAGCGGTTTATCAGTGTTACGGACAGGGTTGTGTCGGTGTCACAGTGAGTGAAGTGTCGGTGTTACGGTGGAGGGCGTGTCAGTGTTTCTATGTGCAGTGTATAAGTGTCACGGTGAAGAGAGAGGCGGTGTCACAGTGAGGGAAGTGTCCGTGTAACAGTGAGGGGGAGTGTCAGTATTACGGTGTGGGCCGTGAGAATTTCACGGTGTGGGGACGGCCGGTGTCACGGTGAAGGGTGTTACTGTAGCCTTGTGAGGGGAGACTCAGTCTTATGATGTGGGGTGTGTCGGTGTCACTGTGGGGGGCGTGTCGGTGTCACGGTGAGGTTATGCGCTAACATTTCATCCCACTCTGTTTGTTTATGGTCTGACTCCTGCCGGAGCTCGTTCGACTCACCATGGATCGAGAGGCCGGCCACTATCGCGACGAGGATGGATGTAACGAGGCAGAGTAGGCAGATCTTATGGTACGCTCTATTTCCGATGTTTTCTTTCGACTCTTGTTTATGCGGACCTGTAGAGAGAACTTTCAGTTTGTGCGTGAATTCAGCCGTGACTCCCACTGGGACTCGCTTCCACCCACGATCCACGCTGTCTCCTTCCATCACGATCACCCTCTCCCTCTCTCAATCTCAGCTATTGTCAGCCGTCGTCGCTGAGAGTCCAAATTCCTTGGCTTGTGTTTGGCTGACAGGAGTCTGACGGATTCCAGAGATCAGTCGGATCTCCCCGGAGCCTCCTCCGCTCTACAGGAAGCAACCCATGTGTCCGACCTCTCGTTGTAACACATGCCATCGAATCCAGGCAGCATCCTGTTACACCTCTCTGGTGGGTACCCAGCGCCTTGACATACTTCCGATAATCTGATGACCAGAGCTGCATACGAAACGCCTGATTCATACTAACTGGTGATGTTTATAAAGTTGCAACATAACTCCCTGACATTTGTATTCAATGCCTCGACTAATAAAGACAAGAATTCCTTAAGCCTTCTTGAAGAGCAGATGGTATCTAACAAGCCTGATAGAGTTTTTTTGAGAAGGTGACCGGGCATATAGATGAGGGTATCGATGTGGATGTGATCTCTATGGATTTTAGTAAGACATTTGACAAGGTTCTACACGGCAGGCTTATTGAGAAGGTCAGAAGGCATGAGATCCAGGGAGGTTTGGCCAGGTGGATTCAGAAAGGGCTTGCATGCAGAAGGCATAAGGTCGTGGTGGAGGGCATACATTCGGATTGGAGGGTTGTGACTCGAGGTGTCGCACAAGGATCCGTTCTGGGATCTCTACGTTTCGTGATTTTTATTAACGACCTGGATGTGGGGGTGGAAGGCTGGGTTGGCAAGCTTGCAGACGAAACACAGATAAATTGATTACGTGGAGCAAGGAAATGGCAGACCAATTGAATACCTACTTTGGTTCTGTCTTCACTAAGGAGGACATAAATAATCTTCCCTAAATAGTAGGAGACGGAGGGACCAGTGAGATGGAAGAACTGAGGGAAATACATGTTAGTAGGGAAGTGGTGTTAGGTAAATTGAAGAGATTAAAGGCAGATAAATCCCCAGGGCCAGATGGTCTGCATCCCAGAGTGCTTAAGGAAGTAGCCCAAGAAATAGTGAATGCATTAGTGATAATTTTTCAAAATTCTTTAGATTCTGGACTAGTTCCTGAGGATTGGAGGGAGGGTAATGCAACCTCGCTTTAAACGAGAGAGAGAGAGAGAGAGAGAGAGAGAGAGAGAGAGAGAGAGAGAGAGAGAGAGAGAGAGAGAGAGAAAGAGAGAGAGAACGGGGGAATTATAGACCGGTTCGCCTGACTTCGGTGGTAGGGAAAATGCTAGAGTCAAAGATGTGATAACAGCTCATTTGGAAAGCGGTGGAATCATCGGACAAAGTCAGCATGGATTTGTGAAAGGAAAATCATGTCTGACGAATCTCATAGAATTTTTTGAGGATGTAACTAGTAGAGTGGATAGGGGAGAACCAGTGGATGTGGTATATTTGGATTTTCAAAAGGCTTTTGACAAAGTCCCACACAGGAGAGTAGTGTGCAACCTTAAAGCACACGGTATTGGGGGTATGGTATTGCTATGGATAGAGAATTGGTTGGCAGATAGGAAGCAAAATGTGTGAATAAACGGTATCTTTTCAGAATGGCAGGCAGAGACTAGTGGGGTGCCTGAAGGCTCAGTGCCGGGACCCCAGTTGTTTACAATATATATTGATGATTTAGATGAGGGAATTCAATGCAGCATCTCCATGTTTGCGGATGACACGAAGCTGGGCGGCAGTATTAGCTGTGAGGAGGATGCTAAGAGGATGCAGGGTGACTTGGATAGGTTGGGTGAGTGGGCAAATTCATGGCAGATGCAACTTAATGTAGATAAATGTGAGGTTATCCACTTTGGTGCCAAAAACAGGAAAACAAATTATTATCTGAATGGCGGCCGATTAGGAAAAGGGAAGGTGCAACGAGACCTGGGTGTCATTATACAGCAGTCATTGAAAGTGGGCATGCAGGTACAGCAGGCGGTGAAAAAGGCGAATGGTATGCTGGCATTCATAGCAAAAGGATTCGAATACAGGAGCAGGGAGGTACTACTGCAGCTGTACAAGTCCTAGGGAGACCACACCTGGAGTATTGTGTGCAGTTTTGGTACCCTAATGATATCTCAGGATATTTAGCCGTGACTTTGATCCAGAATGCCGGCAGAGATGTTATATCAAACATACTTTTCAGCCCGCCGTCATTTGTAAGCTTGAGGAGTTGATCTCCTTCCCGCGCTGACATGCATGACGCGCGGGTAATGACGTCGTGTGCTTTCAAGCTCCTCAGTGACCGAGGCAGTAAATGAGGACAGGCTCGGATGACTCCTATCGCTAAATTATATCGTTTTCTCCTGGCCCTGTAGCGCATGCTTTGCGGCCCGGTGATTGGGGACCACTGCCTTAATCTGAGGAAAGACATTCTTGCCGGAGTGGGTGTACAAAGAAGGTTCACCAGATTGATTCCTGGTATGGCAGGACTTTCATATGATGAACGACTGGATCGACTAGGCTTATACTCACCGGAATTTAGAAGATTGAGGGGGAGATCTTATCGAAACGTATAAAATTCTAAAGGGATTGGACAGGCTAGGTGCAGGAAGATTGTTCCCGATGTTGGGGAAGTCCAGAACGAGGGGTCACAGTTTGAGGATAAAGGGGAAGCCTTTTAGGACCGAGATTAGGAAAAACTTCTTCACAAAGAGAGTGGTGAATCTGTGAATTCTCTGCCGCAGGAAACAGTTGAGGTCAGTTCATTGGCTCTATTTAAGAGGGAGTTAGATATGACCCTTGTGGCTAAAGTGATCAGGGGGTATGGAGAGAAGGCTGGTACAGGGTTCTGAGTTGGATGATCAGCCATGATCATACTGAATGGTGGTACACGCTCGGAGGGCCGAATGGCCTACTCCTGCACCTATTTTCTATGTTTCTATGTTTCACTTCTGTCATCCTTTTTTTATTCACATAATTGAAGAATGCATTGGGGTTTTCCTTTACCCTACTCGCCAAGGCCTTCTCATGCACCCTTCTTGCTCTTCTCAGCCCCTTCTTAAGCTCCTTTCTTGTTTCCCTATATTCCTCAATTGACCCATCTGATCCTTGCTTCCTCAACCACATGTATACTGCCTTCGTCCACCTGACTAGATTTTCCACCTCACTTGTCACCCATGGTTCCTTCACCCTACCATTCTTTATCTTCCTCACCGGGACAAATTTATCCCTAACATCCTGCAAGAGATCTCTAAACATCGACCACATGTCCATGGTATCTACTCTTCCCCATTCCACTCTCCCGTGATAAGACAGAAAACGAAACACTTTCAGCCCTATCTCACCGTGGTCAGACACAGTCTGCTGCTCTTCTTCCTCGTCAGATCACACAACACAGAGGTCAGATACGCAAGAAGCTCCGTCCACACCATCCTATCACACACTCCCGGGTGAAAAACAGAGACACGTCTGCTCCATACCCTCCCACCATAAAATCCAGCGGTCAGGCATAGAGTTAAGCGACTCTCACAGTGTCCATTTGCACATTCCAGGGATCAGGCACAGTGTCGCTGCTTCAGCACCGTCTGATTACTGACACCTTTTGAAAGACATGGAGTGAAGCTCTCTTCCACTCTCCCGTGACACACGAGAAGGATCAGAAACAGACCCATCACAGACACCCGGAGTCAGTTATACAGCGTTGGTCTCCGCACGCCATTCAGTCACAGACTTCCTGATGGGTCGGACACACATTGCGTTCCATCCGCAATGACCCGTCACACACTCTCGGGAACAGACGAAGAATGACGCTCTTGTCTCACGGGCCCATCATACTCCCCTCGGTGTCAGGCACAGACTTATGCTCCTTCCACACTGTCCTGGGTTCTGCCTCAGACTGAAGCTTTCTGTCCACCACACTATCACACACTCCTTGGGTCAGACATGGAGAGAAGCTCCCTGCACACTGTCACATCACACAGTCCTGCGGGCACACACAGAGTCAACCTCCGCCCACACTGCCCCATTACTCCCGCCCGTGATTAGACAGGCAATGAAACGCTGTCGGCACCATCCCACCGCATACTCCTGTGGTCAGACACATAATGATGATCCTTCTACCCCGTCACATCACACAACACAGGGTCGGGAAACTGGAGATGCTCCCTCCGCACCGTTCTATCACTCACCCCTGGTAACAGACACAGAGCGGAACACCATCCAGGCACGCTTCACTGTTCCCGATGTCAGACAGACACATGCCCACCCTCCCAAACACACTCACCCACTCCCCACCTCGGCTATTTCTTCCCTCATCACTGTGTCACAAACAGAGTCCAATCATACACACACGGGATGAGACGCAGATTTAAGCTTCCTGCACAAGGTCAGATCACACAATAAAATGGTCACAAGCAGATGGAATCTCTCTCTCCGCGGTCTCATCACACACTACAGGCGTCAGACGTGTAGTGAGGCTCCCTTCCACATTGTCCCATCATACACTCCCGGAGACAGACACCGAGTTTAGCTCCCTCTACAAAGCCACGTCACATACTGCCTGTGTCAGAAACAGAGTGAACCTCTCTCTCCATGGGCTCATTACACATTCCAATGATCAGACGTGGAGTGATGTTTCCTGTACACCGTCCAATTACACTCTTCCCATGTTAGATTCTGAATGTTACTCCTTCCACACCGTTTCATTACACACTCGAGGGGTCAGACACAGAGTGAATCTACCTCCACACCGCCCCTCATACACTCCCTGAGAAAAAGATCAGAATTTAGATCCTTCCCCAAAGTCTAATCTCACAGAGCCTTGGTGAGACACACTGTGAATCTCTCTCTCCACAAACCCATCACACACTCCAGCGGTTAGACACGGAAAGAAACTCCTTTCGCTCACACGACAAATATCAGAGGGAGACCGATTCTCCTCTTCGTCTTCTCAACACACCACAGAGCAAACTGTGTGACACAGAGGGAACCTGCCTCCTCACCGTCCCATCACACACTCCCGAGAATAACACAGTGCGAATCTCTCTCCTCACGTCCCATCACACACTCCCGTGGTCAGACACAGAATGAGTCTCCCTCCACACGGCCACATGGCACACCACCGAGTCTAACAAAGTGTAAATCTCCCTCCTTACGTTTGATCACACACTCCCTGGCGACGCACAGAGTGAAGCTCTCTCTGAACCGTCCCATCACACCCCACTGTGTTCACACACAAAGCGAAGTTCCGCCCTTACCCTCCCATGGCACACTCACGGGGTCAGACTACCTTCACAACATCCAGTAACACAATCCGGTGTCACATAGAGTGAACGCCCTCTGCACTGTCCCATTACACACTCCCGGAGTCAGACACAGACGCTCTCTCTCCCTACGATCCCATTACACACTCCGGGAATCAGATACAGTGTGATGCTCCCTCCACACCGTCCCATCACACAGTCGCGGATTCAGTCACAGAGTGAAGCCCCCTCTGCAACGTCCCATCACTCACTCCTGGATTCAGACACAGGATGAAGCCCCCTCTGCACCTTCCCGTCACACACTCCCGGATTCAGAGTGAAACTCTCTCTCCGCCATGTCATAACACCATTCAGGGGTTAGACCTTGGGTGAAGCTCTCTGGGCCCTGTCCGATCACACAAGCCGTCTGTCAGACACAGAGTGAAGCTGGATCCATACCGTCCCATCAGAGATTTCCGGATTCAGACATAGAGTGAAGCTGTAAAAATACGTCTCACAATCCTCTGGGCAGGCGCAGAGTGAATCCACCTCCACAACGTCCCGTCACACTCTCGTTGGTTCAGTGATAAAGTGCAGCTTCCTGCACGCAGCACCATCACACACTCACAGGTCAAACACAGAGAGGGACTCTCCCGCCATACCGTCTCTTCACTACTCCCGATGTCAAACACAGAGTGACGCTTCCTCTCTCTGTGTCTGCCCTGTGATGAGGAGCGGGTTAAAGATGAGAATGATGCCTCACCTCTTCTGCTGGTCAACAATTCACAGATTTGAGCCTTGGTTTCGTTCACAGCTTTGTACTTCGCTTCCATCTCGTTGATCTTGGATTGAAGGGTTGAGTTTAACTCATCGTAATTTCGGTCCACGGTGAATTTGGACTGACGAATCTGTGACACTGAGAGAGATGGTGAAGGATGATTAACGTTTACAGTGACACGTGATTCAGCAACACGCTACCGAGCGGGCCACAGAGAGTGTTGTGTCAGTGTCACGGTGAAGGTCGTCACAGTGAGAGGTGTCGGCCTGTCGTGTCACACTGAGGGGTATATTAATGTGTCGGTGAAGGTTATGTTGTTGTCACAATGGGGGTCTGCGTCAATATCATGCGGGTCACGATCGAGTTGTTTTGAAGGACGTGGCGGTGTCACCGTGATAGGTGATTCTGTGCCCCGGTGAGAGTTGTGCCGGGTCGCATTGAAGTGTACCTCGATGTCACGGCGAGGGAAATGTCAGAGTAAGGAGCCTGGTGCTGTCAAGGTGAGTGGAGTATCTCTGTCATGGTGTGGGGTGTGTTTGTATCATAGAGAGGAATGTTTTTGTGTCACGGTGAGAGACATGTCATTGCCACGGTGGTTGTAACAGTGTCAGGCTGAGGTGTTTTGGTATCACGCTAAGAGGTTTGCCCGTGTCAGAATGAGGCGTGGGTAATTGCCTCTGTGAGCGGTGCATCGGCGTTATGTTGAGCGGTGATACTGTCTCGGTAAGGGGTGTTACAGTGACTTCTGAGTCTTTGTCACGAGGCGGTGAGGATCACGACGAGGAGCGTGAAGGTGTCACAGTGTACGGTGCCTCAGAGTTACAGTGAAAAAGCGTGTCGGTGTCATTTTGAGGTTTGTTTCGCTGCTGCCTTGAGGAGTTTATCAGTAATACAGTCAGTGGGAATGTCGATGTTACAGTGAGGGGTACGTTGCGGTCAGTGTGACTGCCACGGGTGTGTAACGTCCATGGTCCGTGTCCGTGTTGCGGTTAGGAGTGTATCTGTGTCTCGTTGAAGGTCGTGACCGTGATACGGTGACTGAATTGTTCATGTTCTGGTGAATGGCGTGCCGGTGTCCGGATGAGTCTTGATTGTGTTACGGTGAATGCCGTGTCTTTATCATGGTTATAAGCCATATGACCAGAAGACAAAGGAGCAGAAGTCGGACATTCGACCCGTCGAGTCTGCTCCGCCATGTTATGATGAGCTTATCCATTCCCCCACTTAGTCCCTCTCCCCCGCCTTCTCACCATAACCTTTGATGCCCTGGCTACTCAGATACCTATCAATCTCTGCCTTAAATACACCCAGTGACTTGGCCTCCACTGCCGCCCGTGGCAACAAACCCTGTGGCTAAAAAAAAAAAAATCGCATCTCTGTTCTGAATGGTCGCCCTTCAATCCTTCAGTCATGCGCTCTCGTACTAGACTTCCCCAACATGGGACACAACTTTGCCACATCCGCTTTGTCCATGCCTTTCAACATTCAAAATGTTTCTATGAGGTCCCCCCTCATTCTTCTAAACTCCAAGGAATACAGTCCAAGAGCGGACAAGCGTTCCTCATATGTTAACCCTCTCATTCCCAGAGTTATTCTAGTGAATCTTCTCTGCACCTTCTCCAACGCCAGCACATCCTTTCTCAAATAAGGAGCCCACAACTGCCCACTGTACTCAAATTAAGGTCTCACCAGCGCTTTATAGAGCCTCGACATCACATCCCTGCTCCTATACTCTGTTCCTCCAGAAATCAATGCCAACATCGCATTCGCCTTTTACACCACCGACTCAACCTGGAGGTTAACCTTAAGGGTATCCTGTACGAGGGCTCCCAAGTCCCGTTGCATCGCAGAACTTTGAATTCTTTCCCCATTTAAATAATAGTCTGCTCGCTTATTTCTTCTGCCAAAGTCCATAACCATACACTTTCCAACATTGTATTTCATTCGCCACTTCTTTGCCCATTTTTCCAATCTATCCAAGTCTCTCTGCAGACTCTCCATTTCCTCAGCACTACTGGCCCCTCCACCTATTTTAGTTTCGACAGCAAACTTAGCCACAAAGCCATATATTCCATAATCCAAATCGTCGATGTACAATGTAAAAAGAAGCGGCCCCATCACGGACCCCTGTGAACACCACTCGTAACCGGCAGCCAACCAGAATAGGATCCCTTTACTCCCAGTCTCTGTTTCCTGCCAATCAGCCAACGCTCTATCCACGTATATAACTTTCCCGTCATTCCATGGGCGCTCATCTTGTTCAGTAGCCTCATGTGTGGCACCTTGTCAAAAGCCTTCTGAAAATCCAAATATACAACTTTCTCTGCATCTCCCTTGTCTACACTACCTGTAATTTCCTCAAAATATTTGAAATAGGTTTGTCAGGCAGGATTTTCCTTTAAGGAATCCATGCTGAGTTCTGCCTATCTTGTCATATGCCTCCAGGCACTCTGTAACCTCATCCTTGACAATCGACTCCAACAACTTCCCAAACACCGATGTCAGGCTAACAGGTCTATAATTTCATTTTTGCTTCCTTGCCTCCTTCTTGAATAGCGGGGTGACATTTGCTATCTTCCAGTCCTCCGGAAGCATGCCAGAATCTATCGAGTTTTGAAAGATCATCGCTAGTGCCTCCGCAATCTCCACAGCTGCTTCCTTCAGAACACAAGGGTGCATTCCATCTGCTCCGGGAGATTTATCTACCTTTAGACTATTCAGCTTCCTGAGTATGTTCTCTGTCGTAATTGTGACTGCGCACACTTCTCTTCCCTGCCAGCCTTGAGTGTCCGTTATACTGCTGATGTCTTCCTCAGTGAACACTGATGCAAAATACTCGTTCAGCTCCTCCGCAATCTCCTTATCTCCCATTACAATTTCACCAGCATCATTTTCTATCGGTCCTATGTCTACTCTCACCCGTATTTTGCTCTTTATATACTTGAAAAAGCTTTTAGTATACTCTTTGATATTATTTCATAATTTCCTTTCATAGTTAATCGTTTCCCTCTTAATGACCTACTTAGTTTCCTTTTGGAAGCTTTTAAACATTTTCCAACCCTCTATCTTCCCACTATTTTTTGCTTCCTTGTATGCCCTCTCCTTTGTTTTAACTTTGGCTTTGACTTCTCTTGTCAACCACGGTTGCATTCTTTTTCCATTCGAAAATTTCTTCTTTTTTGGAATATACCTGTCTTACCCCTTCCTCACTTCTCGCATAAACTCCAGCCACTGCTGCTCTGCCGTCTTTTCCGCCAGTGTCTCTTTCCAGTCAACTTTGGCTCGTTCCTCTCTCATGCCGCTGTCATTTCCTTTACTCCACTGAAATACTGACACATCGGATTTCGGCTTCTGTTTCTCAAATCTCACAGTGAACTCAATCATGTTATGATCACTGCCTCCTAAGGGTTCCCTCACCTCAATCTCTCTAATCACCTCCTGTTCATTACATAATACCCAATCCAGTACAGCCGATCCCCGAGTGGCCTCAACAACAATCTGTTCAAAAAGCCATCTCGCAGACATTCTACAAATTCTCTCTCTTGAGATCCAGTGCCGACCTGATTTTCCCAATCCACCAGCATGTTAAAATCCCCCACAATTATCATAACACTGCCGTTCTGACAAGCCTTTTCTATTTCCAGTTGTAATTTGTGGTCCACATCACTACAGTTATTTGGAGGCCTATAAATAACTGCCATCAGGGTCCTTTAACCCCTGAAATTTCTTAGCTCAACCCAAAAAAATTCTACACCTTTCGATCCTATGTCACCTCTTTCTAATGATTTAATATCATGCCTTACCAAGAAAGACACGCCGCCCCTTCTGCCTACCTTCCTAAACTTCCAACACACCGTGTTTCTTTGGACGTTCAGCTCAGATTTTATTTCCTTTCTTATACAAGGCTGCTTCTTCCTATACGTTCTGTCCTTGCTTTTAGCCAGAATATACTATTGTTGGGGACTCTAATGAGTCTCTTGGAAAATCTTCCACTGTTATTTAACCGTCGCACTATATTATATGTGTTCCCAGTTTAAATTCTCTCACATCCCATTTTTGTGTTACGTTGTGGGGTTTATCGGTGTCACGGGTAGAGGACGATTTGTGTCAGGTTGAGGGCGATGTCGGTGTCACGGTGTGGGGCTGATCGTTACCAGGGTTTTGAGAGCATCGGTGTCAGAGTGCGGGGCGGGCGCGGCGTCACGTGGCGTGTCCCTGTCAGTGTGAGGGGAGTGAAGGTTCTCGGTGAGTGTGTGTCGCTCTGTGTCACGGCGAAGAACGTGTCGTCACAGTGGATGGCTCGTGTCAAATTGAGTGGTGTGCTGTTATCACGATGAGGGGTAAGTAGGCGAGCTGTGAGGGGCGTGTCGGTGTCACGATGGGGGATGTATTGTTTTGACGGCGACCCTTATGTAGGTGATGCAGTGCGGTGAGTGTTGGTGTCACGATAAGGGACGAGTCGGCTTGAAAATGAGGAACGTGACTCTGTCATAGTGAGGGATGTGTCTGTGTCACAGTGCGGGACTTGCCAGTGCCACGGCGAGGTGCGTGTCGGTGTTAGAGTGAATCGTTATTACAGTGGGGGGTGTGTCGGTATCAGGTTGAGGGATTTGTGGTATTATGTTGACGGATGTGTTGGTAGGGTCGTGTCAGGGTCACGGTGAAGGATGTGTGGTAGTCATGGTAAGGGGCCCGTCAGTACCGCAGTGAGGGGTGTGTTGGTACCGCAGTGAAGGGTGTTTCCCGGTAATGTTCGGAGTGTATCGCTGTTATAGTGGCCATTTTCATTTTCTGCGGTTTGGTCGTTACGACCGGTGTTAAACTCACCATGAATCCTCCAGCAGATACCCGTGATAATGAGGGTCGCTGTTAAAACGCAGATTAGCCATATGCTTAAGTCTGATCTGTCTCTCCCTGTGGGTCGTTCACTGACCATGTCGTCTGTGGAAAAATCGTTCCTCGACATTGTTAATTGTCATTTTCCCTGATCTATTCCACCCCTGATCTTCCCACTCTCTGAGTTCAAATCAGTCTCTCCCCTCCTGAAGAGCAGTGGACATAAATCACAGAAAAATACAGGCCCTTCGCTCACAATTCTGTGCTATACTAGTGAAATCCTTTCTGCCTTCGCAATCTCCATATCCCTCCAATCCAATTAGATTCTCCCAGTCTACCTCTTGCCGTGGAGATTGGCCACAAGAATATTCTGTTCTGGCTCCACAACTCTTTTCAGCTTCCTGACTTTCACACTGTTTCCCCTTTCCTACACGATGCATCTAACTTCATCCCAATATGTCCTCCCGATCACCCCTCAGCTTTCCAAATGATCCTGTGTTCATCCAGTTCCAGTTCCAGCTCCTTAACGCCGAGTGTTGGAAGCTGTATCCGGATGCACTTCTCACAGGTGAAGACGTCAGAGACACTTGAGGTCTCCCTGCATTCCCATGCCCTACAAGAGGAACATTCAATTCTGCAGCCAGGCATGCCTACTGTTCTAAAAGAGCAATTATAAAAAAGGAAACAGTAAAATAACGGAAAATACATCTATGTACTTTCTCTCAACCGAGACTCTCCTGGCTGAATCATCGAAGAGCTAAAACCTCAAATCCCCACGATAGCACTGCCCACACCAATTATTGGCTCTCGGCTTGCACCGGCCCTTTCTAATAAATTCCGGACCCTGATTGGTTGCTCTTCAAACGCTGATACTTCTTCTAATCGCTGTTTTTTAATGGCCACTCGCCGACCAGTGTGAGTGACACTTACTTGGCTCCTGATCTCTGCTTGGAGACACTGAAATCAGATATCTGTCTGACTCAGACACAGAGGGAGTCTCTCTCCATACCGTCCCATCTCCCTCACGGAGTCAGACACAGAGTGAGCCCCACTCCCCCCAACCCCCCACAACGATCCAGTGCAAAAGATCGTGGTTAGGCAAGTAATTAAGCTTCATCCACATTGTTCTATCACACACGTCCGGCTATAGACACAAAGAGAATCTCCCTCTTTCCTGTCCCTAATACATTCCCGGGGTCAGACAAAAATACTGCACAACGTCCTAACACACACACTCTGAGTTAGACACTGAGTAATGTTCTCTCCACACAGTCGTAACACGCACTGTCAGGGTTCAGCCACAGAGGGGAGCTGCATCCACCGCGTCTCATAACACGCTATTCGGTTCAGTTATTTTATGAATTCGCCCCCTTCCTCCTGCTCCATCGAGGCCCACGCTACCGGATTCAGAAAAAAAAAGAGTCGAAGCTCCCTCCCTCCCCTCTGCTCTGTGTGAGTGTGTGTGTGTGTGTGTGTGTGTGTGTGTGCGAGTGTGTGTGTGTGTGTGTGTGTGTGTGTGTGTGTTTGGGTGTGTGTAGTGTGTGTGTACGTGTGTGTGGGGGGGGGGCTGCGTGTGTGTGTGTGTGTGTGTGTGTGTGTGTTTGTGTGTGTATGTGTGCGTGTGTTTGTGTGTGTCTGTGTCTGTCTGTGTGAACGGATGGGGTGTGGAGAACTATAGTAACGGCGATATCGAGGAGCAGATCGGGAAATAGGTCCTCGAAAGGTGTAATAATAAATTTGTCGTGAAGGAGTTTTAATTTCCTAAATATCGATTGCCATCCCCTCAGAGCAAGCGGTTTAGAAGAGGGGTGGAGCTTGTTAGGTGTTTTAGGAAGTTTTCTTCACACAATACGGAGATAAGCCTACAAGAGGAGAGGCTGTACTTGTTTGGTATTGGGAAACTAACTTGGTCAGGTGTCAGATATCTCAGTGGGAGAGTATTTTGGAGAGAGTCATCATAATTCCATCTCCTTTGCAATAGCATTGGAGAGAGATAGGAACAGACAAGTTAGAAAAGCGTTTAAAAAGTGTACGGGTAATTATGAGGCTATCATGCAGGAAAATGGAGGCTTAAATTGGAAACCGATGTTCTCAGGGAAAAGTCGGAGGCAATGTGGCAAATATCCAGGTGATATTTGTCTAGAGTTCTGCATATCTACGTTGCATTGAAACAGTGAAGTTATGGTAGGGTACAGGAACAGTGGCGTACAAAGGGTGCAATAATTCTCGAAAGAAGAAAAAAAAAAGTTTCTCAAGGTTCACTGAGGTAGGAAATGTTAGAGATCCAGAAGATTACAAGGCTAATCTTGTAATCTTGAAGGCAGCATACATGAGGTTTAGGAAGCAGGGATCAGATGGGTTTATTGAGGAATATAGGGAAGCAAGAAAAGAGCTTATGAAGGGGATGAGAAGAGCAAGAAGGGGGCATGGGAAGGCCTTGGCTCGCAGGGTAAAGGAAAACCCCAAGACATTTTTCAACTATGTGAAGAAAAAAAGAATGACAGGAGTGAAGGTAGGACCAATTAGAGATACAGGTGGGAAAACGTGCCTGGTGGGTGTGGAAGTGAGCGAGGTCCTCAATGAATACTTCTCTTCGGTATTCACCAATGAGAGGGATCTTGTTGATGGTGAGGAGAATATGAGTGAGTTTGATGTTCTGCAGCATGTTGATAATAAAGGAGAGGAGGTGTTGGAGTTGCTAAAATACATTAGGTTGGAAAAGTCCCCGGGGCCTGACGGAATATTCCCCAGGCTGCTGCACGAGACGAGGGAAGAGACTGCTGAGCCTCTGGCTAGGATCATTATGTCCTCGTTGTCCACCGGAATGGTACCGGAAGATTGGAGGCAGGCGAATGTTGTCCTTTTGTTCAAAAAACGGCATAAGGGATAGTCCAGTAATTATACACCAGTGAGTCTTACGTCTGTGGTGGGAAACCTGTGGAAAAGATTCTTAGATACGGGATCTTTGGGCATTTAGAGAATCATGGTCTGATCAGGGACAGTCATCATGGCTTTGTGAAGGGCAGATCGTGTCTAACAAGCCTGATAATGTTCTTTGAGGAGGAGACCAGGCATATAGATGAGGGTAGTGTAGTGGATGTGATCCATATGGATTTTAGTAAGGCATTTGACATGGTTCCACACGGTAGGCTTATTCAGAACATCAGAAGGCATAGGATCCAGGGAGGTTTGGCCAGGAGGATTTAGAATTGCCATGTCTGCAGAAGACAGAGCGTCGGGGTGTAGGGAGTACATTCAGCTTGGAGGATTGTGACCAGTGGTGTCTCACAAGGATCTGTTCTCGGACCTCTACCTTTCATGATGTTTATTAACGACCTGGATGTAGGGGTAGAAGGGTGGGTTGGCAAGTTTGCAGACGGCACAAAAGTTGGTGGTGTTGTAGAGAGTGTAGAGAGTGTAGAGGATTGTCGAAGATTGCAGAGAGACATTGATAGGATGCACAAGTGAGCCGAGAAGTGCCAGATGGTGTTCAAACCGGAGAAGTGTGAGGTGGCACCATTTGGAAGGGCAAACTCCAAGGCAGAGTGCAAAGTAAATGGCAGGATACTTGGTAGTGTGGAGGAGCAGAAGGATCTGGGGGTACATGTCCACAGATTCCTGAAAGTTGCCTCACAGGTGGATAGGATAGTTAAGGAAGCTTATGGAGTGTTAGCTTTCATAAGTCGAGGGATAGAGTTTAAGAGTCGCGATGTAATGATGCAGCTCTATAAAACTCTGATTAGGCCACACTTGGAGCACTGTGTACAGTTCTAGTTACCTCACTAGAGGAAGGATGTGGAAGCATTGGAAAGGGTACAGAAGAGATTTACTAGGATGCTGCCTGGTGTAGAGAGTATGCATTGTGACCAGAGATTAAGGGAGCTAGGGCTTTACTTTTTGAAGAGCAGGATGAGAGGAGACATGATAGAGGTGTACAAGATAATAAAAGGAATAGATAGAGTGGATAGCCAGAGCCTCTACCCCAGGGCACCACTGCTCAATACAAGAGGACATGGTTTTAAGGTAAGGTGTGGGAAGTTCAAGGAGGATATAACACGAACGTTTTTTACTCAGTGGTGGTTGGTGCGTGGAATGCACCGCCTGAGTCAGTGGTGGAGGCAGATACACTAGTGAAGTTTAAGAGACTACTCCTCAGGTATATGTAGGAATTTAAGGTGGGGGCTTATACTGGAGGCAGGGTTTGAGGGTCGGCACAACATTGTGTTCCGAAGTGCCTATAATGTGCTGTAGTGTTCCATGTTCTATGTTCTAATAGGAAGCAGCTTAAGAAGGAAATTAGGAGAGCCAGAAGGGGCCATGAGAAGGTCTTGGCCTTCACGACTCAGGAAAACCCCAGGGCAATTCTACAAGTAGGTGAAGAGCAAGAGGGTAAGACGTGGAAGAATGGGGCCTATCAAGTATGACAGTGGGAAAGTATGTATGAAACCGGAGGAAATAGCATAGGTACTTAATGAATACTGTATTCAGTATTCACTGTGCTTAAGATCTTGGTGATTGTCGTGATAAGTTACAGCAAACCGAAAAGCTTGTGCATTTATATATTAAGAAAGAGCGTGTGCTGGCGCGTTTTGAAAGCATTAAGTTGGATAAGTCGCCGGGACCGGATGGGATGTACCCCAGGCTACTGTGGGAAGCGAGGGGGGAGATTTCTGAGTCTGTGGCGATGATCTTTGCATTAGCAATGGGCACGCGAGAGTTTCCAGAAGATTGGAGGGTTACAGATGTTGTTCCTTTATTCAGAAAGGGAGTATAGATAGTTCAGGAAATTATAGACCAGTGAGTCTTATCTAAGTGGTTGGTAAGTTAATGGAGAAGATCCTGAGAGGCAGGTTTTATGAATATTTGGAGTGGAATAATGTGATTAGGAGTAGTCAGCATGGCTTCATCAAGGGCAGGTCATACCTTACGAGCCTGATTGAATATTATGAAGATGTGACTAAACACATTGATGAAAGAACAACAGTAGATTTAGTGTATCTGGATTTCGGAAAGGCATTTGATAAGGTACACCATGCAAGGCATATTGAGAATGTAAGGAGGCATGGGATGCAAGGGGCCATTGCTTTGTGTCTACAGAACTGGCTTGCCCACAGAAGGCAAAGAGTGGTTGTACTCGAGTCATATTCTGCATGGAGGTCGGTTACCAGTGGAGTGCGTCAGGGATCTGTTCTGTGACCCTCAGTCTTCGTGATTTTTATAAATGTCGTTGATGAGAAAGTGGAGTAATATATTGGTAGGTTTCCTGATGACACAAATGTTGTTCTCTGGCAGAGGAAATGAAGGAGCTGCACAACGTGAGGGCGGTGTGGCGCGGCCTACAGTCTGTGCTGCCCCCTAGTGTTCACACGGCAGAAGTCAAGATCTGCTGCGGTCGATTGCACATTATGGTAAATTCCATTGTCGCAGGGCCTCAGGTAGGTTGGAGGTGTTGGGGATAGTGTGGAGGGCTGTCAGGAGTTACAGCGGGACACTGATAGGATGCAAAGCCGGACTGACGTGTGGCAGATGGAGTTCAACCCAGAAAAGTGTGAAGTGGTTAATTTTGGTAGGTCAAATATGTGGCAGAATGTAGTATTAATGGCAAGACTCTTGGAATTGAACGTAGGCCCGAGAAGTAATACTGCAGCTTCTAAGGACCCTGATCAGACCACACCTGGATAACTCTGCCCAGTTCTGGTCGCCTCAATACAGGAAGATGTGGAAGCCATATAAAAGAAACAGAGGAGATTTACAAGGATGTTGCCTGGATTGGGAAGCATGCCTTATGAGAATAGGTTGAGTGGACTCGGCTTTTTCCTCTTGGAGCGCCGGACAATGAGAGGTGACCTGATAGAGGCCTATAAGATGATGAGAGACATTGATCGTGTGGATAGTCAAAGGCTTTTTCCCAGGGCTGAAATGGTTGCCACAAGAGAACACAGGTTAAAGCTGCTGGGGAGCAGGTATCGCGGAGATGTCAGGTGTAAATGTTTTACTCAGAGAGTGGTGAGTGCGTGGAATGGCCTGCCCGCTACAGTGGTGTTGGCGGACACGATACACTATTTTAAGAGACCTTTAGATAGGTACATGGAGCTCAGTAAGATAGAAGGCTGTTGGTAAGACTAGTATTTTCTAAGGTAGGGGCGTGTCCGGCACAACTCTGTGGGCCGAAGGTCCTGTATTGTGCTGCAGTTTTTGTATGTTTCTGTGACGGAATGTGTGGAGCGGGCTTTGCGGTGAAGGCGTGCAAGCCACTGGAGTAAGTTGGGGTGAACCCACACAATCGGTTCAACCACACCGAGCATTGGAGAGTTTGAGAACCGAGAGATCGATATTCGGTTGGAAAGAGGGAGGTGTGGCCACAGACGTTAACTCTTCCACACCCTCATCGCACTTCGCTCTGAACAGAAAGAGGGAGGGGTGGAGTGGAGTGGATCACAGAGGGATGTAGGGGTGTAGGGGAGGTGTGGGATTACAGAAACAGGCCGGGGTGCAGGAGAGGGCTGTGTGACGCATACGTGGAAGGATAAGGGGGTGGAATTCGGCACGCAGATATGGAGGTTTGTTAGCGAGGAGACAGGCGATGGAGACGGGGAGGAGTGTGTCAGTATTACAACGCAGGCTGTGGCGGTGTATCGGTGACACAATGAAGGACGCGTCATTGTCACGGTAAGGGGTGTGTCGGTGTCGAGGTGGCGCGTGTGTCAGTCCCTTGGCACACCTCGCCATTCACAGTGTTTATACCCCGGACTTGTACACCTATGTCCCTCCCTCCGTCAACACTTCCCACTATTCACAGTATAGGTCATTGCATTCCACACTGAGATTAGACTGCGATTTGGATCCCAGTTACCAGGTACACCTTTGCAAGAAAACAACTTGTCCAAATTCACTTTATCCAAATTCATTTTGATCCAAGGTAAAATTGGACGTGCTCCAATTTAGAATCCAAACCCGAGGGCCGGACCTCTCCTTTTTCATAACTACCTTGAAACTGATGGTATTTTGATCACCAGATTAAAGGTGTTCCCCTGCACAAACCTCTGACACTTGGCTTCTCTCATTTTGCAGTAGGAGATCAAGTATTGCCTTCCCTCTCGCTGGGATTTCTCCGTACCGTGTAAGTAATCTTCCCTGAATATTTTTGACAAAATCTCTCGCACTGGTCCTCTTGCAGAATGGGACTCAATTGAAAAGCTAAAATTGCCTGCTATATCAGTCTTGTATTTCAGCAACAGTCGGTAATCTCATGCAGTTTTGTTTCTACTAATCGAGTGGACTGTTGTCTGGTCTATAATGTAGCCCCATGAACATGGTCATACAACCCGTATTCCTCATTTGCACCCATAATGCCTCACTTAGACGAGTTCTCTTGTCTGTCCTGACTGTGCATTTCGGCGACATGTTCTCTGTTCAGTAATGCCACACCTCCTCCTGTAAGTCCTTCCGCTTTCTCACGTCTGAAAATAAGGAAACCCGAAATATTGTGCTGTCCTGCTTGCTCCCCCTACAACCAATTCTCAATAATTGCTGCAAAATCATAATTCACTGTGTCTATTCATGCCCTGATCTCACTGCCTTTTTTTTAAAGCTTCCTGCATTAAAATATGCGGAGCCCAGGGCAGCAGACAGATCATGCACAACCTTTTGATTCCTGATTTTTTTTTTTTTTTGAGGTCTTAACAACATCTGTATCCATATCGACTTCGCTATCTGCTCTGGAACCCTGAATCCCATCCCCCTGCAACTCGAGTTCAACAATTCTCCCAAAAACTCCCATGCACGGTACCGGAAAAAAACATCCCTCTGGGATGTCAGTTTCCCTCCAGTTGAGGTGTAAGCCGTCGTCTATCTCTTCTGTATAGATCCCACCTTCCTTGGAAAAAAAAAACACAATTTTCCCAAATTCTGAAGCCCTCCCACCGACACCACACTTGAGTCACGTGGTAAACTGTATGGTCTGCCTGTGTCTGGACACGCCGGGACGGGTAATGGTCCTGTCCTTTAATTTAGTAGCTAAATCCCTGACCTCACTTTGCAGAACCACCTCCCTATTCATACCGATTTCATTGGTACCTATATGGACCAGGAGCTACGGCTGCTCACTCACCCACCTCAGAATCATAAGGAAGGAATGGTGTGCTAAGAAAAGAGGAAGGAAGGGGAGGAGAGTGGAGGCCACATAAAGGGTGTTCTGATCGCAGCCTTTGGAGCAGAACTTGCGAGTCACCATTTTCTTGCTCCCTGTCTCTGATTGGAGACTGTTTCATGGCCGAAATGCACTGGCCAATGAGTAGGAGTCACAAACAAGCGAGAATCCTTCCATATAATCCAATCACACACTTCTGGAAACAGATACTGAGTGACGCTCCCTCACAACTGTCCATCACACACACCCTCGATCCGGTACAGCGGGCAACTTTCTCCACCCTATCCCGACAGACACTCCAGGGTCATACAGAGAGTGGAACTCCATCCACACCGTCCCATCACACACTTCCAGGATCAGACAAACAGCGCAGCTCCCTATATATTATCCTATCACATTCCCGGGTCAGATATGTGAAGTACCTCCCACCCCACCGGAGCAAACTCCACTGGAATCAGAAAAAAACTGCACAACGCTCCCCCTCCTCCAGTCTCCCCACTCACCAATATCCAGTCCTTCCGCTTTCCAGTAATCTCAAATTGAGTGTGTGTCTCTCGGAGATGGTGTGTGTGTGTGTGTGAGAGCGGACGGTGTGCTGCTGGAAGAGGAAGGAAGGGGAGGAGAGAGGAGGCCAGGGAAAGGGTGCTGAGACTGCAGACTCTGATGCAAGTGGTGTGGAACTACCGTGCATTCAGAGCTGTGGACTGGCTCAGAACCTGGTGATAGATGTCCGGTGGAATGGGGGAGGTGCAACACCAGACGTCATCTCCCCCTCATACTTCCCACAATTGCCTGTGACACAGAGGGAGGAGAGTGGAGGGACACGTAGATGGGGAGAGTTTAGCGGGTTCAGTGTATCACGGAGACGGGGAGGGGTGCATGGGTACGTACGGGATGATAGAACCGGCGAAGTGTGCAGGGGAGGGTGTTTCACAGAGACGGGGTTGCTTATCGGTGAGGGATGGGTGACGGAGACGCGACTGGTGTAGTGGAGACTGTGACGGTGACGGCGAGTACTGTCGGAGAGGGAGAGTTTGTCCTAGTGGGGGAAGGGTTTTGGAGAGGGTGGGTGTTATCCATACGGGTAAGGGTGTTTCACAGCTACAGTGCAGGGCGCGACTCTGTGTTGGTATCGCTGAGTGGTGAGTTTCTGCTACGGTGCAGAGCCTGTCAGTGTGTCACTGTCACGATAAGGGCGTGTTCGTGTCATCTGTGGTTCGTGTCGGTGACGCCGAAACTCTTTCAGTGTCCCTTTGAAGAACATCTCTGTGTGACAGTGAGGGTAGTGTGTCTCGTTCACAGCTGATGCAAACTGTACTGTTCAAACTGCAATAAAGTCTCACGATAAATTCCTTGGCCCCCACCCCTTTATTTTCACCATGGATGTCCAGTCCCTGTATACTTCCATCCCCCACCAGGAAGGTCTCAAAGCTCTCCGCTTCTTTTTGGATTCTAGACCTAACCAGTTCCCCTCTACTAACACTCTGCTCTGTCTAGCGTCCTTACTCTTCAGAATATCTCCTTTGGCTCCTCCCACTACCTCCAATCTAAAGGTGCAGCCATGGGCACACGTATGGATCGCAGATATGCCTGCCTTTTTGTTGTGTTTCTGGACAGAGTGCAGAGGGAGATTTACGAGGATGTTTCCAGGGCTCGCGGTATGAACAGACGTTATTCCTTGGAGCGTAGGGGTGGGTGCATAAAACCACAAGGTGCACAGATAGGTTGGGCACGCACAGTCCCCAGGTTCGGGGAATCGAGAATAAGAGGGCACAGGTTTCTGCTGATACGTGAGAGAGAGAGCAGAGAGATTGATTAGATGAGATTGGGGAGTGAGACGTTGGAGGGACGCGGGAAGAGTGGGCAAGATTGGGGGAAAGAGAGTGATAGAGCGAGAGGCGTTTAAAGCAGGGGAGAGGGGCAGGTGGGGGCTGACAGTGAATTTGAAAGACTAAGGAGAAAGAGGAGGTTGTCACGTGATTCATATCTCCTGTACTGGCTGTTTCAAGAGATCGTGGATCACCTCAGGAATATCCAGGCACACAGATGCAGCCGTCTCGCAAATGAAATGGTGCTTATCATTATTGCAATGGGAACGCTTACTGGACGATTTGCATTCAGTGCATTGGAACTGTCCAGAGTTCCACGTCTGTCCCCAAACTGTCCAAACTACACCGCTCTCTCTCCACAGCCTGGTGACAGTCTCCATACTAATCACAATGTCCAACTCTCTCCTTGGCCATGTGTCAGTGTTTAAACTAGTCCCACTGACCCACTCTGTTTCACTCTTTGTCTGACCCTGGGAATGTGTGATGGGATGGCGGAGAGGTACATTTCCTTCGTGTCCGACTCCGTGAGTGTGTCATGGGAAGGCGTGGAGGGAGTTTTACTCGATGTCTGACACCGGGAGTGTGTGATGCGACGGTCTGGAACGTGCTGTTCTCCGTGTCTGACTAGGAGAGTATTTGTTCTGAGGATGCCGAGGCTCGCTCGCTCGCTCTCTCTCTCTCTCTCTCTCGCTCTCTCTCTCTCTCTCTCTCTCTCTCTCTCTCTCTCACGCACACACACAGACAGACACACACATGCACACAGACACACAGCCGCTCCAGCACATCGCCGCGCTACCACCACCCTCTTCGCCAACTGCCCCCCTCGTTTCCAAACCCCACTTCTCTTGTCGCCTCCGCCCTTACTGACTGTGGAGAATGTAACCGATCCCAGCTGTTAAGCAGGCGGCAACTTTCCTGGAAACGACCCAGTTAAATTTCCGTGAGTGGAAGCTCAGTGTGCGCGGGAGGGAATGGGCAGAGTGAAGGTGGTGTTTTGAAGGTGTGGGGATAGAAAGATAGGCTTAGTGAGGAGGGAAGTGAGACGGAAAGGCACACGGCGAGTGGGTGTCCAGAGAGAGAGAGAGGGAGCGGGAAAGAGTTGCGAACCTGAAGCGGGATAGGTACATTCGTGGGGATAGATAGGGGGACAGTGACTTATGCAGAGAGCGAAAGGGATAGACAAGAAGTAATGGAGGGTGTTTGAAAGAGCTCCTGAACTCCCTCTGTTGGGCTGACTTCCCAGCATTTTTTTTTTGCTGCTTCGATGAAGAACCAGTCAGTGTCGCCGCCCGCTTTCTGGACTTCTCTGAAATACTGATAACACCCAACTTATGCTCTAATTGGAGATGAGAGTCAAACCGTAGATGCCGATCAGCGCGCGTTGGTTTCCTGTAAACATCAATGCCCACATATCCATTAGTAGAGAGAGAATGAGAGAGAGAGAGAGAGAGAGAGAGAGAGAGAGAGAGGAGAGAGAGAGAGCGAGAGACTGTGGGGAGTTCTTCATTTCCCTCGGATGGTGGGGGCTCGCTTGTTCTCCATGTGTGTTTGTACCTTGGGATAAAATTCTCCCAGACAATAGGTGATCTGCATGAGAGACACATAGAAACATAGAAACATAGAAAATAGGTGCAGGAGTAGATCATTCGGCCCTTCGAACCTGCACCACCATTCAGAATGTTCATAGCTGATCATCCAACTCAGAATCCCGTACCTGCCTTCTCTCCATACCCCCTGATCCTTTTAGCCACAAAGCATATATCTAACTCGCTCTTAAATATCAGCAATGAACTGGCCTGAACTGCTTCTTGTGGCAGAGAATTCCACAGATTGACCACTCTCTGTGTGAAGCAGTTTTTCCACATCTCGGTCCTAAAAGGCTTCCCCGTTATCCTAAAACTATTATCCCTCGTTCTGGACTTCCCCAACCGCGGGAACAATCTTCCTGCATCTAGCCTGTCCAGTCCCTTTAGGATTTTACACATTTCAATAAGATCCCACCTCAATCTTCTAAATTCCAACGAGTGTAAGCCTCGTCGATCCAGTCTTTCATCACTTGAAAGTCTTTCAGTCTTTCTTCATTCATTTCATCTCACTCCAGTCCTCTTCTTCCACTCTTTTCTCCCTCCCTTCTCTCTCTATCTTCCTCCAACGTCCCTCTCATTTATCCCTCCGCCCTCTCTGCAGCACTCTCTCTGCTCCCTCTCATAATTATCGCTCCCTCCATGTCCCTCTCTCTCTCTCTCTCTTTCTTTTCCCCGTCAGGTCGCCCTCTGCTTTACTCCTTTCTCCCCTAATTTCTCTTCAAATATCCCCAACTATTTCCCCCCTCTCTATACCGATTCTCTCCTGCACCTGACCCTCAGCCCGCCCCCCCCCCCACCACTTCCTCTCGGCTCCCCCCTTTCTGTTCGCAGTCACCCATTTTTTTCTCTCCGAACCCCCTTCCCAACCTCACAATCACAGCTCCTTCCACCGCCACTCTCCCCTTTGGAGAACACAAGATCTCACACCCTCAATCTCCGCCCCCCTGCTCTCGGCCTGTCTCTTTATCAGCCCTTCCTCCGCTGTTTGCTGGCGCCGGTCTGACCCGGTGTCGACACGGCTTCCTCTGAAAACATTTTGTTCCCCTTTCTGAGCTGAGAGCGCAGAGAATCCTCGACAAGATGGACGACAAAGAGACTTACATGAACGTGAAGTTCACAAAAACGGAGTCACGGTCTCCTTCACGATGTGAGTGGAGCAGAGGGGCGGAGGGAGGGAGATTCACTCTGTGTCTGACCCCGGGAGTGTGTGATGGGACGGTGTGGAGGGAGATTCACTCTGTGCCTGACCCCGGGAGTGTGTGATGTGACGGTGTGGAGGGAGATTCACTCTGTGTCTGACCCCGGGAGTGTGTGATGGGACGGTGCGGAGGGAGATTCACTCTGTGTCTGACCCCGGGAGTGTGTGATGGGACGGTGCGGAGGGACATTCATTCTCTGTCTGACACTGGGAGTGTGTGATACAACCGTGCGGAGGGAGATTCACTCTTTGTCTAACTCCGGGAGTATGTGATGGGACTGTGTGGAGGGAGATTCACTCTCTGTCTGGACCCCGGGAGGGTGTGATACGACGGTGCGGAGGGAGCTTCACTCTGTGTGTGACCCTGGGAGTTTACGATGGGACTGTGTGGAGGGAGATTCACTCTGTGTCTGACCCCGGGAGTGTGTGACGGGACGGTGTGGAGGGAGATTCACTCTGTGTCTGACCCCGGGAGTGTGTGACGGGACGGTGTGGAGGGTGCCTCACTTTGTGTCTGACCCCGGGAGTGTGTGACGGGACGGTGTGGAGGGTGCCTCACTTTGTGTCTGACGCCGGGAGTGTGTGACGGGACGGTGTGGAGGGTGTCTCACTTTGTGTCTGACCCCGGGAGTGTGCGATCGGACTGTGTGGAGGGACTTCACTCTGTGTCTGACCCTAGATGTTCTGGTCCCAGCTGAACCTGATGTATCGTGCGTTGAAATTAATTTCAAGACCGTTTCTGAGCTCCTGGTCCGGACAGATGGAGGTCAGTTTTTTCTTGGTTGGTTTGACTGTTTAGCTGATTTGTCCAATGCTGCCGAGAGATCTCAGGGCAGCGCATAGTTGACCCGAAAAAAAAAAGACGGTGGGAACGCGCGCGAAATGCGAGGAGGAGGGATCTCTCTTTGATGGTCGGTGAGGAGTGTTGCGCCCTGGGAGGGGCGGGATAGAGGGAGCGTCGTGGGATGCTTTGAGGAGCGATTGCTGTGGGAAGGGTCGGTGGGGAGAGATAGCATGGGAGGTGCCGTGTGGAGGAAGGGGCAATGAGGAGCGAGCGCTGTGTGGCAGGGGTGGTGGAGATGAGATAGCGCCGCGTAGGGGTGTTGAGTGGGGACACAGTGGGAGCGCCGGTGAGAAAGGAGTGTTATAAAAACCTTAACCACTCTAACCTCCGTCTTCTAACCCCACTCTCTTTTCCTTCTTTCCCCTTATCTCACCTCCCTCACCCTCTCTCACCTCATCTCCTCTCTGCCTTTTTCCCCTGCCCTTCTCTCACACAATTTCCCCTATTGTCTCCCACTGTCCTGTTCTCTTCGTATTCTCCCATTACCCCATCTCTTTTCCGTCTTTCCTTTATCACAGTCATCGTCTCCACCACTCTCGAACCCCCCCCCCCGCAATCTATCCCTCTCTCTCTGCTCACTCTCAACCCTCCCCCGTCCACCCCTCCTGTTCTTCCCACCCCTCTCTATCCCTAGGTTTACCTCTGATCTCCCCTCCACGCCTTGTCCTCCTCTATATCCACCCCTCTCTCGCGCTCCACGACGCTCTTCCCACTGCTCTGTCCCCGCTCTCTGAAAATGTCCTCTTCTCTCTTCTCCATCCCTCTCCCTTCTCCTACCCCTTGCTTTCATCTCTCACACGTCTCACTCCGCTCTAACCCAACACACTCTCCCCCTGTACCCCTCTCCTTTCTCTTTCCCCATTCTTTCTCTCGTATTTCCTCCCCAATGCCCACATCGCGGTCTCCTCTCTGTCCATTGTTTTTGCCTTTTCTCTATATCCACGTCTCTGTCCTGTCATTCCCCTTCTCCCTCACCATCTCTCTCACTTTCTAACTCCTTCTCTCCCCTCACTTAACCCTCTCTCTCTCTTGCCTCGCACCCGCTCTCTTCTGTCTCTCCCCAACTCCTTCCCCCATTCTCTACCGCTCTCACTCTGTCCCTTATCTGACTGTCTGACTCTCTCTCCCAGCCGGTCTGAACTCGACCTACTCAGAGCTGAACTTTCGGAAAGAGGAACCCCGCATCGATGAGGACGAAGATCCTCCCATTGCCTCGGAACCCGGCGGGCTGTCACCCACTGCAAGTACAGGTCAGGGTTCGTAGAAATGACGTCATTTAACGGGGTCACGTGTCATGCACCGGAGTGACCAAGTTTCTGATGCATCTGTTTCGACCGCTTCCTCTATCAGCTAGTTCTACATACTGACCACCATCTGGGTAACAAAACGTTGTCACTCGGCTCCCCAATTAAATCCTTTTCTCCACTCACGTTAGACCTGTGCGGTCCGATCCTCGATTCTCCAAGTGTATGGTACATAACTGTACACAGTTGTCATCTTTGCATCATCAATGGGGACGGGAGAGGTCCTAGAGGATCGGAGGGTTGAGGATGTTGTTCCTTTATTCAATAAGGGGAGCCGACATAGCCCAGGAAATTATAGACTACTGCGTCTTACCTCAGTGGTTTGTAAGCTGATGGAGAAGATCCTGAGGCAGGATTTATTAATATTTGAGGAGGTATAATATGATTAGGAATAGTCAGCATGGCTCGGTCAAGGCCAGGTCTTGCCTTACGAGTCTGATTAAATTTTTTGAGGATGTGACTAAACACACTGTTGAAGGAAGAGCAGCCGATGTAGTCTATATGGATTTCAGCAAGGCATTTGATAAAGTACCCCATGCAAGGCTTATTTAGAAAGTAAAGAGGCATGGGATCCTACGGGACATCGCTTTGTGGATCCAGAACTGTATTGCCCGAAGAAGGCAAAGAGTGGAACTGAATTTAGGAGCCGAGAGATAATGTTGTAGCTATATAGGACTCTGGTCAGACCCCACTTGGAGTACTGGGCTCATTTCTGGTCACCTCACTACAGGAAGGATATGGACGCCACAGCAGGGGTGCAGAGGAGATTTACAAGAATGTTGCCTGGATTGGGGAGCATGCCTTACGAGAATAGGTTGAGTGAACTCGGTCTTTTCTCCTTGAAGCGACGGAGGATGACAGGTGACCGGACAGAGATGTACAAGGTGATTAGAGGCATTGATCGTGTGGATAGTCAGAGGCTTTTCTCCAGGGCTGAAATAGTTGCTACAAGAGGACACAGGTTTAGGGTGCTGTGGAGTAAGTGCAGAGGAGATGTCAGGGGCATGTTTTTTTTTTACTCAGAGAGTGGTGAGTGCGTGGAATGGGCTGCCGAGTGTGGGAAGCCTAGTAATTTCTATGGAAAGGACATGATCGGCAAAACTCTGGGGGCCTGTGTTGTGCTGTAGGTTTTCTGTTTCTATGCTCCTATCTCATCCGGTCCCGGCGATTTATCAAACTTGATGCTTTCCAAAAGCTCCAGCACATCCTCTTTCTTAATATCTCCCTGCTCAAGCTTTTCAGTCTGCTGCAAGTCATGACTACAATAACCAAGATACTTTTCCATAGTGAATACTGAGGTAAAGTATTCATTAAGTACCTCTGCTATTTCCTCCAGTTCCATACATACTTTCCGACTGTCACAATTGACAGGCCCTATTCTTTCACTTCTTATCCTCCAGCTCTTCACATATTTGTAGAATGTCTTGGGGCTTTTCTTACTCCTGCCCGCCAAGGCCTTCGCATGGCCCTTTCTGGCTCTCCTAATTTCCTTCTTAAGCTCCTTCCTATTAGCCTTATAATCATCTTGATCTCTGACATTACCTAGCTCTAGAAACAGAAACATAGAAAATAGGTGCAGGAGTAGGCCATTCGTCCCTTAGAGCCTGCACCGCCATTCAGTATGATCATGGCTGATTATCCAACTCAGAACCCTGTACCTGCCTTCTTTCCATACCCCCTGATCCCTTTAGCCACAAGAACCATAGCTAACTCCCTCTTAAATATGGACAATCAACTGGCCTCAAATGTTTCCTGTGACAGAGAATTCCACAGATTCACCACTCTCTCTGTGAAGAAATTTTCCCTCATATCGGTCCTAAAAGGATTCTCCTTTATCCTTAAACTGCAACGCCTCGTCCTGGACTTGCTCAACACCGGGAACAATCTTCCTGCGTCTAGCCTGTCCAATCCCATTAGAATTGTATACGTTTCAATAAGATCCCCCCTCAATCTTCTAAATTCCAAGAGTATTAGACCAGTCGATCCAGTCTTTCATCATATGAAAGTTCTGCCCTCCCAGGAATCAATCTGGTGAACTTTCTTTGTACTCCCTCTATGGCAAGAATGTCTTTCCTCAGATTAGGGGACCAAAACTTCACACAATACTCCAGGTGTGGTCTCACCAAGGCCTTGTACAACTGCAGTAGTACCTCCCTGCTCCTGTACTCGAATTGTCTTGCTATGAATGCCAGCATACAATTCGCCTTTTTCACTGCCTGCGGTACCTGCATGCCCACTTTCAATGACTGGTGTATAATGACACCAGGTCTCGTTGCACCTCCCCTTTTCCTAATCGGTCACCATTCATTTAATAAACGGCTTTCCTGTTTTTGCCACCAAATTGGATAACCTCACATTTATCCACATTAAATCACAGCTGCCATGCATTTTCCCACTCATGTAACCTGTCCAAATCACCCTGCATCCTCTTAGCATCCTCCTCACAGCTAACACTGCCGCCCAGCTTCGTGTCATCCGCAAACTTGGAGATGTTGCATTTAATTCCCTCGTTTATGTCATTAATATATATGGTAAACAACTGGGGTCCCAGCACTGAGCCTTGCGGTACCCCACTAGTCACTGCCTGCCATTCTGAAAAGGTCCCGTTTATTCCCACTCTTTGTTTCCTGTCTGCCAAACAATTCTCTACCTACATCAATACCATACCTCCAATACCGTGTGCTTCAAGTTTGCCCACTAATCTCCTGTGTGGGACCGTGTCAAAAAAATTTACAAATCCAAATACACCACAACCACTGGTTCTCCCCTATCTACTCTACTAGTTACATCCTCAAAAAATTCTATCAAATTCTTCAGACATGATTTTCCTTTTACAAATCCATGCTGACTTTGTCCGATGATTTCTCCACTTTCCAAATGTGCTGTTATCACACCTTTGATAAATGACTCTAGCATTTTCCCCACCACCGATGTTAGGGTAACCGTTCTAAAATTCCCCGGTTTCTCTCTCCCTCCTTTTTTTAAAAAGAGGGGGTTGCATTAGCCACCCTCCAATCGTCAGGAACTAGTCCAGAATCGAAAGAGTCTTCTGATAGTGTGCCGCACATGAGGCCGCTTAACAAGACAGGGACCCATGGTGTTACTGGTAAGAGAGCAGATTGGATGACTGGCCGGAGGAAAAGAGTGGGAATAAAGGGAGGGGTTTCCTGGTCAGCGGCCGGCGACTAGTGGTGTTCCACAAAGGTTCTGTGTTGGGACCGCTTCTTTAATCCTGCCCACCAAGGCCTTCTCATCTTCCTTTCTGGCTCTCCTAATTTCCTTCTTAAGCTTCTTCCTTTTAGCCTTATAATTTTCTCAATGTCTAAAATTATCTAGCTCGCGAAAACATTTATAAGCATTTATTTTCTTCTTGACTAGATTTATTACAGCCTTTGTACACCAGTTTTCAAAGTCCCATGTAGCTATCCAGAACTCACTGAAGTAAAACCCTATCGTTTCCGCCTCCACTATCGCCGCCGGGAGACCATTCCACGCACTCACCACACTCTGCATTAAAACAAACTTACCTCTAAAATCTCCTCTGTTCCTGTTTCCAAACACCTCTAAACTGTGCCCTGTCGTGCTAGCCATTTCATCCCTGTGGAAAAGCTTCTGATTATCCACACGATCAATGCCTCTCATTAACCTGAGTTCCTCTATCAGGTCAACCCTCGTCCTCCGTCGCTCCAAGAAGAAAAGGCCAAGTTCACTCAACCTATTCTCATAAGGCATGCTCCCCAGTCCAGACAACATCCTTGTTAATCTCTGCACCCTTTCTATGGTTTCCACGTCCTTCCTGTTGTAAGGTGACGAGAACTGAGCACAGTATTCCAAGTACGGTTGACCAAGGCCCTACATAGTTGCAACATTACCTTCGGCTCCTAAACTCAGTGCCACTAATAATGAAAGCCAATGCACCGTATGCCTTCTTAACCACAGAGTCAACCTGCGTAGCAGCTTTGAGTGTCCTTGGACTCGGACCCCAGATCCCTCTGATCCTCAACACTGCCAAGAGTCTTGCCATTAATGATATATTCTGCCATCATATTTACCTACCGAAATTAGCCACCTCACACTTACCTGCTTTGAACTCCATCTGCCATTTCTCAGTCCAGTTTTGCATCCGATCAATATCCCACAGTAACCTCTGACAGACCTCCACGCTATCCATAACATCTCCAACCTTTGTGTCAACAGCAAATTTGCTAGCTTATCCCTCCACTTCCACATGGTGGTCATTTATAAAAATATTACAAAGTTTTTGGAACCTTTCGTAAGCTCCTCTTTTTTTCTTGACTAGATTTACAACAGCCTTTGTACACCACGGAACTAGTACCTCACCATTCTTTCCATGTCTCATTGGAACGTACGAACTCAGAACCCCACGCAAATATGCCCTGAACATTTGCCAACTTTCTTCCGTACGTTTCCCCGAGATCACCTGTTTCCAACTTATCTTCAAAATTCCTGCCTGAAAGCCTCATATTTCTATTACTCTAATTAAACATTTCCCAAATTTGTCTGTTGCTATCCCTCTCCAATGCTGTGGTTAAGGAGATAGAATTGTGATCACTATCTCGGAAATGCTCTCCCACTGAGAGACCTGACACCTGGCCAAGTTAATTTCCCAATATCAGATAAAGTACAGCCTCTCCTATTGTAGGCCTATGTACATATTATGTCAAGAAACACTACTGAACACACCTAACAAACCCTACCCCATCTAAACCCCTCACTCCAGGGATATGTCAATCATTATTTTGGGCAATTCAAATCTCCTACCACAACAACACTGCTATTATTGCTCCTTTCCAGAATCCGTCTCCGTATCTTCTCCTCGATGTCTCTGTTAATATTGGGTGGTAGATAAAAAAAAACACCCATTAGAGTTATTGATCCCTTCCTATTCCTAACTTCCACTCACACAGATTCCGTAGACAACCCCTCCATGACTTTGTCCTAATCTGCAGCCGTTACCCTATATCTGATCAACAGTGCCACGCACTCCACTATTTTACCTCGCTCCCTGTCCTTCCTGAAACATATACAACCTGGCACCTGAAGTAGCCATTCCTGCTCCTGCACCACCCAACTCTCTGCAATGGCCACAACATCGTAGTTACAAGTTCTAATCCATGCTCTAATCTCCTCCGCTTTATTCACAATGCACCTCGCATTAATTTTGACACATCTCAACCCATTGGTCAGAGCGCGTCCCTTCTCTATCATCTGCCTATCCTCCATTTAGCACTTTCCCCATGTTTTCTCTGTTTGTGAGCAAACCTTTGTTTCCTGCATCACTTCAGTTTGGTTCTCAACCTCCAGCAATTCTAGTTTAAACTCTCCCCAATAGTCTTAGCAAACCTTTCCGCAGAATATTGGGCCCCCTCGGATTCAAGTGCAACCCTTCATTTTTGTGCAGTTTACACCTGCCCCAGAAGAAGTTCCAGTGATCCGGAAGTATAAATCACTGCCCCCAGCTCCAATCCCTCAGCCACTCAGTTATCCTCCACCTCATTTCATTCCTATACTCACTGTCACGTGGCGCAGGGAGTAATCCCGGCATTACTACCTTTGAGGTCCTGTTTCTCAACTTCTTTGTGAAGTTAAGAAATGGCAAGGGTAAAAAGACACTAATAGCAGTTATATACGGGCCTCCAAACAGCAGCCGGGATGTGGACTCCACGTTACAGCTGGTAATAGAAAGAAAGCGTGTGGGAGAGAATTGTCAGGATATTCATGAGGGATTTCAATATTAAAGTGGGGAAGTCAGGGAGGTACTGGATCACAGGAGAGGCTGTTTATAGAACGCCCACGGGATGGCTTTTTGGATCAACTTGTCCATAAGCCCATCAGAGGATCAACTGTTTCAGACTGGGTGCTGTGTAATGAACCTGAGGCGATTAAGTTCAGTTTCAAATTTGAAAAGCAGAATTTGGTGTCAGGTGTGTCAATATTTCAGAGGAACAAATGAAATTACAGTGGCATGAGAGAGGAACTGTCCGAAGTCGATTGGAAAAGTAAGCTAGATGGATCGACGGTAGAGCAGAATTGGATGAAATTCCCACAACAAGTATACTTGGTAGTGTTGAGAAGCAGAGGGATCTCGGGGTACATGTCCACAGATCCCTGAAAGTTGCCTTACATGTGGATAGGGCAGCTAAGAAAGCTTTTGGGGTGTTAGCTTTCATAAGTCAAGGGATAGAGTTTAAGAGTCGCGATGTAATGATGCAGCTCTATAAAACTCTGGTTAGGCCACACTTGGAGTACTGTGTCCAGTTCTGGTCACCTCACTATAGGAAGGATGTGGAAGTATTGGAAAGGGTACAGAGGAGATTTACCAGAATGCTGCCTGGTTTAGAAAGTATGCATTATGATTAGAGATTAAGGGAGCTAGGGCTTTACTCTTTGGAAAGAAGGAGGATGAGAGGAGACATAATAGAGGTGCACATGATAATAAGAGGAATAGATAGAGTGGCTAGCCAGCACCTCTTCTCCAGGGCACCACTGCTCAATACAAGAGGACATGGCTTTAAGGTAAGGGGTGGGAAGTTCAAAGTGGATATTAGAGGAAGGTTTTTTACTCAGAGAGTGGTTGGTGCGTGGAATGCACTGCCTGAGTCAGTGGTGGAGGCAGATACACTAGTGAAGTTTAAGAGACTACTAGACAGGTATATGGAGGAATCTAAGGTGGGGGCTTACATGGGAGGCAGGGTTTGAGGGTAGGCACAACATTGTGGGCCGAAGGGCCTGTGCTGTGCTGTACTCTTCTATGTTCTATGTTCTATACCGATTTGGATACTGTTGCGGTGTTTGACAGACCTGGGACACGCTGAGGCAGCCGGATCTCTGGCACTGAGTCTGGTTCTGCAGTGCAGAAGGGAGGGTGGAAAAAAATGAGAGCGGTAGTGATAGGGACACGATAGATAGCCGTACAGAAAAGAGGTTCTGTTGTCGTGACAGAAATTCCCGGATAGTTTGCTGCCTCCTGGGTGCCAGGGTGACGGATGTCTCTGATCGCTTGCAGAGCATTCTAAAGTGGGAGTGTGAACAGCCAGAAGTCATGGTGCACATCGGTACCAATGACGTAGGAAGAAAGAGTCAGAAGGTCCTGAAGTGTGAGTATAGAGAGCTTGGTAGGAAGTTAAAAAGCAGGACCTCAGGGGTGGTAACGGATGCTCTGGCGGATTAACACGTGGCTGAGGAACTGGTGTAAGGGGCAGAGTTTCAGATTTCAGTATCATTGGGACATCTTCTCGGGCAGGAGGGACCTGTACAAGAGAGATGGGTTACACCTGAACTGCAAGGGGAACAATATCCTTGCAGGGAGGTTTGTTAGTGCTGTTGGGGAGGGTTTAAACCTGATTTGCAGGGGTATGGGAACCAGAGTGTCAGAGCAGATAGTGGAGCGGGGGTGAAAATAAATGATGTTAAAAGTTCGTACAAAGTCACAAATAGAAGGTTTCAGTAGGATAGTAGGGGAGATTCAAACAAGCGGACATGACTTGAGAGTTAGGGTGCAGAAGTTCACGGCTAACACGGGGGTGGGGGGACTTCTTTACTCAGAGGGTGGTGGCTCTGTGGAACGAGCTTCCAGTAGAAGTGGTCTAGGCAAGTTCGATATTGTCATTGAAAGAACAATTGGTATATGGACAGGAAAGGAATGGAGGGCTATGGGCTGAGTGCATGTTGGTGGGACTAGGTGAGAGTAAGCGTTCGATACGGACTAGAAGGACCGATATGGCCTCTTCCCTTGCTGTAATTGATATATGGTTATATGGCTACATGTGTGTGGTGGTAATAATCTTCGGAGGTGTGTCAATTTTACGGATGACACCAAGATAGGTGGAGGAGCAGGAAGTGTTGAAGAAACGGAAAAGTTATAGAGGGACATGGTCAGTTCTGGAGAGTGGGCAAAGAAATGGCAGATGAGATAGTATGTTGAGACATTGTCGCGGAAAAGGAATACTCGGACCCGGAGGGAGAGGGCCGTAGAATATTCTTTATTCGTCACATGATATCATGGGGAGCCTAGAACCGAAAAGCGGGATCCTGGAGCTCCCTCAAACAAGGAAACTCAGTCATATTTATACATCAGTGGGACGTGACGAGAGACACATAGTTGGATTTTTGTTTACTGAAGTAAAGGTCACGTGCCTCAGGACATTGTACGACCAGATAATTCCTTATTTGAACCTTCGTCGAGCATTTCCAGAGAATGCTACAGAATAGGGAAGTAACACAAATATGTTCTTGAGCAGCAACACATTTTCCTTAAGTGTTAGTTCTCAAAAAACATATGAGCCCAGCTGACTCAACCGCAGACATATGAAAATTCTCAGAAAAAAAGGTACAGATGCAGTTGTTTTTATAACTCGGTTGCAGGGCACAGTTCAGTTACACAGAGTACATTAGTTACAGTTAAACTATTGTGGACTTTGAATGCACATTTTAAAACAAATCATTAGCCCCCAATGCCCAATACAATGCAAGGTCTTGATATTTTCTTCCACTGTTCCCTCCTTGTTAATCTTCTAGATTAACACTCCTTACTGGGGTACTGCATCCTCCTCCTCATCAGGGAGCTCAGAAGGGGAAGAGACTCTCCTTCCCTGGGTACAGCTCTGCACCCCACCAATGTTCCTTGCTGTCCTTTCATCCTTTGGGGTACCATAGAGACCTTCTGAGGGCCAGACAAGGCTACCTTCATTAAATGATAACAGCAGAATTGCAATGCTGCACATACACAACACCCTAAACACATATCATCGCGACTGCAACTATTCCATGCGTTACCCAGCCTCGCCAGCCAGAAAACCAACCCTTTATTATCTCCCACCAATTTTTCCCCGGACCAAGATTCTTGAACAGTTTCTCTATCTTCCTAATGTCCTCTATCTTCACCTTTATGTGCTGATCAGTTATATTTTCAGAGGCATCGGGGATACAGGTGCAACATTAGTTCCCTAATAACGCACAGACCCCTCCTTCTTAGGCTAATACTTCTTCTCCACTTTCCTGTTTCTTTGTATTTGCTTCCCACGCTGTTAGGTAATCAATCAATCCCACCCCCAATATGATTATCGCCCCTACTTCCTTCATATGAGTCCTCTATTGAGCATATATTTTGTTAATAATCTGTCACCATGTATATAACATGAGGTGCAGGTTAAAATAAATTTATGTTCCGGTCTCTCACTAACACTTTGTTCTTGGTTCTCAGAGCCGTTCCTCTCTCTCTCTCTGGGAAGATTTGACCTGTTCGGTATTTTATTTCCTCCCTGTCGTAGTGAAACCTGCGCCTGCTGACATGTGTTCAGTCTGGTCTCTTCTTCACCTTAACGGCTGTATGGGTCTTCATCCACCTGGGAGAGAAAGAGTCTTTATTTACCGATCTCTCATTTATTCTGTCTACCGGCTTAATGGATGCATGTTACCTTCAGTTAAAGGTGCCTGGGTTAATTGGACCCTCTCATACAATTTCCCTGCCCCCTGACGCAATGCTTGTGCGTATTTTAGTGTTTTCTTATCATTGTATATTAGCACTATTTTTTTCTGTTGTCATGGGAGGCTCAGTTCCTGCTGTCATAGGCAGCCCCATCAATATTTAATGAGGGGTAAGTCTTGTATTTCTATCCTTCTGATTTCACATCGTGTGCATTACTAAGGGCATTGCCTCTTGCCGTCCGAGACCGTTTTGCTGACAAACATTTGTCAAAGTCGCTTTTATTTCCCTTTTTGCTCTTTCCACCATACCTGAGGGCTGAGGCTGGTAGGGGATTTGCAATTTCTAATGGAACCCCAAGGCTTCCTACAGTCCCTGTGCTAATTTATTTGTAAAATGGGTTCCCCAGTCGCTATTTACCCTAGGGGAATTCCAAACCTAGGTATAATTTCTTTCATAAATATGTTCACCACAGTTCTGACATCATTCCTCCCAGTTGGATAGGCCTCCTCCCATCTGAAAACCATGTCCACGATTACCAATTAATACTTAAACCTCCGTTTAGCAGGCATATGTACAAAGTTAATTTGCAGGGCCGTTTAAATAAGGGTGTGCAACCTGATCAGCGATGGATCCAAGGGGACATCGCTTTGTGGATCCAGAACGGGCTTGCCCACAGGAGGCAAAGAGTGGTTGCAGACCGGTCATATTCTGCATGGAGGTCGGTAACCAGTGAAGTACCTCATGGCTCTGTTCTGGGATCCTTACAGATCCTGACAGATCAGCCATGATCACAGTGAATGGAGGTGCTAGCACGATGGGATGAAGGGCGGACTCTTGCACCTATTATCTATTGTCTATTGTCTATTGTCTTACTCTTCGTGATTTTTATACATGACCTGGATGAGGAAGTGGATGGGTGAGTTAGTAGGTTTGTTGATGACACAAACTTCGGAGGTGTTGAGGATAGTGTAGATTGCTGTCAGAGGTTACAACGGGACATTGATAGGATGTCAAACTGGGCTGAAAAGTGGCAGATGGAGTTTACCCCACATTAGTGTGTGATGGTTTATTTTGGCAGGTCAAACATCACGGCAGGATATAGCATTGTTTGTAAGAGTCTTGGCTGTGTGGAGGATCAAAGAGATCTTGGGGTCCGAGTCCATCGGACATTCAAAGCAGCTGCTCAGGTTGACTCTGTGGTTAAGGAGGCGTACGGTGTATTGGCCTTCAACAATCGTGGAATTGAATTTAGGAGCCGAGAGATAATGTTTTAGCTATATAGGACTCTGGTCAGACCCCACTTGGAGTACTGGGCTCATTTCTGGTCATCTCACTACAGGAAGGATATGGAAACCACAGGAGGGGTGCAGAGGAGATTTACAAGAATGTTGCCTGGATTGGGGAGCATGCCTTATGAGAATAGGTTGAGTGAACTCGGCCTTTTCTCCTTGGAGCGACGGAGGATGACAGTTGACCTGACAGAGATGTATAAGGTGATGAGAAGCATTGATCGTCTGGATAGTCAGAGGCTTTTCCCCAGGGCTGAAATGGTTGCCACAAGGGGACACAGGTTTAGGGTGCTGGGGAGTAGCTACAGAGGAAATGTCAGGGGCATGTTTTTTACTCAGAGAGTGGTGAGTGCGTGGAATGGGCTGTCTAGTATGGGTAAGCCTGGTAATTTCTACGGTAGGGACATGTTCGGCAAAACTTTAGGGACCTGTATTGTGCTGTTGGTTTTCTGTTTCTATGCTCCTATCTCATCCCGTCCCGGCGATTTATCCAACTTGATGCTTTCCAAAAGCTCCAGCACATCCTCTTTCTTAATATCTCCATGCTCAAGCTTTTCAGTCTGCTTCAAGTCATTACTACAGTAACCAAGATTCTTTTCCACAGTGAATACTGAAGTAAAGTATTCATTAAGTACCACTGCTATTTCCTCCGGTTCCATACACGCATTCCCACTGTCACACTTGACAGGCCGTGCTCTTTCACGTCGAATCATCTTGCTCTTCACATATTTGAAGAATGTCCTGGTGGGTTCCTTAATCCTGCCCGCCAAGGCCTTCTCATGGCCCCTTCTGTGTCTCCTAATTTCCCTCTTAAGCTCCTTCCTATTTGCCTTATAATCATCTGGATCTCTAACATTACCTAGCGCTAGAAACATGGAAACATAGAAAATAGGTGCAGGAGTAGGCCATTCGTCCCTTCCAGCTGCACCGCCATTCAGTACAATCATGGCTGATCATCCAACTCAGAACCTGTACCTGGCTTTTCTCCATACCCCGTGATCCCTTTAGCCAGAATGGCCATATCTAACTTCCTCCTAAATATAGCTAAACAACTGGCCTCAACTGTTTCTTGTGACAGAGAAATCAGCAGATTCACACTCTCTCTGTGAAGCAATTTTCCCTCATATCGGTCAGAAAAGGATTCCCCTTTATCCTTAAACTGCGACGCCTCGTTCTGGACTTGCTCAACATCGGGAACAATCTTCCTACATCTAGCCTGTCCAATCCCTTTAGAATTTTATACGTTTCAATAAGATCCCACCTCAATCTTTTAAATTCCAGTGAGTATTAGACCAGTCGATACAGTCTTTCATCATATGAAAGTCCTGCCATCCCAGGAATCAATCTGGTCAACCTTCTTTGTACTCTCCCTATGGTAAGGATGCATTTCCTCAGATTAGGGGACCAAAACTTCACACAATACTCCAGGTGTTGCCTCCCCAAGGCCTTACACAACTGCAGAAGTACCTCCCTGCTCCTGTACTCAAATCCTCTAGTTATGAATGCCAGGATACCATTCACCTTTTTCACAGCCTGTTGTACCTGCATGCCCACTTTCAATGATTGGTATATAATGACACTCAGGTCTCGTTGCTCCTCCCTTTTTCCTAATCGGCCACCATTCAGATAATGAACTGCTTTCCTGTTTTTGTCTCCAAAGTAGATAACCTCACATTTATCCACATTAAATTGCATCTGCCATGAATGTTCCCACTCACCTAACCTATCCAAGTCACCTTGCATCCTGTTAGCATCCTCCTCACAGCTAACACTGCCGCCCAGCTTCGTGTCATCCGCAAACTTGGAGATTCTGCATTTAATTCGCTCCTCTAAGTCATTAATACATATTGTAAGCAACTGGGGTCCCAGCACTGAGACTTGCCGTTCCCCACTACTCACTGCCCGCCATTCTGAAAAGTCCCGTTTATTCCCAGTCTTTGCTTCCTGTCTGCCAACCAATACTCTATCTCCATCAATACCATACGCCCAATACCGTGTGCTTAAGTTTACCCACTAATCTCCTGTGTGGTACCTTGTCAAAAGCATGCGCAAATCCAAATACGCCACAGTCACTAGTTCTCCTCTATCTACTCTACTAGTTACATCCTCAAAAAATTCTATGACATTCGTCAGACATGATTTTCCGTTTATAAATTTATGCTGACTTAATCCGATGATTTCACCGCTTGCAATATGTGCTGTTATCACATCTTTGACAACTGACTCTAGCATTTTCCCCACCACCGATGTTAGGTTAACCGGTCTATAATTCCTCGGTTTCTCTCTCCCTCATTTTTTAAAAAGCGGGGTTACATTAGCCACCCTCCAATCGTCAGGAACTAGTCCAGAATCTAAAGAGTCTTCTGGTAGTGTGCCGCACATGAGGCCGCTTAACAAGACAGGGACTCATGGTGTTACTGGTAAGAGAGCACATTGGCTGACTGGCCGGAGGAAAAGAGTGGGAATAAAGGGAGGGGTTTCCTGGTCAGCGGCCGGCGACTTGTGGTGCTCCACCGCTGTTCTGTGTTGGGACCGCTTCCTTAATCCTGCCCGCCAAGGCCTTCTCCCTAATTTTCTCTGTCTCTCCAAACTTCATTCTTAAGCTTCCTCCTTTTAGAACCATAGAACCATAGAAACTACAGCACAGAAACAGGCTTTTTGGCCCTTCTTGGATGTGCCGATCCGTTTTCTGTCTAGTCCCACTGACCTGCACACGGACCATATCCCTCCATACACCTCCCATCCATGTATCTGTCAAATTTATTCTTAAATGTTAAAAAAAGAACCCGCATTTACCACCTCGTCTGGCAGCTCATTCCATACTCCCACCACTCTCTGTGTGAAGAAGTCCCCGCTAATGTTCCTTTTAAACTTTTCCCCCCTCACCCTTAACCCATGTCCTCTGTTTTTTTTCTCCCCTTGCCTCAGTGGAAAAATCCTGCTTGCATTCACTCTATCAATACCCATCATAATTTTATATACCTCTATCAAATCTCCCCTCTTTCTTCTACGCTCCAGGGAATAAAGTCCTAACCTATTCAACCTTTCTCTCTAACTGAGTTTCTCAAGTCCCGGCAGCATCCTTGCAAACCTTCTCTGCACTCTTTCAACTTTATTTATATCCTTCCGGTAATTTGGTGACCAAAACTGAACACAATACCCCAGAGAACACACATCAAAGTTGCTGGTGAACGCAGCAGCCTAGGCAGCATCTCTAGGAAGAGGTGCAGTCGATGTTTCAGACCGAGACCCTTCGACCTGACGAAGGGTCTCGGCCTGAAACGTCGACTGCACCTCTTCCTAGAGTTGCTGCCTGGCCTGCTGCGTTCACCAGCAACTTTGATGTGTGTTGCTTGAATTTCCAGCATCTGCAGAATTCCTGTCGTTCACAATACTCCAGATTTGGCCTCACCAGTGCCTTATACAGCTTCATCATAACATTCCTGCTCTGATACTCAATACTTTGACTAATAAAGGCCAATGTACCAACAGCTCTCTTTACGACCCTATCTGCCTGTGACGCCAGTTTTAGGGAATTTTGTATCTGTATTCCCAGGTCCCTCTGTTCCACCGCACTCCTCAGTGCCTTATCATTAACCCTGTATGTTCTACCTTGGTTTTTCCTTCCAAAATGTAATACCTCACACTTGTCTGCATTCAACTCCATCTGCCATTTTCAGCCCATTTTTACAGCCTGTCCAAGTCCCTTTGCAGGCTCTGAAAACCTTCCTCACTGTCTACTACACCTCCAATCTTTGTATCATCAGCAAACTTGCTGATCCAATTTATCACATTATCATCCAGATCATTGATATAGATGACAAATAACAATGGACCCAGCACTGATCCCTGTGGCACACCACTAGTCACAGGCCTCCACTCGGAGAAGCAATTCTCTACTACCACTCTGTGGCTTCTTCCATTGAGCCAATGTCTAATCCAATTTACCACGTCTCCATGTATACCTAGCGACTGAATTTTCCTAACTAACCTCCCATGCGGGACCTTGTCCAAGGCCTTACTGTAGTCCATGTAGACAATATCCACTGCCTTCCCTTCATCCACTTTCCTGGTAAACTCCTCGAAAAACTCCAATAGATTGGTCAAACATGACCTACCACGCACAAAGCGATGTTGACTCTCCCTTATAAGTCCCTGTCTATCCAAACGCTTGTAGATTCTGCATCTTAATACTCCCTCCAATAACCTACCTACTACAGACGTTAAACTGACCGGCCTATAATTTCCCGGATTACTTTTTGATCCTTTTTTAAACAACGGAACAACATGAGACACTCTTCAATCCTCCGGCACCTCACCTGTCGACAGCGACGTTTTAAATATTTCTGCCACGGCCCCTGCAATTTCAACACTAGTGTCCTTCAGGGTCCTAGGGAACACCCTGTCAGGTCCCGGGGATTTAACCACTTTAATTTTCCTCAACACGGCAAAGACCTCCTCCTTTTCGATCCGTACAGTTTCCATGATCTCACTACTTGTTTCCCTTAATTCCATAGACTTCATGCCAGTTTCCTTAGTAAATACAGACGCAAAACAAAAAATAAATAAAATAAATATAACTATTTAAGATCTCCCCCATTTCCTTTGGTTCCGCACATAGCCGACCACTCTGATCTTCAAGAGGACCAATTTTATCCCTTACAATCCTTTTGCTCTTAATATACCTGTAAAAGCTCTTTGGATTATCCTTCACTTTGACTGCCAAGGCAACCTCATGTCTTCTTTTCGCCCTCCTGATTTCTTTCTTAAGTATTTTCTTGCACTTCTTATACTCCTCAAGCACCTTATTTACTCCCTGCATCGTATACATGTCATACAACTCCCTCTTCTTCGTTATCAGAGCTGCAATATCCCTTGAGAACCAAGGTTCCTTATTCCTATTCATTTTGCCTTTAATCCTGAAAGGAACATACAAATTCTGCACTCTTAAAATTTCTCCTTTGAAGGCTTCCCACCTACCGATCACATCCTTGCCAGAGAACAATCTGTCCCAATCCATGCTTTTTAGATCCTTTCTCATTTCTTCAAATTTGGCCTTCTTCCAGTTAAGAAACCCAACCCTAGGACCAGATCTATCCTTCGTTTCCGCCTCCACTACCGCCGCCGGGAGACTATTCCACGCACTCACCACACTCTGCATTAAAAACAAGCTTACCTCTGACATCTCCTCTGTACCTGTTTCCAAACACCTCTGAACTGTGTCCTGTCGTGCTGGCCATTTCATCCCTCTGGAAAAGCATCTGACTATCCGCACGATATCAGGTCAACCCTCGCCCTCCGTCGCTCCAAGGAGAAAAGACCAACTTCACTCTACCTATTCTCATAAGGCATGCTCCCCAGTCCAGACAACAGCCTTGTACATCTCTGCATCCTTCCGATGGTTTCCACATCCTTCCTGTAGTGAGGCAACGAGAACTGAGCACAGTACTCCAAGTACGGTAGACCGAGGCCCTACATAGCTGCAACATTACCTCTCGGCTCCTAAACCCAATGCCACTAATGATGAAGACCAATGCACCGTATGGTAGGTCTTAACCACAGAGTCAACCTGCCAGGCAGTTTTGAGTATCCTACAGACTCGGACCTCAAGATCCCTCTGATCCTCCGCACTGCCAAGAGTCTTGCCATTAATGATACAGTCTGCCATCATATTTGACCTACCAAAATGAACCAGCTCACACTTATCTGGTTTGAACTCCATCTGCCATTTCTCAGTCCAGATTTGCATTCGATCAATATCCCGCAGTAACCTCTGTCAGACCTTTACGCTATCCATAACACCCCTAACCATTGTGTCATCAGCAAATTTGCTAACTCATCCCTCCAGTTCCTCAAAGAGATTATTTAAATTAAAAAAAAAACAATTGGAAAGTTTTTTGAATCTTTCATAAGCTCCTCTTTTCTTCTTGAGTAGATTTACAGCGGTCTTTGTACACCACGGAACTTGTACCTTACCAGTCAATCCATGTCTCATTGGAACTTACCCGTTCAGAACTACAAACAATTATCCCCTGAACATTTGCCAAATTTCTTCCTTACGTATCCCCGAGAACACCTGTTTCCAATTTGTCTTCCAAATTCCTGCCTAAAAGCCTCATATTTCCCATTACTCTATTTAAACGTTTCCCAAATTTGTCTGTTCCTATCCCTCGACAATGTCGTGATAAAGGAGAAAGAATTGTAATCACTATCTCGGAAATGCTCTCCCACTTAGAGATCTGACACCTGGCCAGGTTCATTTCCCAATATCAGATAAAGTACAGCCTCTGCTATTGTGGGCCTACGTACATATTATGTCAACAAACCCTCCTGAACACACCTAACAAACTCTACCTCATCTAAACCCTTCACTCCAGGGATATGCCAATCATTATTTTGGGTTATTAAAATCTCCTACCACAACAACCCTGCTATTATTACTCTCTTCCAGAATCTGTCTCCGTATCTGCTCCTCGATGTCCCTGTTAATATTGGGTTGTATATAAAAACGCCCATTAGAGTTATTGATCCCTTCTTATTCCTAACTTCCACTCACAGAGATTCCGTAGACAACCCTTCAATGACTTCCTCCTTTTCTGCAGCCGTTACACTATCTCTGATCAACAGTGCCACCACCCACCCCTTTTGCCTCGTTCTCTGTTCTTCCTCAAACATCTACAGCCTGGCACCTGAAGTAGCCGTTCCTGCCCCTGCACCATCCAAGTCTCTGTCATTGCCACAATATCGTAGCTCCAAGTGCTGATCCATGCTCCATACTCCTGCGCTTCTCGCGTTAATTTAGATACATCTCAAGCCACCGACCAGAGCGAGTCCTTTCTCTATCATCTGCCTATCCTCCCTTTCGCACTGTCTCTAAGCTTTCTCTGCTTGTGAGCCAATCTCTCCTTCCTCCGTCACTTCAGTTTGGTTCTCAACCTCCCGCAATTCTGGTTTAAACTCTCCCCAATACCTTAGCAAACCTTTCCGACAGGAGATTGGTCCTCTCGGATTCAAGTGCAAACCCTGGTTTTTGTACATGTCCAACCTGTTGCACAAGAGCTTCCAGTGATCCAGAAGTCTAAATCCCTGCCCCCTGCTCCAATCCCTCAGCCACTCATTTATCCTCCACGTCATTCTATTCCTATGCTGACTGTCAGGTGGCACAGACAGTAATCCCCAGATAACTACCTTTGAGGTCCTGCTTCTCAACTTCTTTGTGAAGTTAAGAAATGGCAAGTGTAAAAAGACACTAATAGCAGTTATAAACAGGCCTTCAAAATACAGCAGGGATGTGGACTACCAGTTACAGCTGGAAATACAAAAAGCGTGTCAGAAGGAAATTCTCTAGAGAATTATAGGGGATTTTAATATGAAAGTGGTTTGGGAAAGTCGGGAAGGTACTGGATCTCAGGATAGTGAGCTTATAGAATGCCCAAGGGATGGATTTTTGGTGCAACTTTTCCATAAGCCCACCGGGAACAGCTGTTTTGGATTGGGGGCTGTGTAATGAACCTGAGGCGATTGAGTTCAGTTTCAAATTTGAAAAGGAGAAGCTACTGCCAGGTGTATGAATATTTCAGTAGAACAAAGGAAATTACAGTGGTATGAGAGAGGAACCAGCCCAAGTCGAATGGAAAAGTAATCTAGATAGAGGGACGGTAGAGCAGAGTTGGATGAAATTCCTACAACATGTATACCGAGTTGAATACTGTTGAGGGGGATGACTTACCTGGGACAAGCTGTGGCAGCCGGATCTCTGGCACCGAGTCTGGTTCTGCAGTGCAGAAGGGAGTGTGGAAAAAGAGGGGAGCGGTAGTGATAGAGCACACGATAGATATAGGTACCATCAGGAGGTTCTGCAGTCGTGACAGAAACTCCCGGATGGTTTGCTGCCTCCCGGGTGCCAGGGTCAGGGATGTCTCTGATCGCTTGCAGAGTATTCTAAAGTAGGAGGGTGAACAGTCAGATGTCACAGTACACAATGACGTAGGAAGAAAGAGAGAGAAGGTCCTGAAGAGTGAGTATAGAGAGCTTGGTAGGAAGTTAAAATGCGGGACCTGAAGGGTGTTAATCTCAGGATTGCTACATGTGCCACGTGACAGTGAAGGAAAGAATAGGATGCTGTGGCGGATTAACACGTGGCTGAGGTACTAGCGTAGGGGGCGGAGTTTCAGAGTTCAGTATCATTGGGACCTCTTCTGGGGCAGGTGGGACCTGTACAAGAAGACGGGTTACACCGAAACTACAAGGGGACCCAATATCCTTGCAGGGTGGTTTGTTACTGCTATTGGGGATGGTTTAAACTAGATTTGCAGGGGGATGGAAAACAGAGTGCCAGACCAGATAGTGGAGCGGGGAATTAAATGATGTTAAAAGTTCATGTAATGTCACAATAGAAGGGTTGTGTAAGGGAGCAGGGGGGAATCAAACAAGAGAACATGATTTGAGATTTATGGGGCAAAAGTATAGGGCTAGCACGAGGGGGAACTTCTTTACTCAGAGGGTGGTGGATGTGTAGAACGAGCTTGCAGTACAAGTGGTAGAGGCAGGTTCGATATTGTCATTTAAAGAAAAATTGGATAGATATATGGACAGGAAAGGTATGGAATGTTATTGGCTAAGTGCATGTTGGTGGGACTAGGTGAGAATAAGCGTTCGATGTGGACTACAAGGGCCGATATGGCCTCTTTCCGTGCTGTATTTGATATATGGTTATATGGCTACATGTGTATGGTGGTAATAATCTCGGAGTTGTGCCTATTTTACGGATGACACCAAGATAGGTGGAGGAGCAGGAAGTGTTGAAGAAACGGAAAAGGTACAGAGGGACATGGTCAGTTCTGGATAGTGGGCAAAGAAATGGCAGATGAAATACTATGTTGAGAAATTGTCGCGGAAAAGGAATACTCGGACCTGGAGGGAGAGTTCCGTGGAAATTTCTTTATTTGTCACATGACATCATGGGGAGCCTAGAACCAAAAAGCGGGATCCTGGAGCTCCCTCAAACAAGAAAACTCAGTCATATTTATACATCAATTGTACGTGACAAGAGACACTTAGTTGGATTTTTTTTTTTTTTACTGAAGTAAAGGTCACGTGCCTCAGGACATTGTATGACCAGATAATTCCTTATTTGAACATTTGTCTTGCATTTTCAGAGAATGCTACAGAATAGGGAAGTAGCAAAAATATGTTATTCAGCTGAAACACATTTTACTTAAGTGTTACTTCTCAAAGCACATATTAGGCCAGCTGGCTCGAACGCAGACACTTAGAAATTCTCAGAACAAAGAGGTACAGATGCAGTTATATTTATATCTCAGTTGCGAGGCACATTTCAGTCACACATAGTACATTAGTTACAGACAAATGATTGTGGTCATCGAATGCACATTTTAAGACAAATCATTAGCCCCCAATGCCCATTGCAATGCAAGGCCTCGATATTTTCTTCCACAGTTCCCTCCTTGTTAATCTTCTAGATTAACACTTTTTACTGGGGTAATTTCTCCTCCTCCTCATAAGGAGAAGGGTCTCTCCTTGCCTGGGAACAGCTCTTCTCCCCACCAATGTTCCTTGCTGGCTTTCATCATTCGGGGTACCATAGGGACACCTTGAGGGCCAGACAAGGCTCTTTTTCATTTATTGATAACAGCTGAATTGCAGTGCTGAGCATACACAGCACCCCAAAACACATATCATCGCCACTATAACGATTCCATGCGTTACCCAGCTTCCCCAGCCAGAAAACCAACCCTTTATTATCTCCCACTGCTTTTTCACCGGACCAAAATTCTTGAACTGTTTCCCTATCTTTCTAATCTCCTCTATCTTCACTTTTATGTGCTGATCAGTTATATTTTCAGAGTCATCGGGGATACAGGTGCAACATTCTTTCCCTACTAACGGACAGATCCCTCCTTCTTAGGCTAAGACTTCTTCTCCACTTTCCTCTTTCTTTGTATTTGCCCTCCGACGCTGTTAGGTAATCAATCAGTCCCAACCCCAATATGACTGTCACCACTACTCCTTTCATGTGAGTCCTCTATTAAGCATATATTTTGTTAATAATCAGTCACCATGTATGTAACATGAGGTGCAGGTTAAAATAAATTTATGTCCCGGTCTCTCAGTTACACTTTGCTCTTGGTTGTCAGAGCCGTTCCCCTCTCTCTCGGGGAAGATGTGACCTGTTCGGTGTTTCATATCGTCCTTGTCGTGGTGCAATCTGCGCCTGCTGGCATGTGTTCAGTCAGGTTTCTCGGTCACCTTAACACTGTATGGGTCGTCATCGGCCCGGGAGAGAGAGAGTCTTTATCCACCTATCTCACGTTTATTCTGTCTGCCGTGTTAACAGATGCCCGTACCTTCAGTTAAAGGTGCCTGGGCTTGCCGGACCCTCTCATACAATTTCCCTGCCCCCTGACGCAATGCTTGTGCGTATTTCAGTACTTTCTTATCATTGCATATTGGTACTACTTTTTCTGTGGTCATGGGAGGCTTAGTTCCTGCTGTCATCGGCCGCCCCATCAATATTTAATGAGGAGTAAGTCCTGTATTTCTATCCTTCCAATTTCACATCGTGTACATTATTGAGGGCATTGCTTCTGGCCGCCCGAGACCGTTTTGCTGACAAATATTTGTCAAAGCCGCTTTTATTTTCCCGTTTGCTCTTTCCACTATACCAGAATACTGAGATTGTTAGGGGATATGCAATTTCTACTGGAACGCCAAGATTTCCTTCAGTCCCTGTACTAATGGATTTACGAAGGGGAAATCGTGCTTGAATCGGGTAATTTTTTGAGTATACACTATGAAAATGGACAAGGGACAGCCAGTGGATATAGTGCACCTGGACTTTCAGAAATCCTTTCATATGGTCCCACATAGGAGATTAGTGGGCAAAATTAGGGCACATGGTATTTGAGGCAGAATACTGAGATGGACTGACAATTGACTTGTTGACAGGAAACAAAGAGCAGCGATAACGGGTCTCGTTTGGAATGGCAGACCGTGAACAGTTGGGTACTGCGGGGTCCAGTGCTGGTACCGCAGCTGCTTACAATATACATTAATAATTTAGATGAAGGGATTAAAAGTAACATTACCAAATTTTCAAGTGGCACAAAGCTGTGTGGCTGTGTGAAATGTGAGGAGGTTGTTATGGGAATGCAGGGTGACTTGAACAGACTGAGTCAGCGGGCGGATGCATAGCAGATGCAGTTTAATGTAGATAAATGTGGGGTTATCCACTTTGGTGGTAAGAACCACCAGACTATTCTCTAAATAGAGTGACGTTCTGAAAAAGGGAAGTACAACGAGATCTAGGTGTTCTTGTACATCAGTCACTGAAAGTAAGCATGCAGGCACAACAGGCAGTGAAGAAAGCTAAGGGCATGATGGCCTTCATAACAAGGGAAATTGAGTATAGGAGCAAAGATGTCCTTCTGCAGCTGTACACGGCCCTGGTGAGACCACACTTGGAGTATTGTGTTCAGTTCTGGTCTCCAAATTTGAGGAAGTACATTCTTGCTATTGAAGGAATGCAGCGTAGGTTCACAAGGTTAATTCTCGAGATGGCGGGACTGGCATATAGAACATAGAACATAGAATAGTACAACACAGTACAGGCCCTTCGGCCCACAATATTGTGCCGACCCTCAAACCCTGCCTGCCATATAAGCCCCCACCTTAATTTCCTCCATATACCTGTCCAGTAGTCTCTTCAACTTCACTCGTGTCTCTGCCTCCACCACTGACTCAGCCAATGCATTCCACGCACGAACCACTCTCTGAGTAAAAAACTTCTTTTAATATCCCCCTTGAACTTCCCACTCCTTACCTCAAAGCCATGTCCTCTAGTATTGAGCAGTGGTGCCCTAGGGAAGAGGCGCTGGCTGTCCACTCTATCTATTCCTCTTATTATATTTTACACCTCTATCATGTCTCCTCTCATCCTCCTCCTCTCCAAAGAGTAAAGCCCTAGCTCCGTTAATCTCGGATCATAATGCATACATTCTAAACCAGGCAGCATCCTGGTAAATTTCCTCTGCACCCTTTCCAATGCTTCCACATCCTTCCTATAGAGAGGTAACCAGAACTGGACACAGTACTCCAAGTGTGGCCTAACCAGAGTTTTATACAGCTGCATCATTACATCGCGACTCTTAAACTCTATCCCTCGACTTAGGAAAGCTAACACCCCATAAGCTTTCTTAACTACCGTATCCACCTGTGAGGCAACTTTCAGGAATCTGTGGACATGTACCCCGAGATCCCTCTGCTCCTCCACACTACCAAGTATCTTGTCATTTACTTTGCACTCTGCCTTGGAGTTTGCCCTTCCAAATTGTACCACCTCACACTTCTCTGGGTTGAAGTCCATCTGCAACTTTTGCATCCTATCAATGTCTCTCTGCAATCTTTGACAATCCTCTACACTATCTACAACACCACCAACCTTTGTGTCGTCTGCAATCTTGCCACCCCACCGTTTTACCCGCACATCCAGGTCGTTAATAAAAATCACGAAAAGTAGATATCCCACAACAGATCCTTGTGGGACACCACTAGCCACACCTCCCTCTGTCTTCTACAGGCAGGCCAATTCTGAATCCACCTGGCCAAACTTCCCTGGATCCCATGCCTTCTGACTTTCTGAATAAGCCTACCGTGTGGAACCTTGTCAAATGCCTCAGTAAAATACATATGGATCACATCGACTGCACTACCATCATCCATATGCCTGGTCACCTCCTCAAGGGACTCTATCAGGCTTGTTAGACACGATCTGCCCTTCAGAAAGCCATACTGATTGTCCCTGATCAGACCATGATTCTGTAAATGCTTATAGATCCTATCTCTAAGAATCTTTTCCAACAGTTTTCCCACCACAGACGTAAGACTCACTGGTCTATAATTACCCGGACTATCCCTACTACCTTTTTTGAGCAAGGGGACAACATTCGCCTCCCTCCAATCCTCCGGTACCATTCCCGTGGACAACGAGGACATAAAGATCCTTGCCAGACCTCAGCAATCTCTTCTCTCCCCTCGTGGAGCAGCCTGGGCAATATTCCGTCAGGCTCCGGGGACTTACCTGTCCTAATGTATTTTAACAACTCCAACACCTCCTCTCCCTTAATATCAACATCCTCCAGAACAACAACTTCACTCATATTGTCCTCACTATCATCAAGTTCCCTCTCATTGGTGAATACCGAAGAGAAGTATTCATTGAGGACCTCGCTCACTTCCACAGCCTCCAGGCACATCTTCCCACCTTTATCTCTAATCGGTCCTACCTTCACTCCTGTCATCCTTTTTTTCTTCACATAATGGAAGAATGCCTTGGGGTTTTCCTTTACCCTACTTGCCAAGGCCTTCTCTTGCCCCCTTCTTGCTCTTCTCAGCCCCTTCTTAAGCTCCTTTCTTGCTTCCCTATATTCCTCAATAGACCCATCTGATCCTTCCTTCCTAAACCTCATGTATGCTGCCTTCTTCCACCTGACTAGATTTTCCACCTCACTTGTCACCCATGGTTCCTTCACCCTACCATTATTTATCTTCCTGACCGGGACAAATTTATCCTTAACATCCCGCAAGAGATCTCTAAACATCGACCACATGTCCATAATACATTTCCCTGCAAAAACATCATCCCAATTCACACCCCCAAGTTCTATCCTTATAGCCTCATAATGTGTCTTTTCCCAATTAAAAATGTTCCTGTCCTCTTTAATTCTATCCTTTTCCATGATGACGCTAAAGGCCAGGGAGCGGTGGTCACTGTCCCCCAGATGCTCAACCAGTGAGACATCTGTGACCTGACCCAGTTCATTACTTAATATTACATCTAGTATAGCATTCTCCCTGGTCGGCCTGTCCACATACTGTGACAGGAATCCGTCCTGGGCACCCTTAACAAACTCTGCCCCATCAAAACCGTTCGAACTAATCAGGTGCCAATCAAGATTAGGGCAGTTAAAGTCACCCATGATAACAACCCTGTTATTTTTGCACCTTTCCAAAATCTGCCTCCCAATCTGCTCCTCTGTATCTCTGCTGCTACCAGCGGGCCTGTAGAACACCCCCAACAGAATAACTACTCCTTTCTTGTCCCTGACTTCCACCCATATTGACTCAAAAGAGGATCCTCCTACAATACCCACACTTTCTGTAACTGTAATAGTATCCCTGACCAGTAATGCCACCCCTCCTCCCCTTTTTCCGCCCTCCCTATCCATTTTAAAACACTGAAATCCAGGAATATTGAGAATCCATTCCTGCCATGGTGCCAGACAAGTCTCTGTAATGGCCACTACATCATAATTCCATGTATGTATCCAAGCCCTCAGTTCATCACCTTTGTTCCTGATGCATCTTGCATTGAGGTACACACATTTCAGCCCTTCTACCTTACTGTCTTTACACCGTTTATTCTGCTTCTTTCCTCAAAGCCTCTCTATATGTTAGATCTGGCTTTACTCCATGCACTTTTTTCACTGCTCTATCGCTCTGGGTCCTATCCCCCTCGCAAATTAGTTTAAATCCTCCCGAACCATGCTAGCAAACCTACCTGCAAGGATATTGCTCCCCTTCGAGTTCAGGTGCAACCCATCCAATCTGTACAGGTCCCACCTTCCCCAGAAGAGATCCCAATGATCCAAAAATCTAAAATCCTGCTCCCTGCACCAACTCCTCAGCCACGCATTCAACTGCCACCTCCTCCAATTCTTACCATCACTGTCACGTAGCGCTTGTAACAATCCTGAGAAGGCCACCCTTGAGGTCCTGTTCTTCAGCCTTCTGCCTAGTTCCCGAAACTCACACTTCAGAACCTCATCCTTCTTCCTGCCTATGTCGTTGGTCCCAACATGTATCACGACTTCTGGTTGCTTTCTCTCTTGTACCAGGATGTCGTGCACCCGATCAGAGACATCCCGGACCCTGGCACCCGGGAGGCAACAAACCATGCGGGTGTCCTTCTCACGTCCACAAAATCTCCTGTCTGCTCCCCTGACAAAAGAGTCTCCAATGACGACAGCTCTCCTCTTCTCCGTCCCACCTTTCTGCACCACAGGGTCAGACTCAGTGCCGGAGGCCCTGCAACCGTGGCTCACACCTGATCGGTCGTCCCCGCCAACAGTATCCAGGACGGTAAACTTATTATTCAGGGGAATGGCTACATGGGTGTTCTGCACTACCTGTCTGCTCACCTTCGCTTTCCCCCCTCTGAATGTCACCCAACGACCTGCGTCCGACAGCCTAGGTGTGACTACCTCCTGGTAGATCTCATCTATGACTGCCTCATTCTCCCTTATGAGTCGAGGGTTATCCAGCTGCTGCTCCAGATTCCTTCTGGCAGATGTGACTCTGCGGGAGAGAGGAGTTCCCCCAAGACTGCCACATCTCACATGAGCGGCACATCACCGTCTCAGGAGACATTGTAAAAACTAATTGGGAACAAGCTCGTCTTCCGTCTCTTCTCGTCGAAGCCTCTCGAGTCAAAGCCTCATAGCTCCACTCCTTCACTGGCCTACTCACGCACTGGCCGCTTTCCACTGACCGCTTCACGTGAGCTAACCCTCTATTTATCTGTTTTAGCTTTTCAAAATGTTTGGTCACCTGCATTCGACTGCCCAATCAGCTGCTTTCTGCTGAGTCTGAGTTATTCAAATCTTGATTGACTAATCAACGGCTTTCTGCTGATCTATTCAAATCTTGATTGACTTGATTGCACAGACCAACTGCCAAATCTGCCAGAATCTCTCGAGTCAAAGCCTCAAAGTTCCACTCTTTCACTGGCCCACTCACGCACTGGCCGCTTCACTTAAACTATCCCTCTGTGTGAAAGATTAGAGCGACTGGGCGAGTATACACTGGAATTTAGAATGATGAGAGCGGATCTCATTGAAACATAAAAGATTATTCAGGGATTGGACACGCTGGAGGCAGGAAGCATTTTCCCGCTGATGGGTGAGTCCAGAACCAGAGGCCACAGTTTCAGAATAAGGGGTAGGCCATTTAGAACGGAGTTGAGGAAAACATTTTCACCCAGAGAGTGGTGGATATATGGAATACTCTGCCCCAGAAGGCTTTGGAGGCCAAGTCTCTGGATGCTCTCAAGAAAGAGATGGATAGAGCTCTTAAAGATAGCGGAATCAAAGTTTATGGGGATAAGGCAGGACCTGGATACTGATTGTGGACACTTTCCTGAGACCCTTCTCTCGTTACAGTGATGTCTGCTCCGCTGGGGGTGTCAGATGCCTGAACATTTGGTATGGGGGTTTGTAAGGAGTGGTGCGGGTCTTCCGAAGGCAGTCAGAGTCATTATTTAATAGTCTATTTCAGTACTGGGTGCCAATGGGTCACTTGCCGGTATGGAGAGTTGGGGATTAAGTCCCGTGACAGCTTTCGCTCCAGCCTCAGTCTTCTCTGTTTCAGGCTGCTGTATCTCATTTCTCGTTGGAGGTTGGTGTCTTTTAGCCACCAACTTCCGTCGTTTAAAACGACTTAGCATGTAATTAGGATCCCAATTTGGGTCGCCGTCCCCACTTAGGGTGGCGTCCTCCCAGTACTGGATTGGTCTCAAATTGAAACATCCCCCAGACAGCCAATCCCCATGTGACCACTCATACAAATCACTGCTGTATGTCACCGTCTAGCTATCATCTCCGGTCTCTCTGATTACCATATCCACCGGAGATCCCGGCGGGACAAAGGAGTCTCCTATTTGCTGGCGGTGCCGTTTTATCTTTCTCATCTTTTTTTTGTCGGTCTTTTTCTTTACCTACCTGTAGTTGAGTGTTCAAAGGCTTCCTGTTACCTCCTGAACTCTTCGGTTTCTTCGCAGGATCAGCGCTATCGACTGCTCGCACTTCCTGTTTTACCTGTTTAGGATTTAAATTTCAGTTAAGACAACACAAAGTTTCTTTGTACACACACTCGATACACAATGATCGCTCACTGCTGGGTTTAACACTGTTACGCCGCGCACTCACTTACTTCCCCCAAAAGCTTACCTACAGCGCTCACCGGTGTTTAGAATTTTCTCGGCAGTTCCTCCTTTCCTTATCTTACAAAGAAACCACAGAAACCATAGAAAAACGACAGCACAGTAACAGGCCTTTTGACCCTTCTTGGCTGTGCCGAACCATTTTCTGTCTAGTCCCACTGAGCTGCACACGGGATATATCCCTCCATATAACTCCCATTCATGTATCCGTCCAATTTATTCTTAATGTTAAAAAGAACCCACATATACCACCTCGTCTGGCAGGTCATTCGATACTCCCACCACTCTCTGTGTGAAGAAGCCCCACCAATGCTCCCTTTAAACTTCCCCCCCCTCATTCTTAACCCATGTCCTCTGTTTTTTTTCTCCCCCTGCCTCAGTGGAAAAAGCCGGCTTGCATTCACTCTATCTATACCCATCATAATTTTATATACCTCTATCAAATCTCCCCTCATTCTTCTACGCTCCAGGGAATAAAGTCCTAACCTATTCAACCTTTCTCTGTAACTGAGTTTCTCAAGTGCCGGCAACATCCTTGTAAACCTTCTCTGCACTCTTTCAACATTATTTATATCCTTCCTGTAATTTGGTGACCAAAACTGAACATAATACTCAAGATTCGGCCTCACCAATACCTTATACAACCTCAGCATAACATTCCAGCTCTTACACTCAATACTTTGATTAGTAAAGGCCAATGCACCAAAAGCTCTCTTTACGACCCTATCTACCTGTGACGCCACTTTTAGGGAAATTTGTATCGGGATTCAAGATCCCTCTGTTCCACTGTACTCCTCAGTGCCTTACCATTAACCCTGTATGTTCTCCCTTGGTTTGTCCTTCCAACGTGCAATAACTCAGACTTGTCTGTATTAAACTCCATCTGCTATTTTTCGGCCCATTTTTCCAGCTGGTCCAAGTCCCTCTGCAAGCTCCGAAAACCTTCCTGATTGTCCACTACACCTCCGATCTTTGTATCATCGGCAAATTTGCTGAGCCAATTTACCACATTATCGTCCAGATCATTGTTGTAGATGACAAATAACAATGGACTCAGCACCGATCCCTCTGGCACACCACTAGTCACAGGTCTCCACTCGGAGAAGCAATTCTCTACTACCACTCTTTGGCTACTTCCTTTGAGCCAATGTCTAATCCAATATACCACCTCTCCATGTATACCTAGCGACTGAGTTTTCCTAACTAACTTCCCATGCGAGACGTTGTCAAAGGTCTTACTGAAGTCCATGTAGACAATATCCACTGCCTTCCCTTCATCCACTTGCCTGGTAACCTCCTCGAAGAACTCCAATAGATTGGTCAAACATGACCTACCACGCACAAAGCCATGTTGACTCTCCCTGATAAGTCCCTGTCTACCTAAATGCTTGTAGATTCTGTTTCTTAGTACTCCCTCCAATAACTTACATATTACCGACCTTAAACTTACCGGACTATAATTTCCCAAATTACTTTTCGATCCTTTTTTAAACAACGGAACAACATGAACCACTCACCAATCCTCCGGCACCTCACCCGTAGACAGCGACATTTTAAATATTTCTGCCAGGGCCCCTGCAATTTCAACACTAGTCTCCTTCAAGGTCCGAGGGAACACCCTGTCAGGTCCCGGGGATTTATCCATCTTAATTTTCCTGAAGACAGCAAGCACCTCCTCCTTTTCAATCTGTACAGTTTCCATGATCTCACTACATGTTTCCCTTAATTCCATAGACTTCATGCCAGTTTTCTTAGTAAATACTGACGCAAAAAAAAAATATTTATGATCTCCCCCATTTCCTTTGGTTCCGCACATAGCCGACCACTCTGATCTTCAAGAGGACCAATTTTATCCCTACCAATCCTTTTGCTCTTAATATTCCTGTAAGAGCTCTTTGGATTATCCTTCACTTTGACTGCCAAGGCAACCGCATATTTTCTTTTAGCCTTCCTGATTTCTTTCTTAAGTATTTTCTTGCACTTCTTATACTCCTCCAGCACCTCATTTACTCCCTGTTTCCTATACACGTCATACAACACCCACTTCTTCATTATCAGAGTTGCAATATCCCTTGAGAACCAAGGTTCCTTATTCCTATTCACTTTGCTTCTAATCCTGACAGGAACGTACAAACTCTGTAATCAAAATTTTCCTTTGAAGGCTTCCCATGGACCACTTCTGTTCCAGAGAACAACCTGTCCCAATCAACGCTTTTTAGATCCTTTCTCATTTCTTCAAATTTGGCCTTCTTCCAGTTCAGAATCTCAACCCTAGGACCAGCTCTATCCTTGTCCATGATCAAGTTGAAACTAATGGTGCTACGATCACTGGTACCAAAGTGCTCCCCTACACAGACTTCCGTCACTTGCCCTAACTCGTTTCATAACAGGAGATCCAATATTGCATCCCCTCTAGTTGGCCCCTCTATATATTGATTTAGAAAACTTTCCTGAACACATTTTACCAACATTAAACCATCTAGACCCCTAACAGTATGGGAGTCCCAATCAATGTATGGAAAATTCAAGTACCCTACCACCACGACTTTATGTTTCCTGCAGTTGCCTGCTATCTCTCTGCAGATTTGCTCTTCCAATTCTCGTTAACTATTGGGTGGTCTCTAATACTATCCCACTAATGTGGCCATACCTTTCCTGTTTCTCAGCTCCACACATAAGGACTCAGTAGACAAGCCCTCTAATCTGTCCTGCCTGAGCTCTGCTGTTATATTTTCCCTAACAAGCAATGCTACTCCCCCACCTTTCATTCCTCTACCTCGATCACATCTGAAACATCGAAATCCTGGAATATTAAGCTGCCAGTCCTGCCCCTCCTGTAGCGAAGTTTCACTAATTGCTATAACGTCATAATTCCTCGTGTCAATTCACGCCGTCTCACCTAACCGCCTTCCCCGCAATACTCCTAGCATTGAAATATATACACCTCAGAAGATTTTTACCACCACTCACAAAATTCCTATTAGCGGATTTGCTTGAACTTTTAGCATCATTTATTTTCACCCCAGCCACCCTGTCAGCTCTGGCATTCTGGTTCCCATCCCCCTGCAAATCTAGTTTAAAACCTCCCCAATAGCACAAACAAACTTCCCTGAAAGGAATCGGTCCCTCTGTAGTTCAAGTGTGACCCGTCTCTCTTGTACAGGTCTCACCTGCCCAAAACAGGTCCCAGTGATCCTGCCTCTGCCCCCTACACCAGTTACTCAGCCACTTCTTCATCTTCCAGTGCATCCTATTCTTACCCTCACTGGCATCTAGCACAGGTAGCAATCCTGAGATTACCACCCTTGAGGTCCTGCTTTTCAACTTCCTACCAAGCTCTCTATACTCACTCTCCAGGACCTCCTCACTCTTCCTTGCTATGTCATTGGTACCAATGTGCACGCACGACATCTGGCTGATCACCCTCCCACTTCAGAATGTCATGCAGTCGATCAGAGACATCCTTGACCCTGGCACCCGGGAGGCAACAAACCATCCTCGATTCCCTGTCACGACCACAGAACCTCCTATCTGCACCTCTAATTTTCGAGTCCCCTATCACTACCGTTGTCCTCTTTTTCCACCGTCCCTTCTGCACTGCAGAGCCAGACTCAGTGTCAGAGATCCGACTACTGCAGCTAGTCTTCTTAGCGGTAGCCTTCCTTTAAAAAAACATCAGTCCCACTTTCAGCTAGGACGTGTGTTTTTTGAATATTCTCCTCGGCCGAACCCCAGGACGTCGGCATCGGCCGACGCCAGGGGGCCGGAATAAATTTCTCCTCGAAATGGGAGGGAGAGGAGCCAGAGGTCGTGGTACATAGAGGTGCCAATAGCATTGGTAGGAAAAGGGAAGAGGTCCTGAAAGGATAGGACAGCGAGTTCGGAAGGGAGTTGAGAAGAAGGATAGAAAAGGTAGCAATCTCGGGATTACTGCCTGTGCCACATGACAATGAGAGTAGAAATGCAATGAGGTGGAGGATAAATGTGTGCCTGAGGGATAGGAGCAGGGGGAACGATTTAAAGTTTATGGATCATTGGGACCTCTTTTGGCGCAGGTGTGAACTGTACAAAAAGGACGTGTTGCACTTGAATCCTAGGGGGACCAATATCCTGGCGGGGGGATTTGCGAAGGCTACTGGGGAGATATTAAACTACATTGGTTGGAGGGTGGGTGTGGTAGGAATCAAATTGAAAATACTAGGAGGGAGCAGGTTAGTTCACAAATAGACAAAGCTAGTAGGGAGTCTGTGAGGGAGGATAGACAGGGGACAGAGTACGGGAACACTCAGACCGAAGGTATAGGGGAAAAAGAAGAAAAGGAAAAATAGAGAACAACGACCTTTGCACAATTAGGGATTTTCTTAAATGCTAGGAGCATTGTAAGAAAGTTGGATGAGCTTAGAGCATAGATCGATACCTGGAAATACGATGTTGTAGCTATTAGTGAAACATGGTAGCAGGAGGAGTACGATTGGCAACTAATATTCGTGGATTTCTTTGCTTCAGGTTTGATAGAATAGGAGGGAAAAGAGGGGGATGTGTTGCATTGCTTGTAAAAGAAAATATAATAGTGGTGCTCCGGCAAGATAGATTAGTGGACTCGTCTAGGGATGCTATTTGGGTGGAATTGAGGAATCGGAAAGGTGTGGTGACTCTTATACGGGCGCATTATAGACCGCATAATGGGGAGCGAGAATCGGAGGAGCAAATTTGTGAGGAGATAGTAGTAAGCACAAGGTTGTGATTGTGGGGGATTTTAATTTTCCACACATTGACTGGAAAGCCCGTTCTGTAAAAGGGCTGGATGGTTTGGAGTTTGTAAAATGTGTGCAAGACAGTTTTTTGCAGCAATACATAGAGGTACCAACTAGAAAAGGGGCAGTGTTGGATCCCCTGTTAAGGAATGAGATAGGGCAGGTGACGGCGGTATGTGTTGGGGAGCACGTCGGGTCCAGTGATCACAATACCATTAGTTTCAATATAATTATGGAGAAGGATAGGACTGCACCAGGGTTGAGATTTTTGATTGTAGAAAGGCTAACTTTGAGGAGATGGGAAAGGAATTAGAAGGAGTGGATTGGGACAATTTGTTTATGGGAATGATGTAATAGAGAAATGGAGGTTATTTAAAGGTGAACGTTTGAGAGTACATGATCTTTATGTTCTTGTTAGGTTGAAAGGAAAGGTTAAAAGTTTGAGAGAGCCATGGTTTTCAAGGGATATTGGAAAGTTGGTTCGGAAAAAAAGAGAAAGATCTACAATAAATATAGTCAGCTTAGAGTAAATGGGGTGCTCGAGTAATATAGAGAATGTAAAACGAATCTTAAGTAGTAATTAGAAAAAGCTAATAGAAGATATGAGGCTGCTTTGGCAAGTAAGTTCAAAACAAATCCAAAAGGGCTCTACAGTTATAATAATAGCAAATGGATAATGAGGGATAAAATTGGTCCCTTAGAGAATCAGAGTGGGCGGCTATGTGCGGAGCCAAAAGAGATGGGGGATATTTTGAACAACTTATTTTCTTTGGTATTCACTAAGGAGAAGGATATTGAATTGTGCAAGGCAAAGGAAACAAGGGCTAGTTATGGGAAGTAATGATTAAAAAGAGGAATTACGGGCACTCTTTAGGAATATAAAAGTGGATAAGTCTCCGGGTCCGAACAGGATTATCCATAGGACCTTGAGCGAAGTTAGTGTGGAAATAGAAGGGGCTCTGACAGAAATACCTCAAATGTCATTTGAAAAGCGGATGGTGCCGGAAGATTGGCGTGTTGCTCATGACGTTCCATTGCTTAAAACAAGTGTTCTAATATTAAACCTAGAAATTATCGGCCTGTGAGTTTGTCGTCAGTGTTGGGTAAATTGCTGGAAAGTATTTTTAGAGATGGTATATATAATAACCAGGATAGACCGGGTCTGATTAGGAACAGTTAACATGGATTTGTGCGTGGAAAGTCATGTTTGACAAATCTTAATGATTTTTTTGATGAGGTTACTCGGAAAGTTGATGAGGGTAAAGCGGTGGGAGTTGTCTATACGGACTTCAGTAAAGCCTTTGACAAGGTTCCACACGGAAGGTTAGTTAGGAAGGTTCAATCGTTAGGTATTAGTATTGAAGTAGAAAAATGGATTCAGCAGTGGCTGGATGGGAGACGCCAGAGAGTGGTGGTGGATAACTGTGTGTCAGATTGGAGGACGGTGTCTAGTGTTGTGACTCAGGGATCTGTACTGGGTCCAATGTTGTTTGTCATATATATTAATGATCTGGAAGATGTTGTGGTAAATTGGAATAGTAAATATGCAGATGATACTAAGAAAGGTAGAGTTTGGACAATGAAGTAAGTTTTCAAAGCTTGCAGTGACATTTTGATCATTTAGAAGTGGATCGAAAGATGGAAGATTGAGTTTATTGCTGAATTTGGTGCTATATTTTGGTAGTACTAATCAAAATAGGAATTCATGAGAAATGGCAGGGCACTGCAGAATGCAGTAGAGCAGAGGGAACTAGGAATAAAGGTGCATGTTCCCTGAAGGTGGAACCTGATGTGGATACGGGAGTGAAGAAAGCTTTTGGTATGCAGTTCTTTATAAAGCAAAACATTGAGTACAGGAGTTGGGATGTAAATTTGAAATTGTATATGGCATTTGTGAGTCCGCATTTGGAGTATTGTGTACAGTCGGTTTACCGAATTATAAGAAAGATGTCAATAACAATGAGAGAGTACAGAGGAGGTTTACTAAAGTGCTGCCTGGGTTTCATCTCCTGAGTTACAGAGAAAGGTTGCACAAGTTAGGTGTTTATTCTTTGGAGCGTAGAAGGTTGAGGGGGGACATGATAAAGGTATTTAAAGTTATGAGGGGAATAGATAGAATTGACGGGGACAGACTTTTTCCATTGAGAGTAGGGGGAGATTCAAACAGGAGGACATGAGATGAGAGTTAAAGGGCAAACGTTTAGGGGTAACATGAAGGGGAACTTCTTTACTGAGAACGTGGTAACTGTGTGGAACGAGATTCCAGTAGAAGTGGTAGAGGCAGGTTAGATATTGTCATTTAAGGAACAAAATCGATAGGTATATGGACAGGAAAGGAATGGAGGGTTATGGTCTGAGTGCATGTTGGTTGGACTAGGTGAGAGTAAGCGTTCGGCACGGACTAGAAGGGCCGAGATGGCCTCTTTCCCTGATGTAATTGATATATGGTTATATGGTTATACGTGTGGTGGTAATAATCTTCGGAGGGGTGTCTATTTTACTGATGACACCAAGACAGGTGGAGGAGCAGGAGGTGTTGAAGAAACGGAAAAGTTGCAGAGGGACATGGTCAGTTTTGGAGAGTGGGCAAACAAATGGCAGATGAGATACTATATCAGGAAATTGTCGCGGGAAAGGAATACTCGGACCCGGAGGGAGAATGCCGTGGAAATTTCTTTATTTGTCACATGATATCATGGGGAGTCCAGCACCTAAAAGCGGGATCCTGGAACTCCCTCAAACAAGAAAACTCAGTCATATTTATACATCAGTTGTACGTGACTAGAGACACATAGTTGGATTTTTTTTTAACTGAAGTAAAGGTCACGGGACTCAGGACATTGTATGACCAGATAATTCCTTATTTGAACATTTGTCGAGCATTTTCAGCGAAGCCGCAAAAATATGTTCTTGAGCAGCAACTGAAGTGTTAGATCTCAAAGCATATAGCAGGCCAGCTGGATCAAACGCAGACACTTAGAAATTCTCAGAACAAAGAAGGACAGATGCAGTTATTTTTAGATCTCGGTTGCGAGGCACATTTCAGTCACACAGAGTAAATTAGTTACAGGCAAGTGATTGTGGACTTCGAATTCACATTTTAAAACAAATCATTAGCTCCCTCAATGACCATTACAATGCAAGGCCTTGATATTTTCTTCGAAGGAAATGTACGGCTGTACGTTTTTGAAAAATAAATAATCGGGCAGATTATTATTTAGATTGGGGGAAAAAGAATCAAATATCGGAAATGCAAAGGGACCTGGGTGTCCTCGTGCAGGATACCCTAAAGGTTAACCGACAAGTTGGATCGGCAGTGAGGAAAGCAAATGCCATGAAATCTATGGAATTGAGGGAAACAAGTCGTGAGATCATGGAAACTGTACAGATTGAAAAGGAGGAGGTGCTTACTGTCATGAGGAAAACGGATAAATCTCCGCGACCTGACAGACTGTTCCCTCGGACCCTGAAGGAAACTAGTGTTGAAATTGCAGGGCCCATGGCAGAAAAATTTAAAATATTGCTGTCTACTTGGTAAATACAGACGGGAAAAAAAAAAAAAAAAACTTTTTAAGATCTCCCCCATTTTCTTTGGTTCCGCACTTAGCCGACCACTCTGATCTTCAAGAGGACCAATTTTATCCCTTACAATCCTTTTGCACTTAATATACCGGTAAAAACTCTTTGGATTATCCTTCCCTTTGACTGCCAAGGCTACCTCATGTCTTCTTTCAGCACTGCTGATTTCTTTCTTAAGTATTTTCTTGCACTTCTTATACTCCTCAAGCACCTGTTTCACTCCCTGTTTCCTATACATGTCATACAAAGCCCTCTTATTCTTTATCAGAGATGCAATATCCATTGAGAACCAAGGTTCCTTATTCCTAATCACTTTGTCTTTAATCCTGACAGGAACATACAAACTCTGCACTCTCAAAATTTCTCCTTTGAAGGCTTTCCACCTACCGATCACGTCTTTGCCAGAGAACAACCTGTCCCGGTCCACGCGTATTAGATCCTTCCTCATTTCTTCAAATTTGGCCTTCTTCCAGTTCAGAATCTCAACCCTAGGACCAAATCTATCCTTCTCCATGATCAAGTTGAAACTAATGTTGTTATGATCACTGGAACCAAAGTGTTCCCCTACACAGAATTCCGTCACGTGTCCTAACTCGTTTCCTCACAGGAGATCCAATATTGCATCCCCGCTAGTTGGTCCCTCAATATTGATTTAGAAAACTTTCCTGAACACATTTTACAAACTCTAAACCATCTAGGTCCCTAACAGTATGGGAGTCCAAATCAATATATGGAAAATTAAAATCGCCTACCACCACAAATTTATGTTTCCTGCAGTTGCCTGCTATCTCTCTGCAGATTTGTTCTCCCAAATCTCGTTGACTATTGGGTGTTCTGTAATACAATCCCACTAATGTTGTAATACCTATCCTGTTTCTCAGGTACACACATAAGAACTCAGTAGGCAAGCCCTGTAATCTGTCCTGCCTGAGCACTGCTGTAATATTTTCCCTAACAAGCAATGCTACTCCCTTACCTTTCGTTCCTCTGTCTCGATCACATCTGAAACATCGGAACCCTGCAATATTAAACTGCAGTTCTTCCCCCTCCTGTAGCCAAGTTTCACTAATTGCTGTAACGTCGTAATTCCACGTGTCAATCCACGCCCTCAACTCATCCGACTTCCCCGCAATACCCCTAGCATTGAAATATATACACCTCGGACGATTTTTACCATCACTCACAACCTTTCTATTCGCGGATTTTCTTGAACTTTTAGCATCATTTATTTTCACACCAGCCACACTGTCAGCTCTGGCACTCTGGTTCTCATCCCCCCGCAAATCTAGTTTATAGCCTCCCCAATAACACTAAAAAACCTCCCTGAAAGGATATTGGTTTCCCTGTAGTTCAAGTGTAACCCGTCTCTCTAGTACAGGTCCCATATGCCCCAGAAGAGTTCCCAATGATCCTGAAATCTGAAATCCTGCCCCCTACACCAGTTCCTCAGCCACTTGTTCATCCTCCAGAGCATCCTATTCTTACCCTCAGTGGCACGTAGCACAGGTAGCAATCCTGAGATTACCACCCTTGAAGTCCTGTTTTTCAACTTCCTACCAAGCTCTCTATACTCACTCTCCAGGAACTCTGCACTCTTCCTTGCTACGCTATTGATACTGATGTGTATAACGACGTCTGGCTGATCACTCTCCCACTTCAGAACGTCATGCAAGCGATCAGAGACATCCTTGACCCTGGCACCCGGGAGGCAACAAACCATCCTAGATTCTCTGTCACGACCACAGAACGTCCTAACTGCACCTCTAACTATCGAGTCCCATATCACTACCGCTCTCCTCTTTTTCGATCTTCCTTGCTGCACTGCAGTGTCAGACTCAGTACCAGAGATCCGGCTACTGCAGCTTGTCCCAGGTAAGTCATCCCCCCAACAGTATCCAATGCGGTACACTTGTTGTTGAGGAGAATGACCACTGGAGAACCCTCCCTGCCTGCCCTTTCCTCTTCCCTCGCCCGACAGTGACCCAATTTGGGGTCCTTTGCTCCTTTGGTGTAACCACCTCCCTGCAGCTACTATCTACAACCTTCTCATTCTCCCGAGTGATCCGGAGGTCATCTAGCTCCTGCTCCAGTTCCCAAACGCGGTTTGTTAGAAGCTGCAGCTGGATGCACTTCTTGCTGGTATCGTTGTCAGGGACACCGGGACACCGGAGGGCTCCCTGACATCCCACATCCTGCAAGAGGAGCATTCCAACATCCTGCCTGGCATATAGTTGACAAACATGACAGATCCCTCCACAGACCACGCCCCGCCCACGGTGAACACGTAAACGCGTGGGTTCCTATCTGAGAATCGAACTTCAACGCTAAATATTTGCCACTATTGCCAAGGCAATTGTATATCCAGTCTGCCATCCGTCCCAACGTCTCTATCAAAGCGATTAAAATCTTTCTACCATCGAGACCTCATCAGTTTTCCACAAGCAAATTAGTCAGACAGATCTCCTTGGGCTCGACATCATCCTCCCGAGCAGGCTACCGTCTGAGCCCTTGTTAATAACCTTGTTCAAGCCTTTGTACGGGACATCTACTACCAGTGCCCGATCAGTCCTCCCAAGTCAAATCAGCACGTCAACTCTCCCTGGGTGTCACGCCATCTAGCATCTCCCTCCCCATTCTGTCTTCTACTCAGCCTACTTTCCCGTCTCCTTCCAGGTTCACCGCTCTACTCCTTCTCTATATCTCCCTGCGTCCCTCTCTTCCCTCTTCCAGACCGATCTACCATCTGGGACCTTGATAATGGACTTGCTACCAAGCCATCTCTCATCCTTCTATGCTCCAAAGAGAAAAGTCCCAGCTCTGCTAACCTTGCCTCCTGCTTGCCATTATTAGTCGGGTTACTGAATTCAAAAGTCAGTAAGTTATGCCAGAAATTTATAAAGATCTCTAGTTAAGCTGAATCAGGCGTACTGTATACAGTTCTGGTCACCCCATTATTGGAAGGACGCCAAGGCCTTGGATAACCTCCGGAGAAGCTTAACGGGATTCTGCCAGGTTTCGATGTCATGTGTTACATAGAAACATAGAAACATAGAAAATAGGTGCAGAAGTAGGCCATTCGGCCCTTCGAGCCTGCACCGCCATTTATTATGATGATGGCTGATCATCCAACTCAGAACCCCGCCCCAGCCTTCCCTCCATACCCCCTGATCCCCGTAGACACAAGGGCCATATCTAACTCCCTCTTAAATATAGCCAATGAACTGGCCTCAACTGTTTCCTGTGGCAGAGAATTCCACAGATTCACCACTCTCTGTGTGAAGAAGTTTTTCCTAATCTCGGTCCTAAAAGGCTTCCCCTCTATCCTCAAACTGTGACCCCTCGTTCTGGACTTCCCCAACATCGGGAACAATCTTCCTGCATCTAGCCTGTCCAATGCCTTTAGGATCTTATACGTTTCAATCAGATCCCCCCTCAATCTTCGAAATTCCAACGAGTACAAGCCCAGTTCATCCATTCTTTCTTCATATGAAAGTCCTGCCATCCCAGAAATCAATCTAGTGAACCTTCTCTGTACTCCCTCTATGGCAAGGATGTCTTTCCTCAGATTAGGGGACCAAAACTGCATACAATACTCCAGGTGTGGTCTCACCAAAGCCTTGTACAACTGCAGTAGGCTCCTGGAACCAGTTCATAAGCTTTAAGCACAGTCTGTTTTACTGTCCCATATTCAGATGCATCATCAACTGATAGTGCAGAATAATATTCCTTTTATTTCTCCTCGTCTTACATTCTCTCTCTTTCTCTTTCAGACGGCGAGACATCCACATACACAGCGCTGAACTTCGGGAAAGACGGTGAGTATGAAGATCCTCTCATCGCTCGGGACCCGCCGGTCTGTCAGTGACTGCACAGGCAGGTCAGAGTTCACATTAGCGACGTCACACTGAAGGAGTCACGTGCCATGCGCACAAGTATTCAAGTTTCTATGAATCTGCTGCAATCACCTCCCCTGCCAGCTCCCTCCGTAGACGGGCCGCTGTCTGAGTGGAAAAACAAAGTTGTCACTCAAGTCCCCAGTTTTATCACCTTCTGCTATCATGTTATCCCTGAGCGCTCTGGTTCTCGGTTCTCCAAACCGAGAGAAAAGTGACTCTGCACGTTCACCTGGACTGTGCCCCATGTCCCCTGTGGTTTTATACAAGTCTGTAAAGTCAGCTCTGCGCTCCATGGTATGAAGTGTCAACCTACCTGACTTATCTTCATAATTCAGTCACCAAGGTCCCGGCAATATCCTCGTAAATCTCCTCCGCACTCTCTGCAGCTCAGTGGCATCTTCTCCAGACAAGGAGGACGGAAATGGAACATTGTACTCCAAGTGTGGCCTCACTGAGTCATGTTCAAAGCAACGTGACCTCCTTACTCCTGTACTCATTGCCCTGACTGATGGAGGGGAGCGCTTCAGACGCCTTCTCCACCGCCCTGTCTATCTGTGACTTCACACTCTGGGAACCGTGCACCCCGAGCCCTGGGTCCCTTTGCTCTGCACCACTCCCCAGTGTCCCTGTCTACATGTGACTCCACTTTCAGAGAACAGTGTCCCTGTACCCCTGGATCCCTCTGTTCCACAACACTCCCCAGGGACCCTGACTACCTGTGACTCCACTTTCAGGGAACCGTGTCCCTGTACCCCAGGGACCCTCTGTTCTATAACACACCTCAGTGTCTCAGTCCACATGTGACTCCACTTTCAGGGAACAGTGTCCCCGTACCCCTGTATCCCACTGTTCTACAACACTCCCCAGGGTCCCTGCCGACCTGAGACACCACATTCAGGGAACCTTGTCCCTGTACCCCTGGGACCGTCTGTTCAACAACATTCCCCAGGGGCCCTGTCTACCTGTGACTCCACTTACAGTGAACCCTGTACGTGTACCCCTGGGTCCCTCTGTTCTATAACATTTCCCAGGTTTCTTCCCGTTCACCGTGTAAGTTCTGCGCTGTTATTTGTCTTCCTCAAACACGATAGCTCAAAACTAGTTGCATATGTTCCTGCATGGCGCTCGTCCCCGGCTAATCGAGATCCCACTGTCAGGGAAAACTGCCTTCACTTTTCACCACACCACCGATGTTAGTGTTGCCTGCAGGCTTGTCAACCGCATCTTATATATTCTGCTGTAAATGGTCGATATAGTTGAAAAACAAAAACACTGGTCCCACATCCGACCCCCCGGTGAACAGCGCTCGTGACGGGCTTTCAGTCTGAGAAACGAGCTACAACCTTAGACCTTTTCTCCTATCGCCGAACCAATTGTATATTCAGTCAACCATCCCTCCCAGCGTCGCACACCATCTCCCAGAGCGGTATACCATCTGGGAACTTATTAAAATCTCTGTATATTGCAACTACAACCCCGTCCTGACCAATCTTCCGCAAAAAAAAGGAAAAAAAAACACCTGTCATTTGCTTCCCACTTCTCGCTTCTATTCTCCCCAGCTTCCGACCCCCGCAGAGTTTCATAGTCATAGTTATAGTGTTACTTTATTGATCCCGGGGGAAATTGTTTTTTGTTGCATTTGCTCCATAAATAATAAATAGTAATAGAACCATAAATAGTTAAATAGTAGCATGTAAATTATGCCAGTAAATTATGAAATAAATCCAGGACCATCCTATTGGCTCAGGGTGTCTGACCCTCCAAGGGAGGAGTTGTAAAGTTTGATGGCCACAGGCAGGAATGACTTCCTATGACGCTCTGTGTTGCATCTCGGTGGAATGAGTTTCTGGCTGAATGTACTCCTGTGCCCACCCAGTACATTATGTCGTGGATGGGAGGCATTGACCAAGATGGCATGCAACTTAGACAGCATCCTCTTTTCAGACACCACCATCAGAGAGTCTAGTTCCATCCCCACAACATCACTGGCTTTACACCAGCCTAACCACCATGAACTCTTCCTGCACATCCTGCTGCCTCGGTAAAGCAGCCAGCATCATCAAAAAACAACTCCACCCACCCCGAACATTCTCTCTTCTGCACCTTCCCATCGGAGGGAAGATGGGAGAGCATGTCTGACCGGGCTCAGAGACAGCTTCTACACCACTGTGATCCGCTACTATGATAAGATGTAAACTTGACCGCGCAATATACCTCCTCGTGGCCTTTGCCTGCTTGCACTGTATTTTCCCTGTAATTGTGACACGTTTCTGCATTCTGTTATTGTTTCACCTTGTTCTACTCCAATGAAGTGACCTGTACCTATGGAATTTTCTGGGATCTGTCCTGTCTGCGATGTATATAATTTATCTGGATGACAGTGTAGATGGGTGGTTGGTACGGTTACAGATGATACGGAGATAGGTAGTATAGTGGATTGTGCAGAAGAGCTGTAAAGAGTTCCGCGGGATACTGAATGAGTTTCGGATATGGGTTGGAGAAATGGCAGATGGAGTTTAACCCGGAGAAACGGAAAAATTTGCACCTTGGTAGGTCAAATGCAAAGAGATATCACAGTACTACAGCCAAGATCCTAAACATTGTTGGCTGGCAGACGGATCTTGGGGTCCAGTATCATTGTTCATGGACATGTTTTCTGATAGGGTGGTGAAGAATGCGGATATCATGCTTGCCATTATACTATTATTTAGGGCAATGAGTTCAAAATTCTGGAGATCATATTGCAATTTTATAAAAATCTCTAGTTAGGCTGAAGCAGGCTTATTGTATAGAGTTCTACTCACCCTATTATCGGAAGGATGTCAAGCCCTTGAGCAGCGTCCGGAGAGGTTTAACAGGATGCTGCCTGGTCTCGCTGATTTGAGGGATTGGACAATTCGGTTGCTTCCTATGGAGTGGAGGGAGATGAGGGGAAATCTGACGGCAGTTCATAAGATCATAAGACACATCGGCGGCCTCGGCAGACGTTGCCTTTTCCTCAAAGATGAAATGTCTAATATCACAGGGAATGCATTCGGAACATTATAATCCTCTCCTGTGCTATAAGGGTTGGTCTGTGTTCTATGTGTGACAATATAAAACCAATTTACTAACTCTACGAGGCAAGACATACTAAGGCACAAAGACCTACTGAGATTTCCATCCAAGTCATTGCCACAGACATCAGAAGTCGTGCGTATCATCACCAGTTGCAGAATTCCAAGAAGCAATCGCTGCCCGCTTAAGCCAAATCTTAACAAAAAAATCCCAAATTCACAGTTCGCTGTGAATTACAGAAATCGCAATCATGTAAATGAAGTTCCCATGAGAGGAACGTTTTTCAAATGCCCGTCTAATGTCAAGTGGTTAATCTCTACAGACTTGCGCGTCCAACCCATGATCCCCTTCTATGTCGGCAGGAAACGGTCCTGGATTTAACTGTGTCCTGTCCCTCTGCATTTGACTTCCCGGAGCTCAAAGCCTCCCTCTTACCCGGATTAAATTCGGTCTGCCATTTCTCCACCGATCTGCAAATGATCCACATCCCACTGAATCCATCAGCGATGTTCTACACTTTCCACAACCCTACCAATCTTTGTGTCGTCAGCAATTTTAACAACCGCCCATCTCCATTTTCATCCAGTTCATCAGACCCATCACAAACACTGGACGACCCGCTTGTACATGCAAACTATATTCAACCTTGAGGTTCATTAAAAAAATGTTATTTAGATTTACTTATTTATTGAAAAACAATGCGGATTAGGCACTTACGATGCTTCGGGCGCCGCTGCCTGCTAATTACCTGACTATAATCCTGGCCGAATCACTATAAAATTTATAATCAGCAATTAACCTATCAACCGGTACGTCTGTGCACTGTGAGAGAAAACGGGAGCACCAGGTCGAAAACTAGCCGTTCACGGTTAAAAGGAACATACTCCTTGCAGTCAGTAGCGGGAAGTGACTGTAAACCACTATGTTACCGTACCGCTCTTCCTGTTGCAAGCAGCCACGAAACTAATAAACACAATGGAAGGCGAAATTCCCCAAAATCTGTTAATCCCCATAAAACTGCAATATATCCCATTTGTGAAAAAGGAACAAATCTCCTCCTCCTCTCTCTCTCCCAGTGTTTTCTCCCCTCACTTTCCTACTCTTTCGCTATCACTCTCGCACATCCCACTCGCCCTTCACTCATAACATCGTTCCCTCTTCTCACGCCGCCACCCCTCTCCCCTTTCTCTTCCCGTTTTCGTTCCCACATTCTCTCCCATTTTACCACCCTTCTCCCGCTCCGCACACTCTCTCACATTTTCCCGCTTTTTCTCCCAGACGGTCCGAGCTCAACGTACTCAGTGCTGAACTTTCGGAAAGAGGAAGATCTCGTCCATGAGTATGACGATCCTCCCATTGCCTCGGGACCCGCCGAACTGTCAGTGACTCCACAAGCAGGTCAGAGTTCACATTAATGACGTCACTGTAAAGGAGTCACGTGCTATGCGCACAAGTGTTCAAATTCCAATGCATCTGCATCGTCCGCCTTCTCTGGCAGTTCGTTCCATAGACGGACGGCCATCTGGGTAAAATGGAAAACGTTGTAACTCTGGTCTCCAGTTACATCACCTTTGCTATCATCTTATCCCTGAGCGTTCTGGTTCTCGATTCTCCAAACCTAGAGAAAAGTGACTCTGCGCATTCACCTAGTCCGTGCCCCATGTCCCCTGTGGTTTTATACAACTTTTTTTAAGGTCAGCTCTAACCTACCTGACTTATCTTCATAATTCAGTCACCTAGGTCCCGGCAATATCCTGGTAAATCTCCTTAGCACTCTCTGCAGCTCAGTGGCATCATCTTCAGAGAAGGAGGACGGAAACGGAACACCGTACTCCAAGTGTGGCCTCACTGAGTCATGTTCACTGAAACGTGAACTGCCTACTCCTGTACTCACTGCCCTGACTGATAAAGGGCAGCAGGTCAGACGCCTTCTCCATCACCTTGTCTATCCGTGACTTCACACTCAGGGGACCGTGCACGTCTAGCCCTGGGTCCATTTGCTTTCCTACACTCCCCAGTGTCCCTGTTTACCTGCGACTCCACTTTCAGGAAAGAATGTAACTGTACCCCTGGGTCCCTCCGTTCTATGACATTTCCTAGGTATCCTCCCGTTCACTATGTAAGTTCAGCGCTGTTGTTTGTCTTCCTGAAATACGATAGCTCAAACTTAGTTGCATATGCTTCTGCTCGGCGCTCGTCCCCGCTAATCGAGACACCACGGCAAGAGAAAACTGCCTTCACTCTTCACTACACCACCGACGTCCAGTCAACCATTCCTCCCATCGTCGCACGCCATCTCGCAGAGCGGTATACCATATATGGTATTAATGATATATTCTACCATCATATTTGACCTACCGAAATTAGCCACCTCACACTTACCTGCTTTGAACTCCATCTGCCATTTCTCAGTCCAGTTTTGCATCCGATCAATATCCCACAGTAACCTCTGACAGACCTCCACGCTATCCATAACATCTCCAACCTTTGTGTCAACAGCAAATTTGCTAACTCATCCCTCCACTTCCACCTGGTGGTCATTTATAAAAATATTACAAAGTTTTTTGAACCTTTCGTAAGCTCCTCTTTTCTTCTTGACTAGATTTACAACAGCCTTTGTACACCACGGAACTAGTACCTCACCATTCTTTCCATGTCTCATTGGAACGTACGTACTCAGAACCCCACACAAATATGCCCTGAACATTTGCCAACTTTCTTCCGTACGTTTCCCCGAGATCACCTGTTTCCAACTTATCTTCAAAATTCCTGCCTGAAAGCCTCATATTTCTCTTACTCTAATTAAACATTTCCCAAATTTGTCTGTTCCTATCCCTCTCCAATGCTGTGGTAAAGGAGATAGAATTGTGATCACTATCTCGGAAATGCTCTCCCACTGAGAGACCTGACACCTGGCCAGGTTAATTTCCCAATATCAGATAAAGTACAGCCTCTCCTATTGTAGGCCTATGTACATATTATGTCAAGAAACACTACTGAACACACCTAACAAATCGTACCCCATCTAAACCCCTCACTCCAGGGATATGTCAATCATTGTTTTGGGCAATTCAAATCTCCTACCACAACAACCCTGCTATTATTGCTCCTTTCCAGAATCCGTCTCCGTATCTTCTCCTCGATGTCCCTGTTAATATTGGGTGGTAGATAAAAAAAAACACCCATTAGAGTTATTGATCCCTTCCTATTCCTAACTTCCACTCACACAGATTCCGTAGACAACCCCTCCATGACTTCCTCCTAATCTGCAGCCGTTACCCTATCTCTGATCAACAGTGCCACGCACTGATCTATTTTGCCTCGCTCCCTGTCCTTCCTGAAACATATACAACCTGGCACCTGAAGTAGCCATTCCTGCTCCTGCACCATCCAACTCTCTGCAATGGCCACAACATCGTAGTTACAAGTTCTGATCCATGCTCTAATCTCCTCCGCTTTATTCACAATGCACCTCGCGTTAATTTTGACACATCTCAACCCATTGGTCAGAGTGCGTCCCTTCTCTATCATCTGCCTTTCCTCCATTTAGCACTTTCCCCATGTTTTCTCTGTTTGTGAGCAAACCTTTGTTTCCTGCATCACTTCAGTTTGGTTCTCAACCTCCAGCAATTCCAGTTTAAACTCTCCCCAATAGTCTTAGCAAACCGTTCCGCAGAATATTGGGCCCCCTCGGATTCAAGTGCAACCCTTCATTTTTGTGCAGTTAACACCTGCCCCAGAAGAAGTTCCAGTGATCCGGAAGTATAAATCACTGCCCCCAGCTCCAATCCCTCAGTCACTCAGTTATCCTCCACCTCATTTTATTCCTATACTCACTGTCACGTGGCGCAGGGAGTAATCCCGGCATTACTACCTTTGAGGTCCTGTTTCTCAACTTCTTTGTGAAGTTAAGAAACGGCAAGGTTAAAAAGACACTAATAGCAGTTATATACGGGCCTCCAAACAGCAGCCGGGATGTGGACTCCACGTTACAGCTAGTAATAGAAAGAAAGCGTGTGGAAGAGAATTGTCAGGATATTCATGAGGGATTTCAATATTAAAGTGGGGAAGTCAGGGAGGTACTGGATCACAGGAGAGACTGTTTATAGAATGCCCACGGGATGGCTTTTTGGATCAACTTGTCCATAAGCCCATCAGAGGATCAACTGTTTTAGACTGGGTGCTGTGTAATGAACCTGAGGCGATTAAGTTCAGTTTCAAATTTGAAAAGCAGAATTTGGTGTCAGGTGTGTCAATATTTCAGAGGAACAAATGAAATTACAGTGGCATGACAGAGGAACTGTCCGAAGTCTTCTAGATTAACACTCCTTACTGGGGTATTGCAACCTCCTCCTCATCAGGGAGTTCAGAAGGGGAAGAGACTCTCCTTCCCTGGGTACAGCTCCGCACCCCACCAATGTTCCCTGCTGTCCTTTCATCCTTTGGGGTACCATAGGGACCTTTTGAGGGCCAGACAAGGCTCCTTTCATTAAATGATAACAGCAGAATTGCAATGCAGTACATACACAGCACCCTAAACACATATCATCGCCACTGAAACTATTCCATGCGTTACCCAGCCTCGCCAGCCAGAAAAAAATAACACTTTTTTATCTCCCACCACTTTTTTCCCGAAGCAAAATTCTTGAACAGTTTCTCTATCTTTCTAATGTCCTCTATCTTCACTTTTATGTGCTGATCAGTTATATTTTCAGAGGCATCGGGGATACAGGTGCAACATTAGTTCCCTAGTAACGCACAGACCCCTCCTTCTTAGGCTAATACTTCTTCTCCACTTTCCTGTTTCTTTGTATTTGCTTCCCACGTTGTTAGGTAATCAATCAATCCCACCCCCAATATGATTATCGCCACTACTTCCTTCATATGAGTCCTCTATTGAGCATATATTTTGTTAATAATCTGTCACCATGTATATAACATGCGGTGCAGGTTAAAATAAATTTATGTTCCGGTCTCTCACTAACACTTTGTTCTTGGTTCTCAGAGCCGTTCCTCTCTCTCTCTCTCTGGGAAGATTTGACCTGTTCGGTATTTTATTTCGTCCTTGTCGTGGTGCAACCGACGCCTGCTGACATGTGTTCAGTCAGGTCTCTTCTTCACCTTAACGGCTGTATGGGTCATCATCCGCCTGGGAGAGAAAGAGTCTTTATTTACCGATCTCTCATTTATTCTGTCTACCGGCTTAATGGATGCATGTTACCTTCAGTTAAAGGTGCCTGGGTTAACTGGACCCTCTCATATAATTTCCCTGCCCCCTGACACAATGCTTGTGCGTATTTTAGTGTTTTCCTATCATTGTATATTAGCACTACTTTTTTCTGTTGTCATGGGAGGCTCAGTTCCTGCTGTCATAGGCAGCCCCATCAATATTTAATGAGGGGTAAGTCCTGTATTTCTATCCTTCTGATTTCACATCGCGTACATTACTAAGGGCATTGCCTCTTGCCGTCCGAGACCGTTTTGCTGACAATAATTTGTCAAAGTCGCTTTTATTTCACCGTTTCCTCTTTCCACCATACCTGAGGGCTGAGGCTGGTAGCAGATATGCAATTTCTAATAGAACCCCAAGTCTTCCTTCAGTCCCTGTGCTAATTTATTTGTAAAACGGGTTCCCCTGTCGCTATTTACCCTAGGGGAATTCCAAACCTAGGTATAATGTCTTTCATAAATATGTTCACCACAGTTATTACATCATTCTTCCCAGTTGGATAGCCCTCCTCCCATCTGAAAAACCATGTCCACTATTACCAATATATACGTAAACCTCCATTTAGCAGGCATATGTACAAATTCAATTTGCAGGGCCGTTTAAATAACGGTGTACAACCCGATCAGCGATGGATCCAAGGGGATATCGGTTTGTGTATCCAGAACGGGCTTGCCCACAGGAGGCAAAGAGTGGTTGTAGACGGGTCATATTCTGCATCAAGGTCGGTAACCAGTGAAGTGCCTCATGGATCTGTTCTGGGATCCTTACAGATCCTGACAGATTAGCCATGATCAGAAAGAATGTAGGTGCTAGCACGATGGGATGAATGGCGGACTCTTGCACCTATTATCTATTGTCTATTGTCTATTGTCTTACTCTTCGTGATTTTTATACATGACCTGGATGAGGAAGTGGATGGGTGAGTTAGTAGGTTTGTTGATGACACAAAGGTTGGAGGTGTTGAGGATAGTGTAGATTGCTGTCAGAGGTTACAACGGGACATTGATAGGATGCCAAACTGGGCTGAAAAGTGGCAGATGGAGTTTACCCCACATTAGTGTGTGATGGTTTATTTTGGCAGGTCAAACATCACGGCAGGATATAGCATTGTTTGTAAGAGTCTTGGCTGTGTGGAGGATCAAAGAGATCTTGGGGTCCGAGTCCATCGGGCATTCAAAGCAGCTGCTCAGGTTAACTCTGTGGTTAAGGAGGCGTACGGTGTATTGGTCTTCAACAATCGTGGAATTGAATTTAGGAGCCGAGAGATAATGTTCTAGCTATATAGGACTCTGGTCAGACCCCACTTGGAGTACTGGGCTCATTTCTGGTCATCTCACTACAGGAAGGATATAGAAACCACAGAAGGGGTGCAGAGGAGATTTACAAGGATGTTGCCTGGATTGGGGAGCATGCCTTACGAGAATAGGTTGAGTGAACTCGGCCTTTTCTCCTTGGAGCGACGGAGGATGACAGTTGACCTGACAGAGATGTATAAGGTGATGAGAAGCATTGATCGTCTGGATAGTCAGAGGCTTTTCCCCAGGGCTGAAATGGTTGCCACAAGGGGACACAGGTTTAGGGTGCTGGGGAGTAGCTACAGAGGAAATGTCAGGGGCATGTTTTTTACTCAGAGAGTGGTGAGTGCGTGGAATGGGCTGTCTAGTATGGGTAAGCCTGGTAATTTCTACGGTAGGGACATGTTCGGCAAAACTTTAGGGACCTGTATTGTGCTGTTGGTTTTCTGTTTCTATGCTCCTATCTCATCCCGTCCCGGCGATTTATCCAACTTGATGCTTTCCAAAAGCTCCAGCACATCCTCTTTCTTAATATCTCCATGCTCAAGCTTTTCAGTCTGCCTCAAGTCATTACTACAGCAACCAAGATTCTTTTCCACAGTGAATACTGAAGTAAAGTATTCATTAAGTACCTCTGCTATTTCCTCCGGTTCCATACACGCATTCCCACTGTCACAGTTGACAGGCCATGCTCTTTCACGTCGAATCATCTTGCTCTTCACATATTTGAAGAATGTCCTGGTGGGTTCCTTAATCCTGCCCGCCAAGGCCTTCTCATGGCCCCTTCTGTGTCTCCTAATTTCCCTCTTAAGCTCCTTCCTATTTGCCTTATAATCATCTCGATCTCTAACATTACCTAGCGCTAGAAACATGGAAACATAGAAAATAGGTGCAGGAGTAGGCCATTCGTCCCTTCGAGCCTGCATCGCCATTCAGTACAATCATGGCTAATCATCCAACTCAGAACCCTGTACCTGGCTTTTCTCCATACCCCGTGATCCCTTTAGCCAGAATGGCCATATCTAACTTCCTCCTAAATATAGCTAAACAACTGGCCTCAACTGTTTCTTGTGACAGAGAAATCAGCAGATTCACACTCTCTCTGTGAAGAAATTTTCCCTCATATCGGTCAGAAAAGGATTCCCCTTTATTCTTAAACTGCGACGCCTCATTCTGGACTTGACCAACATCGGGAACAATTTTCCTGCATCTAGCCTGTCCAATCCCTTTAGAATTTTATACGTTTCAATAAGATCCCACCTCAATCTTTTAAATTCCAGTGAGTATTAGACCAGTCGATACAGTGTTTCATCATATGAAAGTCCTGCCATCCCAGGAATCAATCTGGTCAACCTTCTTTGTACTCTCTCTATGGTAAGGATGTATTTCCTCAGATTAGGGGACCAAAACTTCACACAATACTCCAGGTGTTGCCTTCCCAAGGCCTTGCACAAACTCAGAAGTACCTCCCTGCTCCTGTACTCAAATCCTCTAGCTATGAATGCCAGGATACCATTCGCCTTTTTCACAGCCTGTTGAGACCTGCACACCCACTTTCAATGATTGGTATATAATGACACTCAGGTCTCGTTGCTCCTCCCTTTTTCCTAATCGGCCACCATTCAGATAATGAACTGCTTTCCTGTTTTTGTCTCCAAAGTAGATAATTCACATTTATCCACATTAAATCGCATCTGCCATGAATGTTCCCACTCACCTAACCTATCCAAGTCACCTTGCATCCTGTTACTATCCTCCTCACAGCTAACACTGCCGCCCAGCTTCGTGTCATCCGCAAACTTGGAGATTCTGCATTTAATTCTCTCGTCTAAGTCATTAATACATATTGTAAGCAACTGGGGTCCCAGCACTGAGCCTTGCGGTTCCCCACTACTCACTGCCCGCCATTCTGAAAAGTCCCGTTTATTCCCACTCTTTGCTTCCAATCTGCCAACCAATACTCTATCTCCATCAATACCATACGCCCAATACCGTGTGCTTAAGTTTACCCACTAATCTCCTTTGTGGGACCTTGTCAAAAGCATGCGCAAATCCAAATACGCCACAGTCACTAGTTCTCCTCTATCTACTCTACTAGTTACATCCTCAAAAAATTCTATGACATTCGTCAGACATGATTTTCCGTTTATAAATTTATGCTGACTTAATCCGATGATTTCACCGTTTGCAATATGTGCTGTTATCACATCTTTGACAACTGACTCTAGCATTTTCCCCACCACCGATGTTAGGTTAACCGGTCTATAATTCCCCGGTTTCTCTCTCCCTCCTTTTTTTAAAAAGAGGGCGTTACATTAGCCACCCTCCAATCCTCAGGAACTAGTCCAGAATCTAAAGAGTCTTCTGATGGTGTGCCGCACATGAGGCCGCTTAACAAGACAGGGACCCATGGTGTTACTGGTAAGAGAGCAGATTGGCTGACTGGCAGGAGGAAAAGAGTGGGAATAAAGGGAGGGGTTTCCTGGTCAGCGGCCGGCGACTAGTGGTGCTCCACCGCTGTTCTGTGTTGGGACCGCTTCCTTAATCCTGCCCGCCAAGGCCTTCTCACTAATTTTCTCTGTCTCTCCAAACTTCATTCTTAAGCTTCCTCCTTTTAGAACCATAGAACCATAGAAACTACAGCACAGAAACAGGCCTTTTGGCCCTTCTTGGATGTGCCGGTCCGTTTTCTGTCTAGTCCCACTGACCTGCACACGGACCATATCCCTCCATACACCTCCCATCCTTGTATCTGTCCAATTTATTCTTAAATGTTATTAAAGAACCCGCATTTACCACCTCATCTGGCAGCTCATTCCATACTCCCACCACTCTCTGTGTGAAGAAGTCCCCGCTAATGTTCCCTTTAAACTTTCCCCCCCTCACCCTTAACCCATGTCCTCTGTTTTTTTTTTCTCCCCTTGCCTCAGTGGAAAAATACTGCTTGCATTCACTCTATCAATACCCATCATAATTTTATATACCTCTATCAAATCTCCCCTCTTTCTTCTACGCTCCAGGGAATAAAGTCCTTACCTATTCAACCTTTCTCTCTAATTGAGTTTCTCAAGTCCCGGCAGCATCCTTGCAAACCTTCTCTGCACTCTTTCAACTTTATTTATACTCTTCCGGTAATTTGGTGACCAAAACTGAACACAATACTCCAGAGAACACAAATCAAAGTTGCTGGTGAACGCAGCAGCCTAGGCAGCATCTCTAGGAAGAGGTGCAGTCGATGTTTCAGACCGAGACCCTTCGACCTGACGAAGGGTCTCGGCCTGAAACGTCGACTGCACCTCTTCCTAGAGATGCTGCCTGGCCTGCTGCGTTCACTAGCAACTTTGATGTGTGTTGCTTGAATTTTCAGCATCTGCAGAATTCCTGTTGTTTACAATACTCCAGATTTGGCCTCACCAGTGCCTTATACAGCCTCATCATAACATTCCTGCTCTGATACTCAATACTTTGACTAATAAAAGCCCATGTACCAACAGCTCTCCTTACGACCCTATCTGCCTGTGACGCCAGTTTTAGGGAATTTTGTATCTGTATCCCAGGTCCCTCTGTTCCACCGCACTCCTCAGTGCCTTATCATTAACCCTGTATGTTCTACCTTGGTTTGTCCTTCCAACATGTAATACCTCACACTTCTCTGTATTCAACTCCATCTGCCATTTTCAGCCCATTTTTACAGCCTGTCCAAGTCCCTTTGCAGGCTCTGAAAACCTTCTTCACTGTCTACTACACCTCCAATCTTTGTATCACCAGCAAACTTGCTGATCCAATTTACCACATTATCATCCAGATCATTGATATAGATGACAAATAACAATGGACCCAGCACTGATCCCTGTGGCACACCACTAGTCACAGGCTCCACTCAGAGAAGCAATTCTCTACTACCACTCTGTGGTTTCTTCCATTGAGCCAACATCTAATCCAATTTACCACTTCTCCATGTATACCTAGCGACTGAATTTTCCTAACTAACCTCCCATGCGAGACGTTGTCAAAGGCCTTACTGAAGTCCATGTAGACAATATCCACTGCCTTCCCTTCATCCACTTTCCTGGTAACCCCCTCGAAAATCTCCAATAGATTGGTCTAACATGACCTACCACGCAGAAAGCCATGTTGACTCTCCCTAATAAGTCCCTGTCTATCCAAACGCTTGTAGATTCTGCATCTTAATACTCCCTCCAATATCCTACCTACTACAGACGTTAAACTGACCGGCCTATAATTTCCCGGATTACTTTTTGATCCTTTTTTAAACAACGGAACAACATGAACCACTCTCCAATCCTCCGGCACCTCACCTGTCGACAGCGACGTTTTAAATATTTCTGCCAGGGCCCCTGCAATTTCAACACTAGTCTCCTTCAGGGTCCGAGGGAACACCCTGTCAGGTCCCGGGGATTTAACCACTTTAATTTTCCTCAACACGGCAAAGACCTCCTCCTTTTCGATCCGTACAGTTTCCATGATCTCACTACTTGTTTCCCTTAATTCCATAGACTTCATGCCAGTATCCTTAGTAAATACAGACGCAAAAAAAAAAAAATAAATAAATAAAATAAATAAAACTGTTTAAGATCTCCCCCATTTCCTTTGGTTCCGCACATAGCCGACCACTCTGATCTTCAAGAGGACCAATTTTACCCCTTACAATCCTTTTGCTCTTACTATACCTGTAAAAGCTCTTTGGATTATCCTTCAGTTTTTAATGCCAAGGCAATCTCATGTCTTCTTCTAGCCCTCCTGATTTCTTTCTTAAGTATTTTCTTGCACTTCTTATACTCCTCAAGCACCTTATTTGCTCCCTGCTTCGTATACATGTCATACAACTCCCTCTTCTTCTTTATCAGAGCTGCAATATCCCTTGAGAACCAAGTTGCTTTATTCCTGTTCATTTTGCCTTTAATCCTGAAAGGAACATACAAATTCTGCACTCTCAAAATTTCTCCTTTGAAGGCTTCCCACCTACCGATCACATCCTTGCCAGAGAACAATCTGTCCCAATCCATGTTTTTTAGATACTTTCTCATTTCTTCAAATTTGGCCTCCTTCCAGTTAAGAAACTCAACCCTAGGACCAGATCTATCCTTCATTTCCACTACCGCCGCCGGGAGACCATTCCACGCACACACCACACTCTGCATTAAAAACAAGCTTACCTCTGACATCTCCTCGGTACCTGTTTCCAAACACCTCTAAACTGTGTCCTGTCGTGCTGAGCATTTCATCCCTGTGGAAAAGCTTCTGACTATCCGCACGATATCAGGTCAACCCTCGTCCTCCGTCGCTCCAAGGAGAAAAGACCAACTTCACTCTACCTATTCTCATAAGGCATGCTCCCCAGTCCAGACAACAGCCTTGTAAATCTCTGCATCCTTCCGATGGTTTCCACATCCTTTCTGTAGTGAGGCAACGAGAACTGAGCACAGTACTCCAAGTACGGTAGACCGAGGCCCTACATAGCTGCAACATTACCTCTCGGCTCCTAAACCCAATGCCACTAATGATGAAGACCAATGCACCGTATGGTAGGTCTTAACCACAGAGTCAACCTGCCAGGCAGTTTTGAGTGTCCTATAGACTCGGACCTCAAGATCCCTCTGATCCTCCGCACTGCCAAGAGTCTTGCCATTAATGATACAGTCTGCCATCATATTTGACCCACCAAAATGAGCCAGCTCACACTTATCTGGTTTGAACTCCATCTGCCATTTCTCAGTCCAGATTTGCATTCGATCAATATCCCGCAGTAACCTCTGACAGACCTTTACGCTATCCATAACACCCCTAACCATTGTGTCATCAGCAAATTTGCTAACTCATCCCTCCAGTTCCTCAAAGAGATTATTTAAATTAAAAAGAAAAGCAATTGGAAAGTTTTTTGAACCTTTCATAAGCTCCTCTTTTCTTCTTGAGTAGATTTACAGCAGTCTTTGTACACCACGGAACTTGTACCTTACCAGTCAATCCATGTCTCATTGGAACTTACCCATTCAGAACTACAAACAATTATCCCCTGAACATTTGCCACATTTCCTCCGTACGTATCCCCGAGAACACCTGTTTCCGATTTGTCTTCCAAATTCCTGCTTAAAAGCCTCATATTTCCCCTTACTCTATTTAAACGTTTCCCAAATTTGTCTGTTCCTATCCCTCTACAATATTGTGATAAAGGAGATAGAATTGTAATCACTATCTCGGAAGTGCTCTCCCACTGAGAGACCTGACACCTGGCCAGGTTCATTTCCCAATATCAGATAAAGTACAGCCTCTGCAATTGTGGGCCTACCTACATATTATGTCAACAAACCCTCCTGAACACACCTAACAAACTCTACCTCATCTAAACCCTTCACTCCAGGGATATGCCAATCATTATTTTGGGTTATTAAAATCTCCTACCACAACAACCCTGCTATTATTACTCTGTTCCAGATCTGTCTCCGTATCTGCTCCTCGATGTCCCTGTTAATATTGGGTGGTATATAAAAACACCCTTTATAGTTATTGATCCCTTCCTATTCCTAACTTCCACTCACAGAGATTCCGTAGACAACCCTTCAATGACTTCCTCCTTTTCTGCAGCCGTTACACTATCTCTGATCAACAGTGCCACCACCCACCCCTTTTGCCTCGTTCCCTGTTCTTCCTCAAACATCTACAGCCTGGCACCTGAAGTAACCGTTTCTGCCCCTGCACCATCCAAGTCTCTGTCATTGCCACAATATCGTAGCTCCAAGTGCTGATCCATGCTCTATACTCCTGCGCTTCTCGCGTTAATTTAGATACATCTCAAGCCATCGACCAGACCGAGTTCTTTCTCTATCATCTGCCTATCCTCCCTTTCGCACTGTCTCTAAGCTTTCTCTGCTTGTGAGCCAATCTCTCTTTCCTCCGTCACTTCAGTTTGGTTCTCAACCCTCCGCAGTTCCAGTTCAAACTCTCCCCAGTAACTTAGCAAACCTTTCCGACAGGAGATTGGTCCTCTCGGATTCAAGTGCAACCCCTCGTTTTTGTACATGTCCAACCTGTTTCAGAAGAGGTTCCAGTTATCCAGAAGTCTAACTCCCTGTCCCCTGCTCCAATCCCTCAGCCACTCATTTATCCTCCACGTCATTCTATTCCTATGCTGACTGTCAGGTGGCACAGACAGTAATCCCCAGATTACTACCTTTGAGGTCCTGCTTCTCAACTTCTTTGTGAAGTTAAGAAATGGCAAGGGTAAAAAGACACTAATAGCAGTTATTCACAGGCCTTCAAAAAACAGCAGGGATGTGGACTACAAGTTACAGCTGGAAATACAAAAAGCGTGTCAGAAGGACATTGTCAAGATAAGTATGGGGGATTTTAATATGAAAGTGGATTGGGAAAGTCAAGAAGGTACTGGATCTCAGGATAGGGAGCTTATAGAATGCCCAAGGGATGGATATTTGGTGCAACTTTTGCATGAGCCCACCAGGATCAGCTGTTTTGGATTGGGTGCTGTGTAATGAACCTGAGGCGATTGAGTTCAGTTTCAAATTTGAAAAGGAGAAGCTGCTGCCAAGTGTATGAATATTTCAGTAGAACAAAGGGAATTACAGTGGTATGAGACAGGAACCGGCCCAAGTCGAATGGAAAAGTAATCTAAATGGAGGGACCGTAGAGCGGAATAAGATGAAATTCCTACAACATGTACACCGAGTTGAATACTGTTGCGGGGGAAGACTTACCTGGGACAAGCTGTGGCAGCCGGATCTCTGGCACTGACTCTATTTCTGCAGTGCAGGAGGGAGGGTGGAAAAAGAAGGGAGCGGTAGTGATAGAGCACACGATAGATAATGGTACAGACAGGAGGTTCTGTAGTCGTGACAGAAACTCCCGGATAGTTTGCTGCCTCCCGGGTGCCAGGGTCAGGGATGTCTCTGATCGCGTGCACAGCATTCTAAAGTGGGAGGGCGAACATGTCATGGTACACATCGGTACCAATGACGTAGGAAGAAAGAGAGAGAAGGTCCTGAAGAGTGAGTATAGAGAGCGTGGTAGGAAGTTAAAATGCGGGACCTGAAGGGTGTTAATCTCAGGATTGCTACATGTGCCACGTGACAGTGAAGGAAAGAATAGGATGCTGTGGCGGATTAACACGTGGCTGAGGTACTAGTGCAGGAGGCAGAGTTTCAGAGTTCAGTATCATTGGGACCTCTTCTGGGGTAGGTGGGATCTGTACAAGAGAGACGGGTTACACCTGAACTACAAGGAGACCAATATCCTTGCACGGAGGTTTGTTACTGCTGTTGGGGATGGTTTAAACTAGATTTGCAGGGGGATGGGAACCAGAGTGCCAGACCAGATAGTGGAGCGGGGGTGAAAATAAATGATGTTAAAAGTTCATGTAATGTCTCAATACAAGGGTTGTGTAGGGGAGTAGGGGAGAATCAAGCAAGAGAACATGAGTTCAGAGTTATGGAGCAAAAGTTTACGGGTAACACGAGGGGGGGACTTCTTTACTCAGAGGGTGGTGGCTGCGTGGAACGAGCTTGCCGTACAAGTTGTAGAGGCAGGTTCGATATTGTCATTTCGAATTGGATAGGTATATGGACAGGAAAGAAATGGAGTGTTATCGGCTGAGTGCATGTTGGTGGGACTAGATGAAAGTAAGTATTCGATACGGACTAGAAGGGCCGATATGGCCTCTTTCCGTGCTGTATTTGATATATGGTTATATGGCTACATGTGTGTGGTGGTAATAATCTTCGGGGGTGTGCCTGTTTTACGGATGATTCCAAGGTAGGTGGAGGAGCAGGAATTGTTGAAGAAACGGAAAAGTTACAGAGGGACATGGTCAGTTCTGGAGAGTGGGCAAATAAATGGCAGATGAGATACTATGTTCTGAAATTTTCGGGGAAAATGAATACTCAGACCCGGAGGGAGAGTGCTGTAGAAATGTCTCTATTTGTCACATGACATCATGGGGAACCTAGAACCGAAAAGCGGGATCCTGGAGCTCCCTCAAACAAGGAAACTCAGTCATATTTATACATCACTGGTTCGTGACAAGAGACACTTAGTTGGATTTTTGTTTACTGAAGTAAAGGTCACGTGCTCAGGATATTGTATGACCAGATAATTCCTTATTTGAACATTTGTCGAGCATTTTCAGAGAATGCTACAGAATAGCGAAGTAGCAAAAATATGTTCTTGAGCAGCAACGCATTTTACTTAAGTGTTAGTTCTCAAAAAATATATCAGTCCAACTGACTCAACCTCAGACATATGAAAATTCTCAGAAAAAAGAAGTACAGATGCAGTTATTTTTATATCTCAGTTGCGAGGCACATTTCAGTCACACAGAGTACATTAGTTACAGATCAACAATTGTGGACTTCGAATGCACATTTAAAAAAAAATCATTAACCCCCCCAATGCATAATATAATGCAAGGCCTTGATATTTTCTTCCACTATTCCCTCCTTGTTAATCTTCTAGATTAACACTTCTTACTGGGGTATTGCATCCTCCTCCTCATACGGGGTTTCATAAGGGGAAAGGTCTCTCCTTCCCTGGGTACAGCTCTGCTGGCTTTCATTATTTGGGGTACCACAGGGACACCTTGAGGGCCAGACAAGGCTCTTTTCATTAAATGATAACAGCAGAATTGCAATGCTGCACATACACAACACCCTAAACACATATCATCGCCCCTGCAACTGTTCCATGTGTTACCCAGCCTCGCCAGCCAGAAAATCAACCCTCTATTATCTCCCACCACTTTTTCCCCGGACCAAAATTCTTGAACAGCTTCCCTATCTTTCTAATCTCCTCTATCTTCAGTTTTATGTGCTGATCAGTTATATTTTCAGAGGCATCGGGGTTACAGGTACAACATTCTTTCCCTACTAACGGACAGACCCCTCCTTCTTCGGCTAATACTTCTTCTCCACTTTCCTGTTTCTTTGTATTTGCCCTCCGACGCTGTTAGGTAATCAATTAATCCCACCCCCAATATGACTATCACCACTACTTCCTTCATGTGAGTCCTCTATTGAGCGTATATTTTGTTAATATTCAGTCACCATGTATATAACATTAGGTGCAGGTTTAAATAAATTTATGTTCCGGTCTGTCAGTAACGCTTTGCTCTTGGTTCTCAGAGCCGTTCCCTCTCTCTCGGGGAAGAGGTGACCTGTTCGGTGTTTTATTTCCTCCCTGTCGTAGTGCAACCTGCGCCTGCTGACATGTGTTCAGTCAGGTTTCTCCGTCACCTTAACGCTGTATGGGTCCTCATCGGCCTGGGGGAGAAAGAGTCTTTATTCACGGATCTCACATTTATTCTGTCTGCCGGCTTAATGGATGCAAGTTACCTTCAGTTAAAGGTGCCTGGGTTAACTGGACCCTCTCATACAACTTCCCTGCCCCCTGACGCAATGCTTGTGCGTATTTTAGTGTTTTCTTATCATTGTATATTAGCACTACTTTTTTCTGTTGTCATGGGGGGCTCAGTTCCTGCTGTCATAGGCCGCCCCATCAATATTTAATGAGGGGTAAGTCCTGTATTTCTATCCTTCTGATTTCACATCGTGTACATTAGTAAGGGCATTGCCTCTGGCCGACGAGACCGTTTTGCTGACAAACATTTGTCAAAGTCGCTTTTATGTCCCCGTTTGCTCTTTCCACCATACCTGAGGGCTGAGGCTGGTAGGGGATACGCAATTTCTAACGGAACCCAAAGTCCTCCTTCAGTCCCTGTGCTAATCTATTTGTAAAACGGGTTCCCCTGTCGCTATTTATCCCTAGGGGAATTCCAATCCTAGGTATAATGTCTTTCATAAATATGTTCCCTGCAGTTCTTACATCATTCCTCCCAGTTGGATAGGCCCCCTCCCATCTGAAAAAAAACGTGTCCACTATTGCCAATATATACTTAAACCTCCTTTCAGCAGGCATATGTACAAAGTCAATCTGCAGGGTCCTTTAGATAGGGGTGTACAGCCTGATCAGTTAGTAAAGTGTTATAGTCAGTGCAATGGGGATGATTCTTTTCTCGGCTGTTCTATAAAGTTCTGCAGAATTTGCATGTAGAGGTTGGGTCGTCCAATCAATGTGTCATACAGTCTCTGAAGCTGCCAAACACAGAGACTGCTATCCAGCTGCCACCAGCATAGTATGAACGTAGAACATACAATAGTACAGCACAGTACAGGCCCTTCAGCCCACAATGTTGTGCCGACCCTCAAGGCCAGCCTCCCATATAAGCCCCCACCTTAAATTCCTCCATATACCTGTCTAGTAGACTCTTAAACTTCACTAGTGTATCTGCCTCCACCACTGACTCAGGCAGTGTATTCCACGCACCAACCACTCTCTGAGTGAAAACCCTTCCTCTAATATCCCCCTTGAACTTCCCACCCCTTACCTTAAAGCCATGTCCTCCTTTATTAAGCAGTGGGGTCCTGGGGAACAGGCGGTGGCTGTCCACTCTATCTATTCCTCTTATTATCTTGTACACCTCTATCATGTCTCCTCTCATTCTTCTTCTCTCCAAAGAGTAAAGCCCTAGCTCCCTTAATCTCTGATCATAATCCATACTCTCTAAACCAGGCAGCATCCTGGTAAATCTCCTCTGTACACTTTCCAATGCATCCGCATCCTTCCTATAGTGAGGTGACCAGAACCTGAACTGTATGGGCCCTGACTGTCATTTTCTCGCCCATTCATTAATTTTAGCATTTCAAGGGCCCTAATTTGAGGAAGTTCCACGTATATAACTTCATCTGTACAGTGCAGTATTGCCCATAATTTACAAAGGGTCTGCGGACCAAGCAGGGGAAGCGGGTCTGTTTTAGATAAAATGAAGGCATCTGTTAAAAGCTTATCTTCCATTCCCTTTTACTCTTTTCCTACCTGTTTTTTTTTTTTTTTGCCTTTTTGGGTGTGTTTTTTTTTCTGAGTAATCTCTCGTACTGCTAACACTTGCTTCAGTTCCTTCAGCTTTAATTCCTCTGTCCTGAGATGCTTCTCTCGTTACAGTGATGTCTTCTCCGCTGGGGTGTCAGATGCCTGAACTTGTGGCATGGAGAGTTGGAAGGAGTGGGTGCGGGTCGTCCCAAGGCAGTCGTAGTCATTATTAAATGGACTATTTCAGTATTGGGTGCCAATGGGGCACTGGCCGGTACGGGGAGTTGAGGATAAAGTCCCGTGACCGGTTTCGTTTCAGCCCCAGCCTTCTGTGATTCCGGCTTCTTAATCTCCTTTTTCGTTGGAGGTTGGTGTCTTTTAGCCACCTCCTTCCATCGTTTAAAACGTCTTAGCATTTAACCAGGATCCCAATTTGGGTCGCCGTCCCCAAATCGGGTGGCGGCCTCCCAGTGCTGGATTAGTCTCAAATTAAAACTTCCCCCATACGGCCAATCCCCATGTGACCACTCCAACAAATCACTGCCGTATGTTACCGCACAACGACCATCTCCGGTCTCTCTGATTACCATATCTGCAGGACACCCAGCCGGGACTAAGGGGTCTCCTGTTTGCTGGTGGTGCAATTCTATCTTTTTTTACCCCCTGCGGTCTTTTTTTTTTTAAACCTGCTTGTGGTTGAGTGTTCAAAACCTTCGCCTTACCTCCGGAACTCTTCGGTTTATTAGTAGGGTTCGCGCCAGCCGATGCACTTCCCGTTTTTTTTTCCTGTTTAGGATTTTAATTTCAGTTCAAAAAACACAAAGTTTCTTTATACACACTATGTACACAATGATCGCTCGCTGGTGGGTTTGACACAGTTACGCCGCGCACTCACTTACTTCCCCCAAAAGCATATCTACAGCGCTCACTGGTGTTTAGAATTTTCTCGGCAGTTCCTACATTCCTTATCTTCTCAGCGGCAGCCTTCCTTTAAACAAAAACTCAGTCCCACTATCAGCTAGGACGTTTGTTTCTCAGAATCTTCTCCTCGACGGAACCCCAGGACGCCGGCATCGGCCGCCGCCAGGGGGCCGGGATAATTTTCTCCTCGAAGTGGGAGGGAGAGGAGCCAGAGGTCATGGTGCATAGAGGTACCAATGACATAGGGAGGAAAAAGGAAGAGGTCCTGAAAGGAGAATATAGGGAGTTAGGAAGGGAGTTGAGAAGAAGGACTGCAAAGGTAGTAATCTCGGGATTACTGCCTGTGCCACACGACAGTGAGAGTAGGAATGGAATGAGGTGGAGGATAAATGCGTGGCTGAGGGATTGCAGCAGGGGGCAGGGATTCAAGTTTCTGGATCATTGGGACCTCTTTTGGTGCAAGTGTGAACAGTACAAAAAGGACTGGTTGTTCTTGAATCCTAAGGGGACTAGAATCCTGGCGGGGGGATTTGCGAAGGCTACTGAGGAGACATTAAACTAAAATGGTTGATGGGGGGGGGGGGTTGCGGAACAAATTGAATAGACGAGGAGAGAGGAGGTCAGTTCACAAATAGAGAAAGCTAGGAGACGGTCTGTAAGGACCGATAGGAAAGGGGAAAGAGAACGGGAGTGCTCAAACCGAAGATTTAGGGGAGAAGGAAGAAAAAATAACAAGGTTGTTTGCTCCATTAGGAATAAAGAGACAGTAAGAGGTGGATAGTTTCTTAAATGCATCTATTTATTTCGAGGAGCATTTCAAGAAAGGTGGATGAGCTCAGAGCACGATTGATACCTGGAAATATGATGTTGTAGCTATTAGTGAAAGATGATTGCAGGAGGGGTGCGATGGCAACTAAATATTCCTGGATTTCGTTGCTTCAGGTGTAATATCATCGGAGGGGCAAGAAGGGAACGTGTTGCATGGCTTGTCAGAGAAAACATACCAGCGGTGCTTTGGCAGGATAGATTGGAGGACGTCTAGGGAGACTATTTGGGTGGAATTGAAGAATGGGAAAGCTGTAGGGTACAGGAACATTATGTTCCTGTTAGGTTAAAAGGAAAGGTTAAACGTTTGAGAGAGGCGTGGTTTTCAAGGGGTATAGGAAACTTATTTTGGAAAAAGAGAGATATCTACAATAAATATAGGCAGGTTGGAGTAAATGAAGTGCTCGATGAACACAAAGAATGTAAAAAGTACCTTCAGAAAATATTAGAAAAAGCTAAAAGAAGATATGAGGCTGCTTTGGCAAGTAAGTTGAAAACAAATCCAAAGGGTGTCTACAGTTTTATTAATAGCAAAGGATAGTGAGGGATAAAACTGGTCCCTTAGAGAATCAGATTGGACGGCTATATGCGGAGCAAAAAGAGATGGGGGATATTTTGAACAATTTATTTTCTTTCGCATTCACTAAGGAGAAGGATACTGAATTCTGCAAGGCAAAGGAAACCGGAAGGGTAGTTGTGGAAAGCATGATGTTTAAAAAAGAGGAAGTACTGGCGCTTTAAAAAATATAAAAGTGGATAAAAATCCGGATCCGAACAGCATTATCCCGAGGACCTTGAGGGAAGTTACTGTAGAAATAGAAGGGGCTCTCACCGAAATATTTTAATTGTCATTAGAAACGGGGACTGGCGGTTTGCTCATTACGTTCCATTGTTTAAAAAGGGTTCTAAGATTAATCCAAGAAATTATCGGCCTGTGAGTTTGACGTCAGTGGTGGGTATATCGATGGAAAGTATTTTTAGAGATGTTATATACAATTATCTGGATAGACGGGGTCTGATTAGGAATAGTCAACATGGATTTGTGCATGGAATGTCATGTTTGACAAATCTTATTGAATTTTTTAATGAGGTTACGCGGAAAGTTGATGAGGGTAAAGGGGTGAGAGTTGTCTATATGGACTTCAGTAAAGCCCTTTACAAGGCTCCACACGAAAGGTTAGTTAGGAATGTTCAATCGTTAGGAATTAATATTGAAGTAGAAAAATTAATTCAGCAGTGGCTGGATGGGAGACGCCAAAGAGTAGTGGTGGATATCTATGTGTTAGATTGGAGGATGGTGTCCAGTGTTTTGACTTAGGGATCTGTACTGGGTCCAATGTTGTTTGCCATATATCGCCAATGAACTGGCCGCAACTGTTTCCTGTGGCAGGGAATTCCACATATTCACCACTCTCTGTGTGAAGAATGTTTTCCTCATCTCGGTCCTAAAAGGCTTCTCCTTTATCGATAAACTGTGACTCCTCGTTCTGGACTTTCCCAACATCGGGAACAATATTCCTTCATCGAGTCCGTCCAATCCTTTCAGGATTTTATACGTTTCAATAAGATCCCTGCTGAATCTTCTAAATTCCAGTGAGTATAAGCCTAGCCTACCAGACTTTCATCATATGAAATTCCTGCTATCCCAGGAATCAATCCGGTGATCCTTCTTTGTCCTCCCTGTATGGCAAGCATGTCTTTCCTCAGATTAGGGGACCAAAACTGCACACAATACTGCAGGTGTTGTCTCACCAAGGCCTTGTACAACTGCAGTAGTACCTCCCTGCTCCTGTACTCGAATCCTCTGGCTATGAATGCCAGCATACCATACGCCTTTTTCGTCGCCTGCTGCACCTTCATGCCTACTTTCAATGACTGATGTATAATGACATCCAGATCTCGTTGCTCCTCCCCTTTTCCAAATCGGTCACCATTCAGAAAATAACCTGTTTTCCTGTTTTTGCCACCAAAATGGATAACCTTACATTTATCCTCTCTAAATTGCATCTGCCATGAATTTGTCCACTCACCTAATCTATCCAGGTCACCCTGCATCCTCTTTGCATTCAGCTCACAGTTAACATTTCCGCCCAGCTTCGTGCCATCCGTAAGCTTAGAGTTGCTACATTTAATTCCTTCATCCAAGTCATTAATATATATTGTAAACAACTGGGTTCCCAGCACTGAGCCTTGCGGTACCCGACTAGTCACTGCTTGCCATTCTGAAAAGGTCCCGTTTATGCCCACTCTTGCTTCCTGTCTGCCAACTAATGCTCTACCCACATCAATGCCATACCCCCAATACCGTGTGCTTTAAGTTTGCACACTAATCTCCTGCGTGGGACCTTGTCAAAAGCCTTTTGGAAATCCAGGTATACCACATCCACTGGTTCTCCACTATCCACTTTACTAGTTACATCCGAAAAAATTCTATGAGATTCGTCAGACATGATTTTACTTTCATAAATCCATGCTGACTTTGTCCGATGATTTCGCCACTTTCCAAATGTGCTGTTATCACATCCTTGATAACTGACTCTATCATTTTTCCCCATCACCGATGTTAGGCTAACCGGTCAAGAAATCCCCGGTTTCTCTATCCCTCCTTAAAAAAAAAAGCGGAGTTACATTAGCCACCCTCCAATCCTCAGGAACTAGTCCAGAATCTAAAGAGCTTTAAAAAAATATCACTAATATTTTCACTAATCACTAATCACTATTATCACTAATACCACTATATCTTGGGTTGCTTTCTTAAGCACTCTGAGATGTAGACCATCTCGCCCTGGGGATTTATCTGCCTTTAATCCCTTCAATTTACCTAACACCACTCCCTACCGTCATTTATTTCCCTCAGTTCCTCCATCTCACTAGACCCTCGGTCCCCAACTATTTCCAAAATATTGTTTATGTCCTGCTTAGTGAAGACAGAACCAAGTAGTTATTCAATTGGTCTGCCATGTCCTTGTTCCCCTTGATCAATTCACCTGGTTCTGACATTTGTCTTAACCAATCTTTTTCTTTTCGCATATCTATAAAAGCCTTTACAGTCAGCACTTATGTTCCCTGCCAGTTTTCTCCCATAATCTTTTTCCCTTTCCTAATTAAACCCCTTGTCCTCCTCTGCTGGACGTTTTTTTTTTCTCCCAGTCCGCAGGTGAACCTTTTTTTTTGGGAGTAATTTGTATGTTTCAGCTTTGGAATTGATACTATCCCAAATTTCCCTTGTCAGCCACGGGTGCACTACCTTCCCTGGTGTAGTCTTTTGCCAAACTGGAATGAACAATTGGTGCAATTTATTCATGCGATCTTCAAATGCTTGCCATTGCATATCCACAGTCAACCCTTTAAGTATCATTTGCCTGTCTATCTTAGCTAATTCACGTATCACACCTTCAAAGTTACCTTTCTTTAAGTTCGGAACCTTTGTTTCTGAATTAACTATATCAGTCTCCATCTTAATGAAGAATTCTACCATATTATGGTCACACTTACCCAAGGGGCCTCTCGCGACAAGATTGCTAATTAACACTTCCTCATTGTCCAATACCCAGTCTAGAATGGCCTGTTCTCTAGTTAATTCCTCGACCTGTTGGTTCAGAAAACCATCCCGCACACATTCCAAGAAATCCTCTTCCTCAGCACCCTTACCAATTTAGTTCACCCAATCTATATGTGGATTGAAGTCGCCCATTATAACTGCTGTTCCTTTATTACAACATTTCTAATTTCCTGTTTAATGCCATCCCCAACCTCACTACTACTGTTAGGTGGCCTGTACACAACTGCCACCATCGTTTTCTGCCCCTTAGTGTTATGCAGCTCTGCCCATATCGATTCCACATTCTTCAGGCTAATGTCCTTCATTTCTATTGCGTTAATCGTCTCTCTAACCAGCACCGCTACTCCACCTCCTTTTCTTTCATGTCTATCCCTCCTGAATATTGAATATCCCTAAATGTTGAGCTCCCATCCCCGGTCACTTTGGGACCATGTCTCTGTGATTCCAACTATATCATATTCATTAATAACAATCTGAACTTTTAATTCATCCACCTTGTTACGAATGTTTCTTGAATTGGCACGCAAAGCCTTTAGGCTTGCTTTTACAACACTCTTAGCCCTTATACAATTATGTTGAAAAGTGGCCCTTTTTGATTTTTGCCCTGGATTTGCCGGCCTGCCACTTTTACTTTTAACCTTACTACTTTTTGCTTCTGTCCTCATTTTGCACCCCTCTGTCTCTCTGTACTTGTTCCCAAACCCCCTGCCACATTAGTTTAAATCCTCCTGAACAACAGTAGCAAACGCTCCCCCTCGGACATTGGTTCCAGTCCAGCCCAGGTATAGACCGTCCTGTTTGTTCCGGACCCACCTACTGAAGAACTGGTTCCAATCTCCAGAAATTTGAATCACTCCCCTTTGAAACATTTTTGAAACCACGTATTCATCTGATATGTCCTCCTATTTCTACTCTGACTATCACGTGGCACTGCTGGTAATCCAGAGATTATTACCTTTGTGATCTTACTTTTTAGTTTATCTCCTAACTCCCTAAATTCACCTTGTAGGACCTCATCGCGTTTTTTTTTTTCTATATTGCTGGTACAGCACGACCAATGGCTGTTCACCTTCCCACTCCAGAATGTCGTACAGCCGCACAGAGACATCCTGTCCCTTTCACCAGGGAGGCAGCATACCCTTCTGGAGTCTCGTTTGCGGCCGCAGAAACGCCTGTCTATTCCCCTTACAATAGAATCCCCTATCACTACAGCCCTCCCACTCCTTTTCCTTCCCTGATCTGGATGATGGGCTGGTAAATTGGATGAGTAAATATGCAGATGATAATAAGATAGGTGGAGATTTGGATAATGAAGTAGGTTTTCAAAGCTTGCAGTGACATTTAGACCACTTAGAAGAGTGGGGTGAACGATGGTAGATGGACTTTAATGCTGAGAAATGCGAGGCCCTACATTTTGGTAGGACTATTCTAAATAGGACATACATGGTAAATGGTAGCGCATTGCAGAATGCAGTAGAACAGAGGAACTAGTAGTAATGGTGCATGTTCCCTGAAGGTAGAATCTCATGTGGATAGGGTGGTGAAGAATGCTGTTGGCATGCTGGCCTTTATAAATCACAGCATTGTGTATAGCAGTTGGGATGTAATGGCGAAATTGTATAAGGTTTTGGTGAGCCCAAATTTGGGGTATTGTGCACAGTTCTGTTCACCGAATTACAGGAACAAAATCAATAAAACTGAGAGAGTACAGAGGAGATTTACAAAAATGTTGCCTGGGTTTCATCTCCTGATTTACATAGAAAGGTTGAAGAAGTTAGGTCTTTGTTCATTGGAGCGTAGAAGGTTGAGTGGGGACTTGATAGAGGTATTTAAAGTTATGAGGGGGGTAAATAGAGTTGACGTGGGTAGGCTTCTTCCATTGAGAGTGGGGGAGATTCAAACAGGAGGACGTGAGATCAGAGTTAAAGGGCAAAAGTTTAGCGATTACATGAGGGGGAACTTCTTTATTCAGAGAGTCGTAACTGTGTAGAACGAGCTTCCAGGAGAAATGGTTGAGGCAGGTTCGATGTGGTCATTTAAAGTTAAATTTGATAGATATATGGACAGGAAAGGAATGGAGGGTTATGGGCTGTGTGCAGGTAGGCGGGACGAGGTGAGAGTAAGAGTTCGGCACGGACTGGAAGTGCCGAGATGGTTTGTTTCTGTGCTGTAATTGTTAAATGGGTATATAGTGATATGACCGTCCCAGTTTCTGCTAAGACGTCGCATCGGCGGAACACCAGGACGCCGGCATCGGCCACCCTAGGGTGACGGAATAATTTTCCACACTTGGAAGTACCCCTCTTTCCGCTCGGGTTCTTTTTTTTTTTGTTTTCGGGAAACCCTGCTGAAATAGTGTCCGTCCAGTAATGCGTTCCTGACTGGGAAGGGGTTCGGATACTAAAGAGGATTCCCATCCTCGTCGTCAAATGTCGCCGAGACAGAATACTCGGACACGGAAAGAGAGAGCCGTAGAATTTTTTTTTATTTGTCACATGATATCATGGGGAGCCCAGCACCTAAAAGTGGGAACCTGGAGCTCCCTCAAACATGAAAACTCAGTCAATGTATACATGAATCGTACGTGACAAGTGAAATTTAGGTGGATTTTTTTTTTTTTACTGCAGTAAAGGTCACGTGCCTCAGGACATTGGATGACCAGATAATTCCTTATTTGAACCTTTGTCTGGCATTTTCAGAGAACGCTACCGAATAGCGAAGTAGCAATAATATGTGCCTGAGCAGCAACACATTTTGTTTAAGTGTTACTTCTCAGAAAATGTATCAGGCCAGCTGGTTCAACCACAGATACTTACAAGTTCTCTGAACAAAGAAGTCCGGATGCAGTTATTTTTATATTTGGGTTGCGAGGCACAGTTCAGTCACGCAGACCACAGTAGTTACAGATAAATTACTGCAGACTTCTATTTCACATTTTAAAACAAATCATTTGCTCCCTCAATGTCCATTACAATGTGAGGCCTTGATATTTTCTACTACAAGAATATAGGGCTGTGCATTTTGGAAGAAGAAATAATCGGGCAGATTTTTATTTAGATGGCGAGAACATTCAAAATTCGGAACTGCAAAGGGACCTGGGTGTCCTCGTGCAGGATACCCTGACGGTTAACCACCAGGTTGGATCGGCAGTGAGGAAAGCTTATGCTATGTTAGCATTTATTTCAATAAGAATAGTGTGTAAGAGTAAGGAGGTGTTGATGAGGCTGTATTGCGCACTGGTAAGACCTCAATTTGAATACTGTGTGCAGTTTTAGACCCCTTATCTTAGAAGGGATGTTATGATGTAGGAGAGAGTTCAGAGAAGATTTACGAGGATGATTCCTGAAATGCAGGGGCTAACACATGAGGAGCTTTTGTCGGCTCTTGAACTGTATTCATTAGAATATAGAAGTATGAGAGGGGATCTCATAGAAACATTTCGAAAGTTGGCAGAGTTGGACAGAGGAGATGTGGAAAAGTTGTTTCGCTTGGTGGGAGAGTCCAGGACAAAAGGTCACAGTCTTAGAATTAGAGGGTACCCATTTAAAACAGAGATGAGGAGAAAGGTTTTCAGTAAGAGGGTTGTGGACCTATGCAATTCGGTGCCACAAACAGCTGTGGAGGCCCGATCACGGAGGGTGTTTAAAGAGGAGATTAAACGGTATCTAATTAGTCGGGGTATCAAGGGATATAGGAGGAATACCTGAAATTGGAACAAGATGGGAGAAAAATTTGGCTCATGTTAGAGTGACGGAGCAGATTTAATGGTCCGAATGGCCTACTTCAGCTCCCTTGTCCTGTGTTTTCTGTCCTAACCCCCTGTAGTCTTTTTTTTTTTTTCAGGAACTCCTCCGTTTTACTACCTATTTCGTTGGTACCAGTATGTACCACGACCTCTGGCTGTTCTCTCTCCCACTTCAAGTTATCATGAACGCAATCAGAAACATCCCGGACCCTGGACGATCAGATAGAAACCATAAAAGCCATAGAAACTACAGCACAGAAACAGACCTTTTGGCCCTTCTTGGCAGTGCCGAAACATTTTCTGCCTCGTCCCACTGACCTGCACACTCACCATCGCCCTCCATACACCAAGCATCCATGTATCTGTCCAATTTATTCTTAAATGTTAAAAAAATAACCCGCATTTACCAATTCGTCTGGCAGCTCATTCCACACTGCCAACGCTCTCTGTGTGAAGAAGATCCCACTAATATTCCCTTTAAACTTTCCCCCACTCTCCCAAAACCCATGTCCTCTTTTTTTTTTTTCCTCCCCTTGCCTCGCTGGAAACTGCCTGCTTGCATTCACTCAATCTATACGCATCATAATTTTACATATCTCTATCAAATCTTCCCACATTCTTCTACGCTCCAGGGAATAAAGTCCTAACCTATTCAAACTTTCTTTGTAAATGAGTTTCTCAAGTCCCTGCAACATCCTTGCAAACCTTCTCTGCCCTCATTCAACCTTACAAATATCCTTGCTGTAATTTGGTGACCAAAACTGAACACAATACTCCAGATTCGGCCTCACCAATGCCTTACACAACCTCATCATAACATTCCAGCTCTTATACTCATTATTTTGATTAATAAAGGCCAATGTACCAATAGCTCTTTTTATGACCCTATGTACCTGTGACACCACTTTCAGGGAATTTTGTATCTGTATTCCCAGATCCCTCTATTCTACTGCACTCCTCAGTGCCTTACCATTTACCCTGTATGTTCTACCTTGGTCTGTCCTTCCAAAGTGCAATACCTCACACTCGTCTGCATTAAACTCCATTTGCCATTTTTCAGCCCATTTTTCCAGCTGGTCCAAGTCCCTCTGCAGGCTCTGAAAACCTTCCTCACTGTCTACTACATCTCCAATCTTTGTATCATCAGCAAATTTGCTGATCCAACTTACCACATTATCATCCAGATCATTGATACAGATGACAAATAACAATGGACCCAGCACTGATCCCTGTGGCACACCACTAGTCACAGGCCTCCACTCGGAGAAGCAATTCTCTACCACCACTCTCTGGCTTCTTCCATTGAGTCAATGTCTAATCCAATTTACCACCTCTCCAAGTATACATAGTGACTGAATCTTCCTAACTAACCTCCCATGCGGAACCTTGTCAAAGGCCTTATTGAAATCCATGTAGACAATATCCACTGCCTTCCCTTCATCCACTTTCCTGGTAACCTCCTCGAAAAACTCAAGTAGATTGCTCAAACATGACCTACCACGCACAAAGCAATGTTAACTCTCCCTCATAAGTCCCTTGTCTATCCAAATGTTTGTAGATTCTGTCTCTTAGTACTCCCTCCAACAACTTACACACTACCGCCGTCAAACTTACCGGCCTATAATTTCCCGGAATACATTTCGATCCTTTTTTAAACAACGGAACAGCATGAGCCACTCTCCAATCCTCCGGCACCTCACCTGCAGACAGCGACATTTTAAATATTTCTGCCAGGGCCCCTGCAATTTCAACACTAGTCTCCTTCAAGGTCCGAGGGAACACCTTGTCAGGTCCTGGGGATTTATCTACTTTAATTTGCCTCATGATAGCAAGCACCTCCTCCTTTTCAATCTGTACAGTTTCCATGGTCTCACTACTTGATTCCCTCAATTCCATAGACTTCATGCCAATTTCCCTGGTAAATACAGACGCAAAAAAAAAAAAAAAGAGGGACCCAGAACCGCTCACAGTACTCCAAGTGAAGCCTCATCAGTGCTTTATAAAGTGTCAACGCTATATCCTTGCTTTCATATTCTAATCCTCCTGACAAGAATGCTGACATTGTATTTGCCTTCCTCGCCCCCGACGCCACCTGTAAATTAAACTTCAGGTTATCCTGCATGAGGTTTCCCAATTCCCTTTGCGCCTCAGATGTTTGAATTTCCTCTCCATTTATATATTAGTCTATGTCTTTATTTCCTGTACCAAAGTACACGACCATACACATCCCGGCACTGTGAAAGACCCGCCGCTTCTTTGCCCATTCGCTCAATCTCCCTGAACCCTTCTGTAGCCTCGCTGTTTCCCCAACCCGACCTGTAGATCGGTGACGTCACTGCCGATCTGCAGTGACTGAGGTTTCCGATGAGGATGTCCATCATCCAGTGACAGAGGGAGGTACACAGGCCCAACACCTGGAGCTTGAGGAGTAGAAATGAGGGGATGATTCTGCTGAACGCCGAGCTTTTGTCAGTCAGCAGCATCCTGACGTTGGTGTTGTGATGTCCAGGTGGTCCAGTGTCCAGGGGAGAGCAAATGAGATTGCATTCGCTGTAGACCTTTTGTGCAGATGGCCAAATTACAGCGGGTCCACGTCCTTGCTGCAGGAGGAGTTGTCTCTGGGTTGACCAGCCTATCTACACACTTAATCACAGTAGCTGTGAGTGTCACTGGGCGATTGTTGTTGAGGCAGCTCACTTCACTCTTCTCGGGCACTGGTGAGATTGTCGCCCTTTTGAAGCAGGCTGGGAGGTCCGACTGCAGCCGAGAGAGACTGAAGATGTCCGCGGACACTCCACCCGCCGCTGCAGCTGTCCCCATTTACGTCACTATATCCCTCACCTGCAGCACTCTCCGTCTCCCTCAACCCCTTCAAAATATACCACCCTGCCCTTCCCGCATCAACTCCCTCGCTGATAGTTGATATGCATTTTCTCGTCTATGTCTCTCAGTGGACGGACAAGCACAAAAAATTCACCCTGCATCAGTTCAGTCGCCATTGTTTGAAGTTTGAGTTCTTCCTGATGAGTTTTAACACGAATAAACTCAACACAGTGGCATTGAAACCCCTGCGCCAACTAGAGTTTTGCCGGTGAATTGCAGAGCGAAGCAAAGCCACCAGCGCACAAGTATAAATGCCCACAGAAGCGTAGGCCACTTGCGTAGGCTTCGGTGTAAGCTAGTACGCACAAGGATAAATGGGTCTCTGCGGAGAGAGCTGCACTCGGTGTCTCACCACGAGAGTGTGTAATGACACGGTGCAGAGGGAGCAATACTGTGTGTCTGAACCCGGGAGTGTATGATGGGACGGTGTGGAAGGAGCTTCACTCAGTGTCTGACCCCGAGAATGTGTGGTGGGACTGTGTGGAGGGAACTTCACGCTGTGTCTGACCCAGGGAGTGTATGACTGGACGGTGCAGAGGGAGAATCACTCTGCGCTTGACTCCGGAAGTGTGTGATGGGCCAATGGTTATGGAAATTAACTCTGTTCCTGGCCACAGGAGTCTGCGATTGGATGGTCTCGAAAGAACTTCATGTTGTGTCTGATCACGGGAGTGAGCGACGGGACGCTGTGCAGGGAGATGCCCTCTGTTTCTGTCCCCGGATGTGTGTGCTGGGACGGTGTGGAGAGAGTTTCGATCTGTGACTGACCGCGGGAGTGTGTGATTGGACAGTGTGGAGAGAGCGTCACTCTGTTGCTGACCACAGGTGTGTGAGATGGGACGGAATGGAGGGAGATTCACTCTGTGCCAGACCCCGAATGCGTGTCATGTGACAGTGTGCAGAGAATTCACTCTGTATCTGACTCAGGAGTGTGTGATGGGATTATGTGTTGGGAGCTTCACTGTGTATCTGACCCCGGGAGTTCCTGACGGGACAGTGTGCGGGGGGCATCACCCTGGGTCTCACTGCGGGAAAGTGTGACGGGATGGTGAGAGGGAGGTCTCTCTTTGTCTGACACCGGGAAGAATTAATGCGAAGGTGCGGAGCGAGATTCACTCAGTGTCTGATCTCGGAAGTGTGTGATGAAAGGGTTTGGAGGGATTCCCACACTGTGTCTGACCCCAGGAGTGTATGATGGGACGGTGTGGAGGGAGATCACTATGTGTCTGACCCCGGCAGTGTGTGATGGGACGGTGTGGAGGGAGATTCACTCTGTTTCTGACCCTGGGAGTGTGTGATGGGACTGTGTGGAGGGAGCTAAACTGGTTGTCATACCCTGGGAGAGTGTGGAGAGAGCTTCACTCTGTGCCTGACGCTGGGAGTGTGTGATGGGACGGTTGGAGGGAGCTAAATTGTGTGTCTGACCCCGGGAGTGTGTGAAGGGTCAGTGTGGAAGGAGCTTCACTGTGTTTCGGAGCCGGGGATTGTATGACGTGACGGTGTGCAGGGAGCATCACGCTGTGTAGCATCTTAGGAGTGTGTTATGAGACGGAGTGGACTGAGCTTTACTCTGTGTTCTACCCCGCGAGTGTGTGATAGGATAGAGTTTCTCTCTGTGTCTGACCACGGGTGTGTGTGATGGGACATTGTAGGAGGAGCTTCACCATCTGTCTAACCCCGAGAGTGTGTCCTGAGACAGTATGGAGGGAGATCACTCTTTTCATGACCAAGGAGTGTCTGATGGGACAGTGTGGAGGGACCTTCATTCTGTGTCTAACCCCTTTTTTTCCGAAACAAAATATCTTCGTTACACATTCAGTGTCTATATATACAAACAGAGACTAGCACAATTACATCTCTACAAAAAGACAATACACATTAAACCAAAATGTTTCCATCTCTACCAATGATGGCAATTACACTCCAAGGAGCCCAACAGTCCCGGAACGCCTCGAATACCGTCGTGGACAGCGCGTGTTCCTTCTCAATATTTACCCGAGAGCGAGCATAACCCCTAAACATTGCCAGTCAGTCTAACCGGGCTGATCCTCCAGCCAACCGTTTCCAGTCACAGGAGCAAGTTGACAAGGACATCCTCATCCCTCCATCCCCCCCCGCACTTCTTACTGGATGACCATATATAAATAGGGTGGGGCTAAAATTCAACCGGAATGCGAGAAGCAGCCCACACAGATACGGAAAAAGGGGCTGCAGCCTCAGACACTCCATGTACATGTGGTGCACCGTCTCCTCAAGATCGCAGAAATGACATGCGGCCGGGAGATCCGTGTAGAAACTGAAGAATTTATTACAAAGCAACGATGTATACAGCAGCCTCCACCCCAGATCCCCAAGGTGCATGGGATGAACTCCCTTGTGAAGGGATTTTCACTGGGGACACCCCTCACCTCCAGGTGGAAAGACCGATCGCCAAGGCGTGTTAGGACTGTGGACAAGGGCTAGGAAGTGGAAGGTGTGGATTAGTAGCCTATCGAGATACTTCCAACTTGCATCCCAGAAAGGGATTGTGGGTGCCGAGGAGAGACGGCTCATGTTCTGTCTACTCGGCTCACGGATAAGAATGCGGGGACTCTGTCTGACCCCAGGTGTGTCAACTCGGACGGTGTGGAGCGCGATTCGCACTGTGTCAGACCATGTGTTTTTGTGAATGGATGGTGTGGAGGGGGCTTCACTCTATGTCTTAACCGAGGAGTCTGTGCTGGGACGGTGTAGAGGGAGTTTCACTCTGTGTCTGACCCCGGGAGTGTGTGATGGGAGGCTGTGGATGGACCTTCACAGTGACTGTGACCCCGAGAGAGTCTGATGGGACTGTATGATGGGATATTGACTCTATATCTGACCAAGGATGTGTAATGTGACTGTGCTGAGGTTCCGAGATCTCATATATCCAGATAATCATATAACAATTGCAGCACGGAAACAGGCCATCTCGGCCCTTCCAGTCCGTGCCGAACGCTTACATCACCTAGTCCCACCGACCTGCACGTTCCCCATAAGCCTACATTCCTCTCCTGTCCAGATAGTTGTAAAATTTAACTTTAAATTACAACATCGAAACTTTCTCAACCACTTCAGCTGCAAGCTCGTTCCACACAGCTGCAACTCTCTGAGTAAAGAAGTTCCCCCTCAAGTTACCACTAAACATTTGCCCTTTAACTCTCAACTCATGTCCTCTTGTTTGAATCCAGCGCCCCCCCCCCACTCCCAACGGAAAAAATCTATCCACGTCACTCTATCTATCCCTCTCATAATTTTAAATACCTCTATCAAGTCCCCCCTCAAACTTCTACGTTCCAAAGAATAAAGATATAACTTGTGCAACCTATCTCTATAACTTAGGTGCTGAAACCCAGGTAACATTCTAGTAAATCTTCTCTGTGCTCTCTCTATTTGGTTGACATCTTTCCTATAATTCGGTGACTAAACCTGTACATAAAACATAGAGCGTAGAATAGTACACCACAGTGCAGGCCCTTCGGCCCATAATGTTGTGCAGACCCTCAAACCCTGCCTCGCATATCAGCCCCCACCTTAAATTCCTCCTTATACAATACTCCAACTTTGGCCTCACCATTGCCTTGTAAAATTTCTACATTACATCTCAACTCGTATACTCAATGCTCTGATTTATAAAGGCCAGCATACCAAAAGCTTTCTTCACCACCTTATCCACATGAGATTTCACCTTTAGGGAACTATGCACCATTATTCCTAGATCCCTCTGTTCCACTGCATTCTTCAACGCCCTACCATTTACCATGTATGTCCTTCTTTGTTTAGTCCTACCAAAATGTAGCACCTCACATTTATCAGCATTAAACTCCATCTGCTATCTTTCAGCCCACTCTTCTGAATGGCCAAAAAATCTCTCTGAAAGCTTTGAAAACCTACTTCATTATCGACAACTCCACCTATCTTAGTATCATCTGCATACTTATCCAATTTAACACCCCGTCATCCAGATCATTAATTTATATGACAAATAACATTGGACCCAGTACAGATCCCTGAAGCGCACCACAATTCACCGGCCTCCAAATTGACAAACAGCTATCCACCACCACTCTCTGGCGTCCAGCCACTGCTGAATCGATTTTACTACTTCAATATTAATAGCTAATGATTGAACCTTCTGTGTGGAACCTTGTCAAAGGCCTTAGTGAAGTCCATATAGACAACATCCACCGCTTTACATTCGTCAACATTCCTAGTAACCTCTTCAAAAAAAATCAATACGATTTGTCAAACATGAATTTCCACTCACAAATCCAGGTTGACTGTTCCTAATCAGACCCTGTCTATACAGATAATTATATCTACCATCACTAAGAATACTTTCCGTCAATTTACCCACCACTGACGTCAAACTCACAGGGCGATAAAATCTAGCCTTATTCTTAGACTCCTTTTTAAACAATGGAACAACATGGGCAATACGCCAATCCTCCGGAACCATCCTCGTCTCGACTGACATTTGACTTATAATGAATCTCTCTCTCTCTCTCTCTCTCTCTCTCTCTCTCTCTCTCTCTCTCTCTCTCTCTGTCTCTGTCTCTCTCTCACACACACACACCCACACACACTGACACTTTCTCATTCACTCACACACAGCTGCTCCAGCACATTGTCACCCATACCACCCTCCTCTTCGCCAACAACCCCCTAATAACAAAGCCCCTCCTTCTACTTTCGCCTCCGCCCTTAGTGACTGTGGAGAATGCAACCGATCCCGGTAGTGCAGCGGCGTCGCCTTTACTGGAACCGTCCCGGTCATATTTCAGTGTGAACAGGAGAGTGAGGGAAGAGAAAGCGGGTCGGGGAACAGGACGAGAAGGTCCAGTGAGATAGATAGACTTAGGGAGAGAGGGGTTAGAGCGTGGGAGAGAGTTGCGAAATTGAAGCTGGTTACATACATTCATGAGAGATAGATAGTCATAGTCGTAGTCATACTTTATTGATTTCAGGGGGAAATTGGTTTTCGTTACAGTTTCACCATAAATAATGAATATTAATATAACTTTAAATAGTTAAATAGTAATATATAAATTATGCCAGTAAACTATGAAATATATCCAGGACCAGCCTATCGGCACAGGATGTCTGGCCCTCCAAGGGAGGAGTTGTAAAGTTTGATGGTCACAGGCAGGAATGACTTCCTATGACGCTCTGTGTTGCATCTCGGTGGAATGAGTCTCTGGCTGAATGTACTCCGGTGCCCACCCAGTACATTATTTAGTGGATGGGAGTCATTGACCAAGATGGCATGCAACTTAAACAGCATCCTCTTTTCGGTCACCACCGTGAGAGAGTCCAGTTCCATCCCCACAACATCACTGGCCTTACGAATAAGTTTGTTGATTCTGTTGGTGTCTGCTACCCTCAGCCTGCTGCCCCAGCACACAACAGCAAACATGATAGCACTGGCCACCACAGACTCGTAGAACATCGTCAGCATCGTTCGACAGATGTTAAAGGACCTCAGTCTCCTCAGGAAATACAGACGGCTCTGACCCTTCTTGTAGACAGCCTCAGTGTTCTTTGACCAGTGCAGTTTATTGTCAATATGTATCCCCAGGTATTTGTATTCCTCCACCATGTCCACACTGACCCTCTCGATGGAAACAGGGGTCACCGGTACCTTAGTTCTCCTCAGGTCTACCACCAGCTCCTTAGTCTTTTTCACATTAAGCTGCAGATAATTCTGCACACACCATATGACAAAGTTTCCTACAGTAGTCCTGTACTCGATCTCATCTCCCGTGCTGATACATCCAACTACGGCAGAGTCATCCGAAAATTTCTAAAATGACAAGACTCTGCGCAGTAGTTGAAGTCCGAGGTGTAAATGGTGAAGAGAAAGGGAGACAAGACAGTCCCCTGTGGAGCCCCAGTGCTGCTGATCAATCTGTCGGACACACAGTGTTGCAAGCACACTTACTGTGGTCTGCCAGTCAGGTAATCAAGAATCCATGACACCAGGGAAGCATCCACATGCATCGCTGTCAACTTCTCCCCCAGCAGAGCTGGACGGATGGTGTTGAACGCACTGGAGAAGTGAAAAAAAAAAACATGACCCTCACAGTGCTCGCTGGCTTGTCCAGGTGGGCGTAGACATGGTTCAGCAGGTAGACAATGGCATCCTCAACTCCTAGTCGGGGCTGGTAGGTGAACTGGAGGGGATCTAAGTGTGGCTGACCATAGGCCGGAGCAGCTCCAGAACAAGTCTCTCCAGGGTCTTCATGATGTGGGAGGTCAATGCCACCGGTCTGTAGTCATTGAAGCCGCTGGGGCGCGGCGTCTTTGGCACAGGGACGAGGCAGGACGTCTTCCACAGTACACGAACCCTCCGGAGCCTCAGGCTCAGGTTGAATACATGGTGAAGTACTCCACATAGCTGAGGGGCACAGGCTTTGAG